>NC_136886.1:11664198-12155288 GCF_949152265.1 Phoxinus phoxinus
CTAACCTGTTGCATCTCATGGATTATTTTCCGGAACATAATGTGTTGCATCACACCCTTTCAGTTTTATTCTTCTACTCCGTGTGACGTCGTCTCTTTTAAATAAAATGATAGCTATAGTGATTATAGCTTTTTCAAATCAAGCTGGATGACAAATGATGATGAGGATTTCAGTACACCTCCCACTCATGGCCAGCTGTCTCTAGGACCAGCGTGAGTACAGGAAGAGATGAAGATAGAGAGGGAGGGGAAAAAACAACACTTATCCTGAGCCATTGGGTCTGGAGGGTTAATCCTCATGCCTACCCATCAGTTGTGCTTTTACCATGTGACGTCGGTCAGCCGCCATTGGCTCAAGCCGGCAAGAGACACATGGGAGCCGAACTAGGGGGAGAAGGGGGCATAGGCGGCATCCGCTTAATTCGGTTATGTAAAGAGGACTTGTAATGCACTCATATCATTGCTGCCTCTAGCTTTGTAATCATTAAGCATGGGGGAGGGAGTCGGGGGCTTCCCCTTGTTCCGCCTTTATGGATGTACATATATGGATAACCGTGCTGAGCTGGCGTCCATTCATATTCAATAAGACATTATCGTACTTTGATCGCGAGCTAGGAAAACACTATCCACTGCGCTGACCATGTCACGTTTTGAGCCGTGCTGAACCATCTCTCTTTCTCACTGTGATTGATTTACACATTAAAGTACGCCAGCTGTCATCAGGTAGCCAAAAGCTTTTTTAGAAACAAGCTTACAGGCCATGGCCTTCCTTTCTGGGAGATCCTCCTCCTCCCCCCCCCTTCTGATTTTTGTCCTGGCTGACTTGCAGGATAAAGGTCAGCTGGTCATTACTGTTGCTAATCTGAGGTGCAAACCTCTTTACAAAGTCAGAAATAGATTCACCAGTACTTCATATCATGAGCGCAGGGTCATTAGCTCAACTTAGAAAACCCGGTGGAGAAGAAAGAAAGCGCAAAGGAGGGAGAAAAAAAAAGACTTTCTAGAGTCTGCCATACAGGGATGAAATTATTTCTGGTGGAAATGTCAACATTCAATCACATGGCCCACACTGTAAAGACATCCAGATAACCTGTCACCTTTTATTAATAAGAACTTCCATCCAGAAAATAGCACCTGTCCTTCCCAACTGTTTCAAATTGATTTAGAAGCTGACCCCTTCAGATGCTCATCTGTTCCTGTCGACTTTCAATGCTATGTTTTTTTTTTTGTTTGTTTTTGAAGCTTAGAAAAGCAGACCACTCACCAGTTGACCAGCATGGCAGCGTTGTTCTCCGCTATGAATGGGAGTTCTCCATAAACACTCCAAAAACTTAGCAGTAAAATCCACCACAGTCGCATGTTGGCAGCTCTCAGAAGATTCCCACCCAGCAGGGCACATCCAAGGCGCAATATCTGAAATGGGGCGCTGCCAGTTGTGCTTTCTTCCCTGTCATTGAAATAAAGGGGCGATCGAGCCGAAGGGGATGCGGTGAGCCCCTCGTGATGAGGACATCTTTGCCCCCAGGGCCCTCACGATGTTCAAAGTTTTCCTTGACTTCCAAGGCTCAACAGCTTGTCGTGCTCTTCATCTGATCCACTTGATCTATCCCCTCTGATTCCGACTAGATTTAGCGTTTTCGCTGTGTTGTTTTCACTCTTCTGTTGTTCCCTCACTCTCTTTCTGCGTGCTATATCCTAAACGCGGATGGCCTGGCCTGACAGAATGGATGGAGCTATTGAAAGAGCGAGAGACAGACGTGTGACAGACAGTGCGTGTGTGTGTGTGTGTGTGTGTGTGTGTGAGAGAGAGAGAGAGAGAGAGAGAGAGAGAGAGAGAGAGAGAGAGAGAGAGAGAGAGAGAGAGAGAGAGAGAGAGAGAGAGAGAGAGAGAGAGCCTACAGGATGCAGATTGTGACAAGGGATTAGTGGGACACAAAAATCCGATTTTACCAGGAGAAAGCAGCAGTCATCAGTGGATTTTCTATAGTTTATAGTTCAGACTGTGTGGCTCAAAAGGATTTTTTTTTTTTTTTCAAAAAAGCTGTGGCTCAAAAGGATTTTTTTTTTTTTTTCAAAAAAGCTTCAAATTCAATCTTCGCTTGGTTAACAGGATATATTGTTTTTTTCACTCTTTATTCTCTTTTCTATTCTAGTTAATGATTTACCTCACCATGTTCCCGAGCACAGTTTGACAGCTCTTAAACACCATAAATGTCACTTTTATTTAGATGATTCTATCCTTTCCATACTGGTGATTTATGCCGTTTTTATTCATTTAAAGGTATTTATTTTCATGTTTTTTTTTTTTTTTTTTTTTACTAAAACACAGTCAAATCATCTTTGTGGTCAGACATTACAGAAACTGTCCACTATTTGGTGCTAATGAGACCAACAACGAGGAAGTCAAAGTGCTTCCCTATAAGAATACTGACAGTACTGTTGGAAAATTCCATAATCGCATCACTTCCCAATTGTTTTGATTTGCCTCATATTATTATGTCTCTATCTTCCCTTGACTTGGCTCTCTCTCTCTATCTCTATCTCTCTCTCTCTCTCTCTCTCTCTCTCTCTCTCTCTCTCTCTCTCTCTCTCTCTCTCTCTCTCTCTCTTTTTCTCATTTTCTTTTTAAACCTCTCAGCTGGTTTGCACTTATCCCCCCAAGAGTTTAATCACACTCTATCCCTCCCTCTCTTAGTCCCTTTGTTTCTTCTCTTACTTATTTTTCCATTACTGTTTTCGATTCTCATCCTTTCTCTCATTTCATTCTTCTTCTGTTTCATTGTTCCCCCTGCAGGTCAATACACAGTCATGATGGCCCATTTCTACCTGAAGAGGAAGATCGGTTACTTTGTGATTCAGACTTACATGCCCTGCTTCATGACTGTCATTCTGTCCCAAGTCTCATTCTGGCTCAACCGTGAATCTGTCCCTGCCAGGACTGTCTTCGGTCAGTGCTTCCTTCTAACATTTTTTTGTTTTGTTTTGTGGAAATTCAGATTTATACAGATTTCTTTTTTTAATCTACATCAATCGGTTCGCCCCCTCATGGAAGCTGCCACGTTGAGATCACGTTGAGGTTTTGTAATTAATATATATATATATATATTTCTTCATAGTTTTAAATTGTTTTCCTTTTTTCTTTTTCTTTTGTTGTTGAAATTTCAGTACTTCAACTTATTTAATTTAATTTTCAGTTTCTAATTTTTATAATTTATCATTTTAAATTAATATTTACAACTTATAATCTTAGATTTTATATATATATATATATATATAATCTTTTTCTTTTCTTTTTTTTATATAGTTTAAGTTTTAGTTAACATTAACCTGCTGTTAGCCCTGCTGGTTGATGGTGTAAATTCACCATCTGATTGTGGACGCAAAAAGCATCTTTCTTTATTGAGAAATCCCAAATTAACCGTATAATGTTTATAGCTTCGGTGATTTGCATGAAAAGTTGAGAAAATGCTCATGTTAATGCTAATAGCTTTCTCCAGTTATAGATCTCTAAGACTGATTTTTTTGTTTTGTTTTTTTTTTACTGTTTTTCTCGATTGTTTAGACACATTTTCTGAAAGCATGCCTCATATTCTCAGAACTCTACACACAAATCAAAAAACACACACACAATGGGCAAAACCCCTCAATTCTCCTGCAAAATGAAACTTTACATTCAAAACAATGTTATTTCTTCTCAAAATGGTATTTTGCTTTCAAATGACACACACAAACCATCATATGAATAGACATTTATAAGAACCAGTTGAACACTGATGTGCTCCATGTAAAACACTATGATGAATGGAAAACATTTCTTCTCCATTCATCATAATGACTTAGGCGGCCTTTTTTTGTTCAGTGTTACACTTACCACAGACAGTACTGTACATACATAAGTGTGTTGTAAAATATTTGAGAATATTGTTTTTATAGTCAGAACACACAAATACACGGTAACAAATATATTTTATTTTTCCCACAAAAACAATGTACACAGTGTACATCCCAACCAACACCGTTACACATACAGTGGTCTACATACAAAACAACAGAAGAATTTACTGTATAAAGTTACAGTAAAAGAAAAATCCAATGTTGGCATCCATTGCTCCATTGAAGAGCTCACCTGTTGCCCTTTTATGCTAAAGCTCTGATTGCTAATTGTAAAACTGTGTGACGGGTGTTTTGCCCGTGTGATGAGTCGGTGTACATATTTGAATGGGAGTGTGTTCCTTGTGAAAACAAGAGATTTTCTGCATGAAAATTGTGCCAAATGCAGAGTTTTGTGTAGTGTTTTGAGAAAAAGTGTGTTTTAGAACTGCAATTTGAGTGTAAAGCAGGAATTGTGCTTGTAGTTTAGCAGAATTGGTTCAAGGGGTTGGCGAATGAGTTACATGTTGTGGTCATTGTGTCTCAGGTACCAGTATTTGTGTGTAAACAATTGAGAAAAACTGTAAAAAGAAAGTTGTTATTCTACACAGACCGGCCCTCCCATCTAATAAGTGAATCCAAATATAGCCTTATAGTAGCTTTTGTGATTTCTTAAAAATGTATGCAAAAGCTTATTTTAAAAGATTATAGATCTTTTACATAAAAACACACACTGATTGCACCTTTAAAAACTCATTAGTGTACTTCATAGCATCAGATATTTAC
Source organism: Phoxinus phoxinus (assembly GCF_949152265.1). NCBI lineage: Eukaryota > Metazoa > Chordata > Actinopteri > Cypriniformes > Leuciscidae > Phoxinus > Phoxinus phoxinus. The sequence continues at coordinate 11,668,854 of NC_136886.1, forward strand.
TCCCCCAGGCCTGACTGTATGCAGAGCATCTTTTATAACTATATTCCCTTTTCAGTCATCTTTCACTCAGCATATATGGATTCTTAGCTGTTGCTCCTTTTGGCCATCAGTTAATGTTTTGCTTACATCGATAATTCTCATCAAAATGGAAATCAGAATTGACTGATTCAATCAGAGGGAATGAAGAACTAATCCACTTTCTGAATTCACACCGCCATTTCCATTTAATTCTGAGGCCTTGAATTGTATCTTGGCAATAATCAGCAATAATAAGCGAGCAGACAGTCCACAAGGAATATGTGCCCACGTAAACAGCATCTCATGACTGGCCAACAAAGGATACATCAAAACGGAACACTTTCTCACACACATATACAAATACCCATGAACAGAGGTTTAAAGACCCGCTCACTGACATCGCACATGTGACAGTATTTTATTTGCATAGCCCGAGGCTGAGAAATCCCAGAGCCAATGCCTAAGAGACTGTAGTACCATAGCTATTTATGTCTAAAAGTCTCTGTGTCCACTGCCTGGGGCGATCTGCAGATCTCCCTCTGACAGGGACAGAACACCTCTGCTCCTTCAGCAATTCTCCAGAACTATTCTCAGGTGCTTTGCATAAAGAATTATTAATGAGACTGTCACTCTAAGGGTATGTTTGAAATTAAAACCAGTTATATTTGAACTGCATTGATGCTGTGTTTGACCTTTAATTGCTACCTATTGTAGTTTTTATTTTTCTTTGATAGAATAAACTCCATTTCTGGAAATGAAATGATCTTAATGTCAGTATTCCCCGCTGGTTTGGTTTGTTTTGTTTTGGTGTTAAGATGAGTTTATGATTCATGAACCAATATTCATGCAAATTATTTTAAAATTAAAAGAATTATGTTGGATGAAAGACTAAATTTCCCCACTCACTGGTAGTGGCATTCACAAAATGAATAAAAAGATTTTTATGGATTACAGTTATCATTTTTGGCATACAAATCTTTTTATTTTCAAAAGCATTGCATGCCTTGCATGAATAAGTTACAGTTGAACACTTATACATTTAAAAAAATAAATGATAGTCTTACAATTATATATTTTAAACTTTTGCTAACTGCAAACTTTAAGAATTAGATTATATTCCATTATATTTTTTTATTTACACTACTGGTCAAAATTTTGGCATAATTTCCATTTTTTATGTTTTTGAAAGAAGTCTCATGTTCATCAACGGCATTTATTCAAAAATACAGTAAGACTGTAAAAATATTATTACAATCTTAAACAACTGTTTTCTTTTTTGCTTATTCGGTTTCTATTTGTGTGATGGCAAAGCTGAATTTTCAGCAGCCATTACTTCACAGGATTCTTCAGAAATAACTCGAATATGCTGATTTGGTGCTCAATCAAGAATTATTTTTAACATAAATGTCTATAAATGTAATGTTTTCTTGCAGAATAAATTTATTTATTTATTTTATATTATTTATTTATATTTTAAAAAATAATTTCTTATCTCAATGGTATTATATCATGGTTTTCTCAAAAATATTAAGCAGCAAAAAAAAAATTCAACAATGATTTTAATAAGAAATGTTTTTTTTTGTAACACCAAATCAGCATGTTAGAATGATTTCTGAAAGGATCATGTAACAATGAAGACCAGAGTATGACATAATACACTTCTTTCAAAAACATTTAAAAAAAACATTGTTCCAAAAATTTGACCGGTGGTGTATTTATTTTGCTGTAGAGAACTCGTATCTTATAGTATTCTTAATATCTGTGTTTGATCCTCGACAGGTGTGACCACAGTGTTGACCATGACCACCCTCAGCATCAGCGCACGCAACTCTCTTCCCAAAGTGGCGTATGCCACCGCCATGGATTGGTTCATCGCTGTTTGCTATGCCTTTGTGTTTTCAGCGCTTATTAGAGTTTGCCACAGTCAACTACTTTACCAAACGCAGCTGGGCATGGGATGGAAAGAAGGCATTGGAAGCCCAGCAGCCTAAAGTAAGTTAGTATGTGTTTGAGTGTTTGTGCATATGTGATGTTCAATCTCAGAAAGTGTATTTTATGAGTGCAATGGCATAACATGTCAGTTCAGTTCTGTTTGACGTGAAGGTTGCAATACATTGCATCCCTCGAAACGGTTATATAATGTGCTTTTTCTAATTGTTTCGAGACACACAAACAGCTTGAGAGTGCTCAGTCACAACATTTCAGAGAGTGACACTAACTCATGTCAACGGCTTTATTAGACGTGCTGCATTTGTGTTAGCTGCTGATGGATGTCACATTTTTAAACTCTACAGGATGATTTTTTAGCCTTTACCCAGAATGCCCTTCAGACCAGCCACCTCATTGAAATTTCTGAGAGCTGCTTGTTTGATGTACATGTAAATGCCAGGTTTCCTCTTATGCAAGATCCATTTTCACCCAGGTGGTCATTTTTCATTCACACTGAACAAACAGAATTCAAAAAGCGGTCCGTGCACATGTCACTGTGGTGAGTGTGTTAGTAAAGGCTCTACAGTTAGACCTCTGAAGGTCAGATTTGGACCTCCAGCACAGCTTTCTTAAATGTCACCCTCGCTTTTTTTTTATTAAACACCAGCTTATTCCTCCTCTCCTGCTGAGGAGTCTTTCTAAAAGCCCAAAACCACTGCTGTGGGGGTCCTTCTTTAGGCAAGAGCAGTAAATGATGTAGTCAAAAGCCTATTCGTTATTGGCATTATAGTTTATATTTATACACACATTTGATAAAAAAAATACAGTAAAAACGATCATTTTGTGAAAAATTATTACAACTTAAAATAACTTTTTATTTTCTATTTTAATCCATTTTAAAATGTGTCTCATGTTTCCTTTTGAAGTGGAACTTCGATGCTGCACCTTGGTGTTGATGCTATAGGGAACACCCTCATGTAACTAAACGCAGCAAAGGCTTTAGAAAGTGCTGTGTACAGCACACAAATTGCTGTGTGCTGTGTAAAATTTTATTTTATTTGTTATCTGTAGACTCATTGGACTCTGTGATGCTTCTACTCTTAAATTTAAGCACTGCTTTTGATACCATTGACCACAAAATCCTTATCTCACGCCTTGAACAATATGTGGGTATTAAAGGTTGTGCTCTGGACTGGTTTAAATCATATCTTGATGATAGATCTTTCTCTGTTTATCTCAAAGGTTTTTCTTCATCCAGCTGTGCCTTGAATTTTGGAGTTCCTCAAGGCTCTATTTTGGCTCCTGTTTTGTTCTCGCTATAAATACTTCCTTTGGGGTTAATTTTTACCAAGCATGGGGTGTCAATTCATTTCAATGCTGATGACACCCACATGTATCTGCCCTTGAAGCATAATGATAAAACCGGCTTAAGATCCTTAGTTGCGTGTCTGTCTGACATTAAGTCTTGGTTTTCTTAAAAAAAATTGTATCTCAATGAGAACAAAACAGAGGTCATTTTCAAAAATTTCTAAAGACACATCTTTTTGCCACCTGACCAATTAATACTAGGAGTTGACTATTCTATTTGTTTTTCTGATTAAAAAAACCTTGTGATGTTTTAACTGTACTAGACTAACTGAGACTTGTTACAGCTCTTGTACACTGTTGCCCTCTTGCTGGTCTGATTGCTTCTATTGTTCTCCTCAGTTGTAAGTCGCTTTGAATAATTTACACAGGGATTGAATAGTTTCCCTTTTTTTAAAGAAAACAAAGCAGAACCGCTCTCTCTGTCGCGCTAAGAGTAGTAAAAAGAAATGTATGCATGCTGGCACATTCATGCATTCGGCAAGGTGTCGGAAAGCAGTCACATGTCTGAGGACATCCAGTTCTTTTCACCTGCTCCATCTAGACAGGTGCCACCTTGGGGTTGATGCAGGTTTAGTGGAGTTATGTGGGTAGTAGAGCATCCCTGTACTCCGTTTACCTCCCTCCCCAACTATTGTTGGGTCTTGAAGTAGGGATATTGCTCCCCTTTGTTGTTTTTTTGTCTCTTTAGTATCCGTGTTGAGAATGCTGATCAGTAGAAGTCGGGGGCACCCCTCCTTGTTATCTGTTGCATGCATATCTCTACCCTGCATGCTCCCTTTGGTAGGCTGCTCCCTTAGAGCCTCTCGGGCAGTATTGCTAAGGTGATACGAGGCATACTTTAACACAGCTGAGGCTATGTTGTGTATCTCCGCTTATAGCTCTGCTCTTGGGGATTTGGGCTGGGTCTTGGCACCCCTTCAGCATAGCATAGTGGTTATTGATTCATCATATCGTTAACACCAAGACACAGTTAAAGTTTCTTTCCAAAAGGAAACATCTCAGGTAGCATATGCAACCAATTTCCCTGAGTTAGGAGGAACGAGTCTCATTGCCATGACTCAGGCTTGCCTGCACTTCTCCTTCAGACAATAGAGTTGATTATATGTAATACACCTTTTTATACTGACAGGCTTTCCAATGAATATTGAAGTGTGGTTAAACACATGTTTCAGACACTGGTCGGTCACGCATTCCCTATAACACCAACACTAAGACGCAGTGTCTTGTTCCCCATCTCAAGGACCCTGGTTGCATACACATCCTGAGACGATCCTTCAGAAATAATTCTAATATGCTGATTTGATGCTTAAGAAACATCTCTTCTTATTATCAGTATTGAAAACAGTTGTGCTGTTTAATATTTTTGTGTAAAGCGTTATATATTTTTCAGCATTCTTTGATGAATAAAAAGTTCAAAAGAACAGCATTTATTTGAAATATAAAAATTCTGATTTAGAATTTTGTAACAATTTAGTCTTTACCATCACTTTTGATCAATTTAATATATCCTTGCTGAATTAACAGTATTTAAATGTACAGTAAAAGTTTTTTTTTTTAAACGTTGTTGGAAAGTTGGTCTGACCGAGCAATAAACGTGTAGCCAATCAACATTAGGGGGCGTATGATGGTGGAGGAGAAAGAGTGAGCAAGAAGGAGATTTGAAGAAATACTGTTGAAAGAGAGATCTGCTATGATAAATAGACATCCACTCTTGCATTGCGTGTGTAACAGAGGCCAGCTAGTGACAGCAGAATAGAGAAGCCGGTGTTTAATGTCCTTTTTAGCGTGCCGGTATCACATGCCGGCGATCGGGTTCGAGACCAGCTCGGAGCTAGGCGGTTATGTGCGGGCTGTAAAGTGTTTGTGAATTTTGGAGGCAGAGCAATAAAGAGAGGGGGTGGGTTTGTTTGGGTTGATTTAAAAAAATCTACAGTGTTCAACAACGTTTTTGAAAAATTGCTTACTCTACCTTTAATGAACGGTAGTGTGTGTGTGTAGTGTATACCGGTATGTGTGTTCTGAATTCTTTATAGCAATTTTGTTGTTATTCAACAAAATTAAAATTATTCAATGAAAATCTGTCTTTCCAGTGAGCTGTTAACTGCTGTGACCAGATCATAAAATCTGAGTTGAAATCGAGAATGGATATTTCCAATTTGATCCAGTTCATGTATTGTAAACTGGATTAAATGGTTAATTGAAAAGACTTGTTTTCAAATCAGGCATCACTACTTCTCTCACGAACTTGACATAAATTTTGGTCTGTTCTTTAGCTTTCGTTTGGCTTCAGAAGCCTTGTAATACATCACATTTGGCTTGATTGGACTATTTTAATGGTGCTTTTGCATATCTTTTAAGCTTTAAAGCTCTATTCCTTTAAGCCAAGATAGTAAAGTAAAAAGGCTTTCTATAAGCAACTCAATGCTTTTGTCCACTGGCATTGTGACAGATTACCTTTGCCCACCTGAAAGTACTGGATACATATGAAGTACAGCAGGATTTTTAGAGCTGTAACCACATCCTCTCTTCAATCTAAAGTAATTATAGTAATTGTGGAGAAAAATCCTTGAAAGCATGATAACTTCTGTAGATTAATATTTGCCCAATGTCTCACTGATTGAGAACAGAATATTACTGTGATAAACTAAATGGCATTTTACTTTAAAAACTGCCTCAAAGTCACTTGTTCATCTCTTGGGTAAATCAAGTTCAATCTACTGTCTGAACCACAGTCTCGACTGCTCCATTATTATGCTGTTGCTTTTATTAATTAATTTCTTCTGCTGGCCCTGCAGAGGCCATTGTTTAATGTTCTGAGTCAGATCTCTTTTAACCCTGGCTGTATTTCACCTTTAATTAGAAGTGTACGACCTTCAAACTGGTTCATTATCTGGGCTTTCTCCAAACAGATAGTTAGCAGCTTCATTCTTACACTGACAATCTTGTTTAAAATCTCTAAAAATATCTTCTCCTCACCTTTCTCAACCACAGAAAAAAGACCCACTGGCGCTCTCCAAGAAGCCGAACAATGCCTGCTCATCTGGAGTTAACTTCACCCCCAACATCACAAAGGATGCGGCTATCTCCACCATCTCCAACAGCACCACTGTTCAGTTGAAGAGCGCTGAGACCAAGCCCGCAATGGACCCCAAAAAGACCTACAACAGCGTCAGCAAAATTGACAAGATGTCCCGGATAGTGTTCCCGGTCCTCTTTGGGACTTTTAACTTGGTCTACTGGGCCACATACCTCAACAGGGAACCGGTGATTAAAGGTGCCGTTTAACCCACACAAAATACCCGACGCCACCGCAACATTCCCTTCACGGCCTCTTTTTCTTCTCCACTTCAGTATTCAGCAACATGCTATCATCGCTGAAAATTATGACGAGCACTCATTTACTGCACCTCTCACTTCGCTAAGGAGTGCTCTTCTTGCATTTCTTTCCTGATATCATAAATTGCATGGGAATATAATTGCCATATTTGCCTTGACTTCTTATTTTATATTTCCGTGGTTTCCACTGGTTATTGCATTCATCCTACAATGAAATGAGTGCCATACAAGCTACCATTTAATTCATGAAAAGTTTCCAAAGGACCTGAACAAAAATTAATGCGTTTGGCATCAACATTTATCACAGACTAAAAAATGATTTATGAAAAGAAGTACAGCAAGGCCAAATGCTATGCAAAAACCGTTTTCTACTACGTTGTAATGGGTAATTGCTTATAATGAAACCCTTGCTTTGTATTAATGGACTTGAGGCTTCTCTACTTAAAGTTTAATAGCTTTAGCATCAGTGGTGTAAGGCAGGCAGATGCTATGCTATGTTTTTAGCCATGCTAAAAATGTTGCCTTCTGAGGGATTACTTCATACGAGTACTCGGGAATGTCCCACGATTACTGATTTCACTTTCATTTGTCATTTTTTTCTAAGCTTTGAAGTAGCTCAATAGAATTGTGCACCTTAGGCAGCTTTTCACACTTAAGACCAAGATATTCTACAAGGTGAACAAGGTTGGGTTGCAGCTAAGACTTTCAAATCATTTGTACATAGCTTGTGTATGCTTTGCTTTTAATGTAGATGCGGCTTAACATTAGTGAGGAAGAGCTGAAAATGGTTCTGCTACGCTCTAATGTGCAGCCAAAGCGACATGATTGGGAGCTAGCTTGCTGATGGTGAAAACGCAGATTGTGTTGTGAAATACTGTAGGCTTTTACAGAATATGCCATTTCTTTACAGTTAATAGTTTTTAACTTGGCTTTTCATGCTGTTTAGGTGGCAGCCATTTTCTTACTTTTCTCCGTGTTGTAAATTGGTCAGTGGGTTTTGAGGTTAGAACGAGTCAGCAAAAGCCTTACATGTTGACACCTAGCGATATTTTTTGCATTACCAAGACTAATGTGAAATGATCAGGTAAAAAGTTCTGAAAACGAAATGAAAAAAACATTTACATAGAATAATGAATACTTTTTTCAGATTCTCAAAATGTGAAGACGGGGAAAAAAAGACAGAAAGAAGGTCAGACACACAGTAGAAAGGTGGAACCTACTGTTGTCAAGCATGTTAAAATGGAAATGTCACACCATAATGCCATTTCTGGCCTTCAACTGAAACGCATGGCTACTTACTTGGGGAATTACATGGGGGAGAACAATGACCTTGTTACTGCGAAAATGTGACTCGGGAAGATTTGGTTTTTATCCTGTAATCATTCTATTCTGAACTTGTTACATGGAAGTGAGACGGCACAATGAACTAAGTGACCCAATGGATGATGTGTAGCTCATTAAGAGGCCAACTAAGAGCCATTAAGCTCCTCTCTTCTGTATGCCACTCAGGCCTGTAGGAGAATGAATCATGAAAAGTGTTCAAGTGAGTCAGTAATGTGCCCTTTTACAACAATGGATGTTTCCAGAAATGTACAGCTGTTCCTCAAAGCATACATGTCTGAAGCAATAAATTCTGCCTGATATGTTTCTTGACCAAGTTCTGTGATTACTTCTGTTCAAAGACATTTCTCATGCAATCTTCAGAATTAACCTGACCTAGAATGTTTGTGACCTTACAAGGACATTTTTCCCACATCGATGAGCTCAGTTAAAGGAACGAAGATCAAAAAGGACTTTATTTACATCAAAGATAGTATGCTGCTCGTTTGTGCTGGACCATGTGCTATGTAGGGGTTTTATGTGTATTGGGTCCATGGCTGCTATTCACAGGATCATGGCAATAAGACTGTGCACATGAAGCTTAGCATGATGTTTTCCTAATGGAACAGTTACTGCAGAAGCCACTGTAACTGGAAGAAGGATTCTTCCTGGGATTACTCCTGGGATTATACAAAACACACACACACACACACTCATGCGTGCGTGTGCACACACACACATACACTGGTATTCCTATCATTATGGGGACATTCCATAAGCGTAATTGTTTTTATACTTATACTGTATAACTGTATATACCCCCCTACACTAACCCTACCCCTAAACCCTCTGCATTTTTAGATTTTCAACAAAAAAACATCATTCTGTATGATTTATAAACTTGTTTTCTCATGGGGACATTAAAAATGTGGAGACTTTTGGTCCCCATAATGTATGAATTACACATACGCACACTCAAACACAAGCAAACAAGCATGGATGGATGGAGGATGCGGAATCCTTCCTCTGGTCCTGTGTGCCGGCAACATCTGGCCCACATCTGTTTGAGAAGGATTTAGCTTCACTTAAGTTGCTTTTTCCAACCAGTGCTTCTATACATAGTACAAAATTAAACCAGCACCAGTGCAACCAAGTGACTGCATTTTTGCATTGCGAGTGCTACTAGCATATTGCCGGACACTGGCAGCTGTGCTCAGTGTGTGATGTCCTGTACATAGTGCAAAGAATATACAAATTAAATTTGTGTATTCTACGCATTTACGTTTTTGTCACCATTCTTAAGTAAGCTTTATGAATGTTAAACTATGCTGTTACTTTGTTTCAGAGTCACACTGACGTTCATTTGACATGTCACAGTCTTGTTGGGGGCTCACAGAAAGACTTTACTTCATTTTATTACATGTAAGGCAAGTGTAAGCCACTCCAATATACTAAATTCATCCCTCACACAATAATGCACAGCATGCCAATGGACTTTAAACCTTTAATCCCCTGAGTGGCGGAGTGAGAGCTTGGATTCATATTCCTGGTGCCGGACCGGAATTCCGCAAGTGTAGAGTTTAGAAGCTGTCACTAAGATATGTCATTACAGATTTATGTTTGTATTGTGGATAGATACCCAGTTGCTTTCATTTTATTATTAAGAAGAAGAAAAAAACATAGATTGCATATCCTAAAGCTGAAAATGCATTTTCTTATTAAAAAGGGTTTGGTTATGTCACTATTTTGATTTAATCTATTGTGCAGAGATGACAGCTGAAAACCATTTAAAGTGGTAGTGGCATGATTGTTAACATGGAATACATTTCAAAGTGACAGACAACATATTGACCATCCACACTTGAAGCATAGAGATGTCACAAATGGCAATGATTTAAAAGCATAGTATTCAAAACAGTTGTACACTGTAATATTTGCCTCATTATTGTCATAATGTATTTGTTTTCATTCCATCCATTTTACTATCAATGGGTTTTTTTTTCTAATTGATTTTAATAATTTTGCTTTTACAGGCTTTTGTTGTGCATTTGTTTCCTTAAATCCAAAGTGGTCTAAAAAGTGCACGTTTGTTTTCACTAGAAGGTTTGGCACTCAATAATTAAGTCGTCAATCCTAGTGAGTTTCCCTGTGGTTAGCTGCACTCCTTTTTTTGTTCTCCCACTAAGTTTGGTTTAGTATCCTATGTATGGTTTAACTGTGTGCTGCACTTCCAATCTGCATTACTGTAATCAGCCACAAGAGGATAGTCTATCATGCATTTGAACTGCCCGAGTTCATGCTCTCACTAACCCAAAAAGGGAGACACGACACCGTCATAAGAACTTGAAAACAAAGCGAATTAGCTCGACATGTAGTTTGATTATTATTAAAGATGAAGTGTGTCATTTATTATATGTTAAACACTTTATCCAATATTTAGAGACACTTATAAGTAAGGCATTTTAGGCTGATGTTTCTACTAAATTGCTTTGTGGTGCTACCAAACTTTCGATCCCGACAAAGCACGTCATATAGACTCGACCAATGGCGTGTGTTTGGGCCGGTCGATGTGTTTGCCGACCAATGGCAAACGGAGGGGGAGTGCGCGAGGAAACCTGTTTGAAACAATCGCCATTTTTTTTAATTGTTGTTCGACGCAAGAGGGGGGGAAAAAACACTTCAGCCGGAATGGAACTCGTTATTTATTTATTTATTAGTATTTGATGAAATGTCACAAAATACTTATTCTAGTCTAAATAATCAAAAGTTGAATCGCCTTTGGCGTTTTTAAAGCGTACCACATATACTGAACTTTCTAGAGAGAAGTCAGGAAAAAATCTCACAACACGCAGAGCAAAGCCAGAGAGAAAGGGCTTGTTTTTTTCCAAAGTGCGTGGGCGACTGGGAGCTGCCTGTGGTGATAAATGTCGGCGCTGTCTCTCAAATATTACTGCCTATGTGCACCTGCTCATACAGACACAACAATGCGAGGACAAAGTATGGATAGACATTTCTCCAGCTTTAAAGGTTAAATTAGCAGCAGTAGTTATGTATATCCGAGTCAGATAGTAAAAGAAAGAAATAAAGAATGACATTTCACATGCAATAATATTACAGAAAACTGCATATTTATGCCAGAAACATCAGAATGTATACAGTGCGATGCAGTGAATAATACGCTTTAATAATTAATTCGACTCTAAATTGGATGATGACATTTTCTACACCCTCAATCTTGCTCTATTATCGGGTTAATCGCGCTGCGATCAATGCACGTGCAAAGTAATTGCAGCAATTATGCGCTAATTTTCATTTCGAACACATAGTCCGCGCGGTAATCATTTACCTAGCTGATACTGTAAACAGCCGCTTCTGAATGTCTCTCCTCGAAGCATTCTGACGCTGAAAATATCAGATGCACCCGAAGATGATCTCTCAAGTTCCGCTGAAGCGTCTGGGAAAGCAGACTTTTTTTTCATGACGTAATTTGGAGAAACTAACGGATGCGTTCGAGGTTTGAAGGTGTCCACTTTGTAAGTTTGCGCTCTGCCTCTGTGTGAACGTCAGTATGTGTATCTGGTGGTGCAATCTAAGGCAGCGCAACTTCAAGGAGCAGGAGGGGCTCTCCTATTATTTGATCTCGCTAATTGCCAATGCAAGTGAACTTTAAGCACCGGACACTAAGCCGAGGAGGTCTTACCGTTCCCGTTGGACTATAACCTAGACTACTCGCCACTGTTTTAATTGAAGCTGGAAGAAAAAAGGCTGCAGCTCTGTCACTATTTTTTTTTCTTCTTAGAAGAGTCTCCGTGCAGTGTGCCACATTCAACACGGAGTCAATCTCACCTAAAACATGTCCACCAAATTGTTCCTCTACTTCTTACTTCTGTCAGTGTTTCGTGCATGGTAAGTGACGTTGCTACCCTTTGTCTTGACATGCATTAATTGTTCATAAGGGTAATTATGTTTATCCGTAGAAGATTTCTTCTGCATGGTCTAGCCTGATGCCACATAATATCACCAATCTTGCGATGAAGATGTGATGCACGCACTGATCATCTAAGTTTAACAATAAGTCTTTTGATTTGTGCTTTTTAAGAAGTTCAAAATACTTTGTATTTATTTATTTCAATCTTTGTGTAGGGTGGTGGTGTTTTTTTTTTTTTTTGTCAGCGCTTTTGTAAGACTTAACTGTCATGTATTCAAACAGCATCTCTGTGGTTGTTATCTGTTAGATTGTTTTTTGCCTGGGTTTCCTGATAACATAGAAAATTATGTATTAAAATGATTTTAGCTAACGTTACCGTCGTAGCCTACGTTATTTTACGGTTGAAAGAACGCATGCGTTCGTCGTTACCGGAGCTGTCAGTTCCAAAGGTGCTGAACTAAGTGTGTCCAAAAGTTTGTATTCCTATCCAGAAAATAGCATGAAATTGGAAACCGTGAAAAATTGCATGCTATTTTGTTGAGGTTCTGCAAGTTGTTAAAAACTTCTGAAATAAATTATAGAAATGATAATGGCTTTGGTAGGAATGGTCTCAACTTGTGATGAATAATTCGCACGAGATGGGAATCGTAGGCTAGCCTACATCTTGTGTCTATGTGACTATGTCTCTGTTATACAGACTACCAAAGGCTACTGGAGCAGATTTGAACCTGCCCTTGAAGGAGAAAGAGAGAGTCACTCAAATGTCCTTTGTTAACATTGATGTGTGTGTGTGTGTGTGTTGTTTATGTAGAGGTTAAACGATATTGTTTTTCTTTGATCAGTTTTCCTATTATTTGAATGTTTAAGTGTCAGATAACTGATATTTAGAACTGATATTTAATTTTATTTCTAAATCTTAGAATTGTCTCTTTCTTTTTTTAATAGTAATAATAATTAAGCCAATTATTTGTCTATCTCTATGAATATGTTTTATTTATTTAAACTTGGTTTTCCTTGGGAAATATCTACCATAATGACAAATATGTTGCCTCTATATTGCAATTAGTTACTTAAACTTCTCAAAGTAGGCCTTCAGAAAGTTGGTATATAAATTTAGGTTGTTATTTTCAGATATAGTGTACAGTGATTTGCAATGATCAAAATGCATTAATATAGTTTAATTAACCCTCTGGTCTCTGATAAAATGCTGAAAAAAGAGAAATATCCATTTTGAGTGGCGTAATAGATGTATGTGTGATTAGAGGCTGTAGTTCATTTATGAACGTTTTTACAATTGGATAATGATGATTTTGGGAAACATGACGTAGAGAATCAGTACTTACTCTGCGTGTGACTAAAGTTCTACTGAGTGCTTTGGGCAACCCAGCCTTTAACTGTCATTTAGTGCAACTGTGAAACGGTTTCTACTTCCATATTGTTGTTTTTTTCTGTCTGATTGCTAACCAGTCCTCTGTGCTTTAAAAAAAATAGAAAGTTTTATCTGAAAGGGGTGACTAATGAGCTTCTGTTATTCCACATTGCTGTAACTGTTAAATTCTGACAGATATGCTTTTAGTTAAAACCAATTGCAAATGTTGTCTTCAAAACAATTGATTGAGTTGAAACAATTGTGACCTGTGACATGCATTTTCTTTTATTTCTTTAGTTCTCAAACAGCCGCTTCTGAGGATGATGAGTATGACGACGTTACTGTGAATCAAATGCTGGCCCCCAAAACCCACGAGACAGACGCAACGCAAATACTAAACAACTTACTAAAGGAGTATGACAAAAAACTGCGGCCGGATATTGGAGGTGAGTGGATTTGTGGATGTGAGCATTGAGAAGTCTGAGTAGCCGCGTTGAGCTGTCCATGGTACTGAAGTCAGTTCAGCTTTACTGCATTCAGCCTTACCCATCTTGAGGCTCCATTTACACGCATAACATGCAAACAAATGTATGTCACACATAAACTGAAAATACTTTAAAGTCCAACTGATGTGTTTACCACAACAATTCATGCATTTGCAAACTGGTGAAGTGCGTTATACTGAAGAGTATAAAGTAGAGAATCGCTCGCGCTCGCAAATGACACTAAGCAACACAATTTTCCTTATACTAGTAAGAATAAAAATGTCAAATGTATTCACTGTTTGAGAGACATTGAGAGTGAGCAAAAGCTAGACTGCTGGTTTATTGTTTTACATTAAGTAATTGAATTCCTGCAGCAGTGGAATATTTCCCTGTGATTTTACTACTTATTTATACAGGCATTTCATGTTTTTTCCCCTACCTTTTTCCTTTTTTTTAACCATACAGCACTCTTAATAGCCTCATGTACTGCTCTACAATCCACTTTTGCATGTAATCTCAAATATTTGCTTGTTTTCATGCGTTTCGAGAGGTATATTAGCTTACAGAGTGCTTCCATGAGAGCAGGATTCATAGATCCGGCGAGAAATTTCAGGCTTTCCGTCAGAATAACATGAAATTGTCATTTCACTCAGACTAACAACATATCTCAGGGTTGAGATTGATGCTATTTTCTAGTAAATGCAACTAAATAGAGTGCCATGAGAGGAAATCACAATCTGCAATTCAAGCAGCGCATTCTGTACTCGATCTGAGATGTCACCACACAACATCACAACCGCTCTTGACACATCTGTCAGGTCTATTATTGGTTTTGTGGCATCGTTGTGATATATTGCATCCTATTGGATTCGAAGAATTTTAGAAAGCCTATCCCTGCAAAAAACTTACCGTTTCTACATGTTTTTTTGTTTCCCTTCAATGAGAAGAACAACCTCCCATGTTTGATGGATGACAGTCTCCAAATTATATTTCTTATACCATCTGATTTTTAAGAGGAGGACGATGTTTATGTGCTCTCTTACACACACACACACACACACCACACCTACAACAACCCACACAAATCAAGCATATTGCCTCAGAGCCACCTTGCCGTGAAATAGCTTTTGTTTTTCCCTTTTGTAGCTCGTCTTTCTGGAGAGAACTGTACTGCTATTTAACAATTAAGGATGCCACTGAATGGCTGTGATACTATGTATGAAGACAGCTACATGAGACACTGTTAAGGAAGTAGAAAGATTCCAGTTGAAGTCCAATGAAATTGAGAAGCTTAGATGGTGGGCACGTCTCAGATCTGCCAACTCAAGTGCAGAGTGGGTCAATGAAAGAGACTCTAATACACTTTCAACACACACACACACACACACACACACACACACACACACACACACACACACACACACACACACAGAGAGAGAGAAATTTACTTTTCTTGTTTGTTTTTTATAAATATTTGTGGCTAGAAAAGTAGCTCTTGAACCAGATTTTTCACATGCAAGTTATGAAGTACAAGATTAGAGTGCAAATAATAGAATCCTCTTGACCATAATTGTTTATCTACCAGTGTTTCAGTATTAAGAGAGCGTGTTATGCTGTCCAGCTTCGTGTTTATGGAATCAGCGGGTTTGCAAATTAGCATTACTGCAAATAGCACAATCATAGATAATTGATGAAGTCTTAAAAACAAACAACTCCTGAGGAACTTCTGGTACCTTTATGACATCAGCACTAGTTAAACTTTTCCTGATTCTTTTTTAAAACAGATTAGCACGAAAATGATCTTCTTTTGTAGAATCGTCCTTTATTTGTGCATAAATCTAGATTGTTCCGTAAACCCGCCTCAATGAGATATGATACATATTGATTGTGTTTTCTCTATGGAAAAAACATGGAGATGATTGCAGAAACTCATAGAACTTAAATTCAGTTTGTTTTCCCCTCTGTCCTCTATAAAATGGTAAAAAACAATTACAGATGCTGCATATTCCTTGAGTTTTATTTGTCAAACGTGCACCAACATTGTATTGTGAAATATGCTAACAATGAAAGATTACAGAACAAAGACCCTAATCAGAGCTCTGCTGGTACATTACAGACTCTTTTACTGTTTATCTACATATTGTCTGAAATCCCCTTGTACTGAAAACCGATGTATTGTACATTGTTATTGTCATAATAGTCCATTTTACTGTGCTTGTACAAAGCACTCTCAGGTTATTTTTCTATTCTATTCTTATTATGCCCGTTACGATAAGAGGAGCTTCTGTAAACACTTGCCACTGCCAATTTCCTGATTCTCCATGATGTTGTCCTCAAACTCGTCTACAAAATTTATTTGATTATGGGACCAGTACATTACCCAAATGCCTGTGATTAATAGTACATTAACGTCACTGTTAAACATGGCAGTGTTTTATGGAGCTTGTTGACGTATGGTATAATCCATCTGTGGTAGTGAATTAGCTGGAAGTGTGCAAGTTGGGTCCAAAGAACCTGTTGCTTCGAGCTTGTTTTTATCAGCTTTGTTTTCTTAATGGGGTCCATTTTGCCAGTGAATTGACCAGTGGTTTACTGACTTCTGGGTGTTAGCATCAGATGGTACTCTCCCCTATTTAGCATTCATTTGTTGTGTTTTGCTTCTTTTGTTGGCCAATGTTCAAGGTGCCATCTGTGCTAAGCTCAATCAACTAGTTACAAGGTTGTCTTTTAAAAGGGTCACATGGCTACTGCTCTTAGTGTACTGCGTTCTAAAAGCATGAAAACGACTGGTGCATTAAAGCTAATATGCCGTGCAATTAGAGTGAGGGGCAGATGCTTTTTTCAACAAGGAATTCAACAGTAATAGACTAAATCACACTGACATGTTTTGGAAAAGATGGATGCATATTAAACAGTCTGTCACTAACAGGCTAATTAGCTGTTTTTGACATGCAGTATAGCATGTCATTAAGTCCATCATAACCATATATGAGTGTTTAATAGATGATGTGATACAATTATAGCCCAAAATACAAAATACAACTTTACCCCAAAATACAAATTCTGTCATTATTTACTCACCCTAATATATAGCAATCACATGATCATGGGTTTGATTCCCAGGGAATGTCAGTAAAAAAAAAAAAGTGTGTATATATATATATATATATATATATATAGATATATATATAATATTATTATTATTATTATTTTTTTTTTTAATTTATAAAGAATCTTTCCATAGCTCCCTTACAGCACGATTAAAGTGGTCAATACATCGTGTGCGCTACATTTTAGATCTTCTGAAGTAATACAATAGCTTTGTGTTAGGTACAGACCTAACAATGCTGGGTATGCAAGTCTTTGTTCACTGATGATCTTAAACGATTTGTTTACAAATATGACTGATTAATTAGTTAATTGAGTTTGTTTGACTGAATCAGTGATCCACTTGACTGGAGGGGAAGACTATCAGTGAATATCGCACATACGTGCATTTTATTTTCTTACTCCAAAGCCATTGTATAGCTTTAGAAGACTTTGAAAATACAACATAAGTCTTATAGACTACTTTAAAAGCATTTTTGATTATTACGGACAAAAAGTTAAAATTTGTCATGACAGATTTTTCATTTTTAATGACCTGCTACTTTTAAAGCTGCAATATGTATTTTTTTTTCGCCGCTAAGGGGTCGCTAACCTCTTACATCAACAAAGGCGTAGGTTTATGACACAGTGACTCGCTGAATGATGGGACTTGCTGTCAAGCTGATGGATCTAATAATGTTAATAGTTGAGTGAAAACATTCATGTTTGGTATGAAGCAGGTCGTGATTGCTAATAATAGACACATATCACACACGAGTCCCACGGATATAAAGGAAAAAGGATATTTAATTCTACAAGTGCTGAATTAATACTCACACAGGTCAGTTTATTAGACGAATTAAACTTGTGAGGTAACGCAGCGCTGTTTCACTTGGTCTAACCTTACACTATCACACTAAACTGCATTTGAGTGTATTGAAAGTTATAATGTTATTATATACGTTAGTTCGTTTGCTATATGAAAGTAGCAGGTTACTAGTCACAGTTAAGCTAGATCAACATTAGAATAACATACAGATCATATTCTAACATTTTTAATCATGTTGAGCTATATAACATTGATTTGTTTTATGAACATTTGCTCACCTGTCTAATAAAGTATGTGCAAGAGCGGCATCCCTGTCAATTCGTGACTCGTGAAGCTCTGTCAAGTCCAGGTTTGTCACGGACGTGGAGCTCTCGGCATCTCGAAAACACCACGTCGATATTGAGCCTCGTTTTAGTTCTCCTTTTTTTGTCCCAACGTCTGCTTGCCATGGTCCATAATGTTTGAACGAAATAAGAACAGCGTGTCAATAAAACGTTACGCACTACGCAGTTGTCCACGGTTACGTCATGGCCATGGCAGTACGAGCGGAAACCGAGGATAGCGCAGATATTGCGTCATTGACAGGCAAAAAAAAATTCCGGGACGGACCATTATTTAAAATTGGAATTTCTCTGAAATAAAAAAATATTTGGAGACTTTTGGGATATTGTAAGTACACAACTGCAGGAAATATATCACACTGTGCAAGTGATTTTTGGATATTTTTTTTACAAAATTCTTACATATTGTACCTTTAAATGATATGTCTAAATGGATCTCTGGCGGGGCGTGCATCTGCGTGAGGTATGTATGCACTTTTGGTATTGACACCGCAACTTGTCGCAGCAGTAGCAGTGTCACAGTGGCCCAATTGTGTCAGCTCTCTTTTGGGCTGAGCTGTAGGGGAAACCCTTCAAAGTGGGTCAGCCTCCCTCTTCGCTTGCCTTTCATGTGCATTGAGCCTCACTCAGCCGGGCGACATCATTACCAGGGTAAAGGAAAGACTGGGTAATAGGGATCAGGGACATTAAACGCATCTGACACATGCGCATTGGAATTCAGGAAGCAAATCCTGGCCCATCCATGAGAGTTTCCTTTATAGGGCGTATGGCGTATGGTGAGTGGCAGACGTGCTAGAACAATCTGCTCTGTCTGCTGCATAAATAGAGGGAAAAAGAATCGCTTCACTTTGGATAAGCCCCATGACCAGCCCCCCTGGAGGAACACTCATTATAAAGTGCTAGTTTGTGTTAGCCCAGATTCATCCATGCAGCAGAGAGATGGAGAGAGCTGGGGGCGTGGTGGAGGTGGTGTGGGAAAGCGGGGGGAGGCGGGCTGGTCATTACTATGTTGTGATTTTGATCGCGGCGGAGAGACAGTGTGAGGTGAGAAAGAAGTAATGATCTAGAAACAAAGAGCCAGAATGTGGGTGGGAAGAAGAGAGAGAGAGGTACTGTACACAAGCCCTCAGGCAAAAGAGTGTCAGTATAACAAAATGTATGTGCATGTATATGTAAAGTGAGAGTGTACAGTATAAAGCTGACTTGTGTAAAGCAGATGTCTCCACCTTTAGGCCCTTCTTGCCATCAATGAAAGCGACTTTTGTTTCATCATCAGCCACTAAAAACATGCAAGTTTGTGTGCCAGAATGAGTGTGCAAAAGTAGCACCATAAAAAGATTTGATCCTCACAGGCACAAGCCCAGGTGCACCACCTCTCTGAATGCAGAAACCAACCCCTCGCTCTCTTCTCTTTCTTTTTCCCCTCATACTTTTTCTTTTCTCTTTCATAATGCTCATTGATGTCAAGGCTTGGGTACATCAGCAGCAGTCCATTTTCCTCACAGTCCTAGTACTAATCCACATAAGTCACTCTTCAACTGCCACTGTGCACTGCTCTGTTGCATCTGTGTGACATGTTTGCGACATGTAATGTGAGTTAAACAGCTCGCAGTGTAGCCCTATGTGAGCTAGTGTTTTTTTTATTATTTTTTTATGGGTGTCCGGACTCCCTTGTGATCTACCAGTGTGTTTTTAGCTACATATGTGCCTACATAGCAGTGCATGCATTCTATGGCTTGGTGCATTGCTTAACGCTAGTGCCTGGGCCTGTTTTGCCAAATGGCTGAAATATGTGAATACAAAAGTTAATGCTTATTTCACTTTAACAAGTTCACATGCCAGCAATGCTTCGTCACTGTATCCTCACTGTAACTACATTGTCTCTTTGCTGTTGCTGCTGCATAAATGCAACTTTGCATATTCGCTAGCTGCTAATATCCTTAGTAGTTCACTCTTAGCATTAAAACAGGAGTTAACGTGTCACATGATTTTAAACCTCTCTTATAAGGGATTAATAAGGCAGACCACACAATAATGCATAGTGATATAGCATAAAACAGACTGTTTACTTATCTTGGATGTTGAAATTCTAAAATTGATTTCTGAAAGCACGCTGCAAACTGCAACAGCAAATGCTCACCGAGAATTTGAAGCAGTGTTGCCAGATTGGAAATGCCCAAGTATCGTACCAGAAGCTCAAAATTATCGTATACATTCAAAAAATTCAAACGTACAGAATACAACTATTTATTTAGACCAACAACTTTTTGGCACGACCAGCAAATTACTTTATTGCTAAACTATCGAGCTCAGCTTGTAAACAACTGACCTAAGCGCCGCGGCAGGAACGTTAACTTGTGCTCGTGAGAGAGTCATTCTCCACGATGAAATGCCAAGAAGACATAACGTGAGTTGAGATGGAAGACATGCGTAACACCACAATCACGTTTTCCTCACAATCTTGAAAGTAGACGTAGGATCCACAGCTAGATCAATGCATAGAAGCCCTTTGATTACAACGACCATCATTTGAAGTGTCACAAAATTCTGAAATTATCATACATTATGGGATTTTTTTCATTATGGATCATAGAGAGGTCAAAAGTATCGTACAAATACGATAATTATCATATGTCTGGCAACACTGATTTGAAGCTTGAGCAGCGAGCTCATTGGCTACTAATACAGCAGAACCAATCAGCTGTACCGTACAGAGAATGATGCGATTGCAAGCAGATTGAGTTCAGGACATATCGTCCTGCGCCATCTAGAGTTTCATGACAGAAGTATTAGAATGGACCATGTGACACTGAAGAATGGCTACTTTATAACTGTTTTACTGTATTTTCGCTCAGTTAAATGCAGCCCCAAAAGCTTTAATTCAATTCAATTCAATTCAATTCAAGTTTATTTGTATAGCGCTTTTCACAATACACATTGTTTCAAAGCAGCTTTACAGAAAATGCATTTCAAAAATATACATACAAAAATACAGTTAGTTAATCATGAAATTTAGGGCATAACATATCGCCGGCGTTGGGTCGTCTCTTCACAGGCGTCGAGTCGTCTCATCACAGGCGTTGGGGCATCTGAAGTCTCCATGAGAGGCTGGATACTAACTGGAGCTGACAAACTCTATTTGAGTTATCTCGGGACAGGCGTCCCGAGATAACAAAAAAGGCAGATGGGAAATAATTAGCGTAGCTGCTGTTCTTAATATGAATGCATTTGATCTGATTTAACTGTAGTATAAAAGGTATGAGATGCATCATGTGAATGCTTGGCTAAAGAGATGCGTCTTTAATCTAGTTTTAAACTGGGAGAGCGAGTCTGAGCCTCGGACAGTATCAGGAAGGCTATTCCAGAGTTTAGGAGCTAGATGTGAAAACGCCCTCCCTCCTTTAGTGGACTTAGATATCCTAGGTACGACCAGAAGCCTCGAATTTAGCGATCTTAAAGAGAATTTAGCGATCTTAAAGCGATCTTTACTAAATCTTACCAACCCCAAACCTACATTCTTTTTTTATATTAATATTTTAAGGACAGTCCAGAAACATATTGAGTAAATGTTTGTAATACTTCAGTTTTACACTGAAATACCTGACATTAAAAAACATTTTAACCCACATAGTGTATCACCAGGACCCTTCTGATTCCCAGCTCTATTCACTAGCATATGCAGGACATGGCTTCATGCTGCCATTAACTTTGTTCAGTCTTTTACTGTGTTCCCTATCTCTTTGACTCTGTATCTTCTGTGTATATGTTTATTTAATGAGCTGTGTTCCTCCGAAACTCATTCATCTCTCTGCACATCCTGTTCTAGGGTCTGTGGAAGTGACGATAAACACTAAATGCATACGGTATGATATAACTGTGACAAATTGGAATCCTCAAAAAGGTTTAGAATCACACACAATTGTTATTTGAGGTTGAATGTTCTTACTGACCCAAGAGAGCTTGTATATGAAATTGCTATTTTCCCAGGAAGAAATGAATGATGTTGCAGGCTACCTTAATATTCATAAACAGAACAAATGCAAAGAAATTATTTTGACAGTTCTCATCTCACTGGAGGGCATCTTAGTCTTTAAGAGTAGAAAAAGTGCTTCCTTTTAGACATTTCTGAACAATATCCGTAGTATGTGCAGCTGCCGGCAAGGACAGACACATAAGCAACCTTTCAATAATTCAACTTCTCATCAAGGTCTTATTTGCTTACTTCATGCTCAAAATGAACATAGCTGAGGGAGTTGAATTATTAACAGTCTTTAGATATTTGGAGAAACAGAACAAGGCTTTCCAACACAATAATATGGGTAGTTCTTTATTTTAGACCTTACACTGGCTAGCCTAGAGTGCAGTTAAAGGGATAGTTCAGCCACAAATGAAAATGCTGTTATCATTTACTCACCCTCATGTTGTTACAACCCTATATATTAATTTCTTTATTCTGCAAAACACAAAAGATATCTTAAAAAATTTAACACTCAAAAAGGATATTTGCTGCTTGTTTATTTTGCTTAATTTAAAATGAGCAAATCAACACAATTGAGCAATTTATCAGTGTAACTTACAACTTAAATTCATCAAGTTCAATACACTTATATTTGTAAAATGGAAGGTTACATAATCCTTTCGTGAACTACGTGAATAATATTTGTAAATGTTGGTATCCTAACATGCTTTGCCTTTTTGGGAGAGTACATTTTAAAATCAAGTGTTATTTTTTGTGTTGATTTTAGAGATTTAGAAAAAAAAATGTTACGCTAGAGTTATTAGTTCTTTTTGTGGTGAAGAGTGGATCTTATATTTAGACTGTCGATCGCTAAATGAGGTGAACATTGTGTAACTAGTGCTAGTTTATTACATATAATACAAATTAAGTCATATGTACAATGCTAACATGTGTATTTGCTGGTATAGCAAATAGTTTAAGTTGGACTAACATTAAATCTATTAAATAAAACTTCACAAAGAGTTTCACAAACTTAATGGGATTTACTACCATATTATATTAATTTGACATAATCCAACTTAATTTAATTAGAGAACATTTTTACAATAAATTTCAGATTAAGTAAGGTTTTTCTCCATACAATGGAAGTCAGTGTTGTTGTGGACCCCACAGACTTTCAGTGTAAGGACAACAGTTGATACATTCTTCAAAATCTATTCTTTTGTGTTCCCCAGAAGAAAGTTAGTTCCGGTTTGGATCGACATGAGTGTGAGTAAATAAAGGCTGCATCCAAAAGCTTAAAGGGGTCATGAACTGGATTGTTTTATTACTGTATGTTATAATGTTGCTTGGGATGCCCTTATAATGTTACAGTAGTATGATTTTTTTTTTTTTTTTTTTTTCATAATTTAGAAAATAAAAGAATTTTTTTTGCCAATCCTGATTTTAGCCTCTGATTTGAACGCTCTGTTTTAAGGGGAATGTCTGCTGTGCATATGAAATAGCTAGTATTACATGTGGAACTATCTCGAAAACTTTTACTACGTTTTTATTATTACAGCTATCGAGATTAACAAATCGTGAAAAGTATTGTTTAAAGCATTATATTTTAATCTATTCCATCACATGAAAGGTTCCAGCTGATTAGCATTGAATAGATGACATATGTGTTGATCGCGTGATTAAAGATCTATTGCAATTTTTGCACTCTCACGACTGCCTTCACCAAATAACAATGCAAACACGATGTAAATACAGTAAGAGCTTCGTTGTGCAGTGTAACAGCGTCATTTGATTTCATAACGAGTTTTGGCAAGTGTCCAGAGATAAACCCGCGCTGTATGATTGACAGCTTGGGCGATTTGGAAAGGGAGCGTTCTTTGATCGCTTTCTGTATATAATTTAATCACAATTTAAATACGATTATTTTCATCCTACTAAGAGAAACGATGTGAAGTTGATTGTTTAGTCACTGATGCATAAACAGTATTGAACTATTTTGAGAGAAAGATAATCGAATAATTACAAATCAGAAATCACTGATCACAGATCAGGCATTAGAATGCACACATGGTTAATTAACGTTACATGTTTGTGGCGTTGCTGGCAGATCCGTGTTGTAAAAGTCTGTTTGCAAAGCCTGTGTCGAAATTGTGACTGATTTACTGTTGGTTTAATAAAGTTTAACCACGCATTCCTAATATTGGAATCCGAAGGAAGCTTATGCAGCGACTGTCTTCTTCCACAACCAGGCACTGCACAATATTTTGTAAACGGCATGTTTATTGCTTGGTAGCTCGATCCGGTTTAGCAATGGACTTTATGCACAGCTGCACTACTTCCTGAACTTTAGCCAGCTCCTTTGTTTCCTGTCTGCCATTATTGGACAAACTGATTAATCCAGGTGTGCCTGACCAACAACAATAATCAGACACACCTGGATTAATCAGTTTTGTCCAATAATGGCAGACAGGAAACTGGCTGGCTAGAGCTGGCTAAAGTTCAGGAAGTAGTGCAGCTGTGCATAAAGCCCATTATCACCTCATAGGCCTATGTAATTTAGCTATTGCATGTAATGCGCGAATCGGTGGGCGGGGCTAAACAGGCAGTGTTGAAGTAGGCATTGATCTTCTTCTGCGGAGGCGGTGTTTGATACCCTTTGACGTCATAGATCCCCACTTTGAAAAACCTGTCGTTCGCTGGGCTGGGGTCAATAAAAGCTTTTATTGGACTAACAAAGAAGTTTTCAGTTCTGAGACTTTCGGGATATTCTTATAGTATGATGACCTCTATATATATGTCAAAAGCTCAAGGAAAATTTGATTTCTCAGTTCATCACCCCTTTAAGCAGCTGACTTGTTACATACCTGCCCTATCAGGCAATGACTTTGCAGGCAGCATTTGGCAACAAAATAGAGAGAGCTTTGATAACTAAGCTAATTTTTAATTACTACAACACTAATTTCTCACTAAAAGCCATCAAAGCCATTGGTAAAAAAAAAAAAAAAAACATTTGCACGCCATCTTTATTTTTAGCTTAACTGTCACAGAATGCATTGCACAGGATTATGGGATATCAAAGGCAGCGAAGGATACATATGCTGCCGATAAAAAACGATCAGATGATGGTTTCTCAGGACACAGGAAGTGAAGCTAACATTGGATTCGGACGTGCCTTGATACCTTCCTAGTTCCTACCTTGTAATGCGTCCTCCGAACGCAGCATTTGTAAGCTTTTGGATGCAGCCGATGACAATTAAAATGTTTGGGTGCACTATATTAATGCTATGGTCTGTGGACATTCTTCACTTGTCAATAAATTCCCCTCATTAATACTAATTATTTTCAAGACCCTCCTAGTTAAAGCCTTACCAGTGGTAATTGTTCTGTAATTAGCTGCTAGTCTTTATTAATCCCTATTAATAAAGGTCAGTGAGCCCAGCTGTCAGAGTGCATCTCCGGTTTCCTCTGGCCCAGATCCACTGGTCAGTCTGATCCCAGCCATTTCCACAGGCCTGTTACCGCCTTGTCATGCCACCTTGGCTTTCATGTCTCTTTCCCTCTTAGCCTCAGTGACATCTTCCAGGTTTTGACTTGGATATCTGCCCCTGCTCATTGAATATTTCAAAATCCCTTGACATTTCATCCTGTAATGAGCCTATACGCGTCTTGCGGAAGCAGGGCGGGAGCTAAGGAGAGTCAGGCTCAGCTTCATTAATCCAAACCCTTTTGGCTTGAAGCGAAAAAGTATCAGCCAGACACGCTTCTGCTGCTCATTCACCTGGACCAGACCCCATTTATTTAGTGTAGTGATGCTGAAATCCCTCATAATCCAGCAAGTGTGCAAGAAGTCTGACGTTCCTGATTAGGTAGAAAAGGTGAGCATGAAGGAACGCTTAACACCTTTCTGCCAGGATGTAAGCCTTAAAGATCACCCTCCTCCACAGGATCATGAGTACTTATCGCAGGTTATCACGGCTTCAGATACAGAGTGACGCGGAGATAAGTTACTGTGAAATGCTGTACGTTTATTTCTTCAGCTCTGTTAAACCAGAAGAGCATTCCTCTCTGTATATTTCAGATAAGTCTTCTAGTTTTCTTTGACAACGAGAATTGTGCATAAAATAGATAAAAAGGCATGTTTTTGTAACCAGGGTTCCCACAGAATATCAGAGAATTTTAAATGGTGAATTCCATGCCTGGAAGAGTATAGAAGGTATTTAGGGTAACAGTCTCAGATGCGTATACAGTTCAGCAGTTTGGGGTCGGTACGATTTCTTAAAGGTTTTTGAAAGGCTGCATTTATTTTATCAATACAGTAAAACAGTAATATTGTGAAATATTGTAAAATATAAACATCATTACTCTAGTCTTCAGTGTCACATGATCCTTCAGAAATCATTCTAACATGCTGATTTAGTGTTCAAGAAACAGTTCTTATTATTTTCAATGTTTAAAACATTATTTGTGGGAACCATGATGTGTTTTTTTTCATGATACATTTTTTTGTAACAATATAAAAGACATTACTCTTACTTTTGATCTATTTCATTTATCCTTATTCATTTATAAATTCTGACTTTAACATTAAACCCACGTGAGTAATCGGCTGTTTCCGCTGGTGTTTTATTTACTGTTGGTTATGGGTTACCAATACCATCATCATCCACTCAAATAACTTGATGGAAACGGACCTGATTCGCATTTGTTTTTTGTTTTTTTGCTAACTTTGACAAGATTCGCTACACGTGTGGATGGAAACCCAGCAATTGTGTTTTTTCCTGTGACTTGGGCTATGTTTACACGTGGACGGCTATTTTCATAAACGGACATTTCACCCCTCTCCATTGGGATGGCTCAATCCGAGGGGCGGGATAAACGATTGTCTTTCAAATTCCCTCCGCATGTAATAGGATGGCACTAAAACCAACCAGAGCAATGAAGAAGGTGACGTAGTCAGAGCGGCAAAGATCCGGTCGGCAAAATTCCGAACACATCTTGCTTTTTTAAAAATGACTTAAGTGCCGTTCTTTGTTCTTTTCTCAACAAAAAGCTTAACTCCAAGTCCTCCAGAGTCGCGGCCAAAGCCGATTCGAAAGACAGCTGTTCGCCAGCAGCAACCATTCTTTGTTTTCAAGTAGCAGGGAACGGCCACATCTCTGTCGTCATTATGTTAAGCCCGCCCGCCGACTCTATACAAGATGTGATTGGCCTGACTAGAGTTTGGTTTTTCCAGCTCAGAAGCCAACAGAGAGTTGCTAGACCACACTGGCTGCAAAATTAATTTTGCTGCCGCTAGGGTGCGTCTAGATTTCTAGGCTAGCCACTGGGCAAATTTGGCCTGGATGCCAGGGTTACACCCCTATACTCTTTCGAAAGACATGGGATTTTTTTTATGACCACAAAGAGTCAGGACCTCGGTTTAACATCTCATCCGAAGGACGGTGCTCTTTGACAGTATAGAGTCCCCGTCACTATACAGGGGCATTAAGACCCACACAGACAACAGGGTGAGCGCCCCCTGCTGGCCTCACTAACACCTCTTCCAGCAGCAACCTAATTTTCCCAGGAGGTCTCCCATCCAGGTACTAACCTGACTCAACCCTGCTTAGCTTCAGTGGGCAACCAGTCTTGGGCTACAGGGTGATATGGCTGCTGGCAATAACTTGCCTTGACAAGGTTACTATTAATTTGATCTGAACTAGTAAGGCAAAACTCTGCCTGTGGCCACAAGCTTTGTTTTGTGTGCCGTTTCTGTCAGCGTATGTCACACTAATTGACTAGGGTGTAATTCCAGGACTCCTCTCCTGTCTGTCCCTGTCACTTTCTGTCTGTCTCTCTCCTTTACACTCTCTCTCTCTCTCTCTCTCTCTCTCTCTCTCTCTCTCTCTCTCTCTCTCTCTCTCTCTCTCTCTCTCTCTCTCTCTCTCTCTCTCTCCTTTACACACACAACCCTCCAAGTAGAATTCCTAAAAGTCTGACAGTTGTATAAAATAAAAGGACACATGGATGAGAATGAAATGTTAAATGTGATGTAGGAAGATGGAGAGGATTAGAGACGACTTGGACATAGTTGTTCTAACCCTCATTTATGAAACATGACAAACATATTTATGAGTAACTGGTTTGCATTGGAGCTTAATTAATGTTCACATGTTTTTAAAGTTTGAGCACATTTTTATGCACCCGTTACCGTATAATCTTGTTTGTTTAAATAACATTCACGGATATAGACGAACAATGTGAATGGAAAATTTAAAATGCAGGCACTTTAGAAGATTGTTTGTATACCTGTCAATCAGTGCAGTCAAGTAATAGATTTTAGCATTAGTATTACATTTTATGAGCACTCTACAGCAATATGCATAATAGAATGTGTCTTCAACTTCTGGCCTTAAAAGACAATCTTCACTCTATTAATGTGTATTATGTGATGGAAATCTTAAACTTTTATATTTTTTTAATAAAACAGCTTTTTTTTTTTTTTTTTTTTGCTAAGGCAATAATATGTATTTTAATATTATGAACCCCTGGGACATTCAAGTGACCATAATTGAAGAAATACTAATTAATTTATAAAATTTGTAATCATAATTGGAAAGATATGCATATTAATATAACTGCACTGACACTGGAGAAATGTAATATAATTTGTTATGTTTATGATTATGCATGGCCTAATGTGTGATTGTACAGAGTTGATGACCAACAAGTATGAACTCCTGGCCTTTTCAATTAAGGATAGCTGTATTACAGGGAAAACATTGTGTGAATTATGCGCTGAGGATTACAAACTGGGGTTGATGTGCTAGAAGGAATGGGTGTCTGTCTGGCAGAAATGTGTGTTAGTAAATGTGAAAGGAGCAATTTTATTAATACCATTTATTCAGGGCCAATTTACACATATGGGGGAATGTCTCATAAATGAGGCACGTTATGAAAGCTGAAGACCGGCATGTGAAAGGAAAGTGGGATGAGACATGACAGGAGAGGGAGAAAGAGATGATAAAGAGATCACTTGCCCACTGGTCATATCAGCCTTGTTTATCATGCCCTCCCCATCTCCCCGGATGTCTCCTGTGCGTCTGAGTGTTTGACATTGATATGGTTCAACTTCACTGTGACATAAACTCCTCCTTTGACTGGTCATTACCCTGCTACAGATCCGCTGCACTAACCCCCCCGAGGGATGTTTACATGCCCCCACACGCCAGCCTTTCCGGAGGCATCATCTGCTTCGCTGAGGTTCTGGCGATGACCACATCATTTGATTAAGATCTGTTGATTCTCTTTCCCTGCGATTTCTTCTCTTGCACCAGCATTCTCTCTGTGGCCGTGGCATTCAGGGGTGGACAGATGGTGGACAATATACTTGCTCTGGATATGTTTTGAAATTTTCCCTTTTTCTAGGCTGTAACCATCAACTTGATTTTTATTAAATGACTTTAACAGCAGTTGTGCATACAGATTATCGTGACCAAAATAACTCACGATAACAATATATTGCGATATAAATAAAAATCTTAATTTTTTTTTATTAAATAATGCTATCAGTCAAATTCGTCTTTACTCTGATTATTTTTATTTATTTATTTTGAAGAACCACACCATCACATACTATAGAACAATTACACTTAATGACAACCAGCTTAAAATGACTTCTGTGGACTGACTTATCACAGAAATATGCAGAAATGATATTATTTTATTAGTATTATACAGTGATAAAGGCTTTGTCAGTTGACATTGGATTATACATTATCCTTATGAAAATAACTGAGATGGCTTGAAGAACACAGATAAACTGTATACTGTTGCAATGGTTATCTTTGTTTAATTAGTCAAAATGTCCTCATCTGCATTTGATTCATCTACAGCTGGATGTCCATGTTAGCCCTCAATGGGACATTTTCATGAATAATTGATGCAAAGAAATTGCATTTAAAACACAATAATAATGTTCAACCAAAATAATAATAATAATAGCATATGACATCACCTTCAGCCAATAAAATTAAAATCTATTTGCCATGTGCTTAACATTTTTGGCAAAAAGGAAGTGAAAGAGACATCACATGTTAGGTCACATGCTGTCTAGGCTCCATTGTGAGTTCATTTTAGACTAGTAATTTTTTTTTTTTTTTTTGCTAATTAAAAAAAAAAATATATATCAATAAACATTTTATTGTTCTCCATTTTTACTTATATTGTTTATTTACATTTACATTGATTTATTCTTTGATGGTCATAACTTGCATATTATTACTGGCTGTTATGGAAACATTTTGCGATCAAGTATGTTGATGAATACAAGTCACTCTGTTTTTGTATTTTTATTGTATTGTATTTTTAACCTCTTTTTACAATGGGCTGTTAGGAAACAATATTGTGATCTAGCATGTTGGTGAATTTTGTTTATTTTGTTAAATTGTTTCAATATGTATTTTTTTTCTTGTTTAAAATGTATCATCATTGAATCTTTTACTGGATTGTGTATCGAGTTCAGTTTGTGTAAAATTTTGTTGTTTTATTTTTTGGGTTGTTAACACACCCCAGTTTGGTTGACCATGTCATCCATGTAATCATGTCACTTCTTACGATGGCTCCTGGACTAAGCATTACGCTTGTTCGACTTCATGCAGTGGTGCGCAGACCGATCGGCAGCTGACTTGAAGCAGTTCATGCTGGTTAGAAATTTTGTCTGACTTGAGACAGCGCCGACGCCATGTCACTGTGACGTATGGCATCACAGTACCGTGAGAGTGATTCGAGAGCAGACTAATGACTCAGCCGGTGCCTCTTCTCAAGACCAGCTGCACAAGCTCTGATGACGGCACCGCTGTTCCACGATTGGCCGGATTCACCTCATGACAACAACCACGTGTGTTTCGTTTTTATTCTGACACCTTCATTTCCACTAATGCTCCAAAAAATCTGTATTTTTATAAAAGTAAAAGCTCTTTTCATGTAGTCGCGATGTTATATTGTGTCATGTTTATCAAAATAAAACTGATTTTAAAAAGCATGGACCCAACTTTAATGGTATTGAAATCGTATAGGCTTATGTTGAACTGTATTCTTTTTTCTGAACTTTATTCTTGAACAAACAGATGCTGTATCATGCAATACATCTGAAACGTCTGTTTATTTGACAAATATTGCATTTAATTCATTTATAGGCAAACACCACACAAGCGTCACTACGGGAAGCAGAAAGTGTCCAACTTCATCTCTCCATTTTTAGCTCCTCTTTGACTGCAAGCGGCAACTCTCGCCGATTGGTTACATCCAGTCGAAGTTGAACCCACCAAATGTCAACTTGGCATTGAGAACGGTCACATGTGAACGAAATCTTACCATTTTTGTCCTTTTCTTCATTGATGGAGTGTCCCATTGACCATTTCCCTTGGAGTTTTTTTGCTCTATGCACCTCATATGGACAGGTTTTAATGCGCGGTGAGTTTTTGGCAATTTTTCAGTGCTTGGCCAATATGACAGCAGAGATATTGTGTTGCTGTACACATTGAAGTATTTAAGTTATAATCTGTAAAAACAGCATGGAGTGATGTGTGGATTATGTCATCGGACTTGTGTGTGTGTGTTTTTTTTTAACACAAATGCAAGCTGTCCTCAAAGACATCTGTTTGGCTGATGATGCATTCACAGAGTTCACAATCACCCATAGCAAGAAAATCTGGACGATTAATGCATTCAATGTTTTTTTTTTTTTTTTATTGCCAACTTCACACTACACAGAGAACTGGTGTGACATTATAAATAATACAGCAGTTTGTGGTATTATTGGGATGTAAAAATCGACAGCATTTTGGTACAAATACTACTACAATCCATTAGAAGCCTCGAGGTGCTATTGGTTTACTGGAAATCAAAGCTCATATGTAAATGGAGAGTAAACACCAGCTTTGCTTTGTTGCAGAACTGTGCTGAAATTTGGATCGCATACTGTGAAAACATTATGAATACACCTACGCCAAACAGGAGGAGATGAAAGGTGTTGGCCAATGATTCTCTGTTGTTGACTCATAAACACCACTATAATGTGAAAGATCTTTCCGGTAAGAAATGCACTTTAAAGAGCATCCAGTACTTTTTATTTCAGCTTTGCAATTTAGAACAATTTGCTGTTATTTTGCAGTTTTGACAGGCATTTCATTGGAAATGTTAGTCTACAATGATTCCAAAGGTCTTTTTATAGCCCTAAAAGCAATGTAGAAGCCCGGCAACAGGGAGCGGTGTTGTTTTGGCAGACAGGTCACAGACAGAAAGCTTCTTAGTTCGAAAATGACTTCTGTGTGAGCAGTATACATCTACACTATTAACAAAAGACAATTTTAGCTTTTTTGGCTGCACAATTTCTCTAATGTGCACTTTAAAGACGTCAATATACTTCAAGCTAACAACAAAATAGTGTGACGTAATATTGATTAAAATAATAAATTCTATTTAAAAAAAAAATAATTCAGAAACTTTTCAGAAAAGTTTACTCCGGCTGGTTAAACACCTTCGATCTACCATTGGTCAGTACCAGTTTTTGTTGTAGGTATGTGTGCTTTGACATGGAAATCAACTTCGGTTAATTTCTTCTGTTCAGTCCATCATGGGCAGACGTCCACGAGTAAAAACATGAACACACTGAAGTTGTAATTCTATTTGAAAGAGTCACTGACACCATTTTCTAATGGTAAAGCTGCTTGCTTTAAACTATATTCCATAAAGCGGTATAAAAAACATGAGACGTTCCTTGACTGGAGTCAAGTCACTTTTATTTATATAGTGCTTTATACTATACAGATTGTTTCAAAGCAGCTTTACAGTGATAAACAGAAAATGATTGATGAATAATGACTGAATAATGATTCAGTGATACAAACAGAATTCAATTCTGCTGTAAAGCAGCTCTAAGAAGACAATAGTAAACAGTAATTATTCAGTTGAAATTAGTTCAGTGTTGACTCAGTTTGGTTCTGTAACTGTGTAAAAGTTAATCAATTTTGCAATGAGTTCAATTCATCTATAGAGATGAAGGGTAAATAGACCAGCTCAGAAGAAAACAGTGATGTCATAATCCAGCTCAGTTCAGTTCTCGTCCAATAGTGTCAGTGCATTCAAGTCAATAATATTGCAGAATATTACCAAATATTATAGCTGAATTGCAGAGCTGGTGAATACACATGCACGTCTTTTTGTTATTGGAAAAAAAAAAGAGCGCAACTCGCATCTAAACGGCACTCGCAGTTAGCTAGGCGCTAGCCAAAGAAGTGTTTAAAATCAGCTATTGCAACGACTTGGAAAAAGATTGAGAATATTTTCCAGTAAATGTTTCAAGAGGGACATCCGCCTTGCCCCAAGCCACAGTGCTGATTGGTGAGCGCTCAATCACCCCTGCTGTTATTTCACTCGAGGTTAATGAATAAGAGCACAGACATTTTCCCGAGGGCAACACGCACTTCTCTAATGGATCTAAACAACTACACCGAACTTCAAAGCGGTGTAAGTTACAAGTCATATCTCCTACCACCCAATGCTTGTGACGGTCCGACCCTCCCTCAGCTCCTCCCACACAGAGCCCTGTGAATAGCATTAAAAATGTATCACTTTCTAACACAACCAGGCTCTCAGAGCTTCTGCGG
Source organism: Phoxinus phoxinus (assembly GCF_949152265.1). Taxonomy (NCBI): domain Eukaryota; kingdom Metazoa; phylum Chordata; class Actinopteri; order Cypriniformes; family Leuciscidae; genus Phoxinus; species Phoxinus phoxinus. The sequence continues at coordinate 11,702,473 of NC_136886.1, forward strand.
TCTTAATATAAGCTCCGACAGGCGGTGGATATTTGCAGGCAGCTGATTGGGATGGAATTTGAATTGCAGCGTCTCAGGAGGCATTGCATTTTTGGAGCCGAGATGGTACACTCTCGATTTGCCTGAGCAATCTTTCATTAGGGTTTGGACGTAAGTGAAGACGAATGTTAGCCTCCTAGAATCCCTCCTGTCCACTTTTCATTCTGACTGCTGATGAATGGATGTTCACATGGCTTCAGAGAGAATAAATACAAGCCGTTCATATTCGTAAGCAAAGCACAACACAGCAGTATTTTAAAGGAGGGAAACGTATTTGGGGGATATCTATTAAAATTTAATGTGCAAAATGGAATGGAAAAGCTGTCTTGTTCTTTTATTAGATCTTGCTTAGTGTGACTTTGATAAAGTCTAGACATGGAGTAACAGCACTAGCGTCGGCCCTTTGGAGGCAGCTGCTGAGATGCCTTTAGTTTTCACTCTAAATCGTTACTTTCTGTCAGTCTAACCACAGACGCTGAGCTAATTATGCTGTTGCCTGTTAGCAGGTGAAGTTCCAGACTAAAGATGCAGTCTTGCTCTCAATAAGAAAAAAAATGAGCTTTGGTTGACCTAGACATACTGTACTGTAATATGTATTCAATGTATGTTATGATTATGAAATTTGGGAGGAATTGTCATACAGATTTCATACAAATTGCAGTTTAATTACAGTGGTAGCTTTATCATAAACCATATCCTATAGTAAAATGCATTTTTTCATTTACCATTATGGTTAGACTTTATATCGATGGTCCACTTTAGACTTTCTATATCAAGTAACTTTGCAACTACATGTCAACTAAAGCCGAGTGCACACTGCGATTTTAGCCAGCAAATCCTAAAAGATTCCTCTGATCCTAGGCTAAAATCTGACGTATTTGATCCTTATTGAGTTGGTTACAAACTAGCTAGTAGTTACTAAGCCTCTAGTGTGGACTTTACGTTCCAATTTAAGAAAGAACTTACATATGTCTGGTGCACCCCTACCCAGGTTAGTACACTATAAGTTACTTGTATTCAGTAGAATGTCTGTTGTGGGACCAACATTTTTTTTTACTGTAGTTAGTAGAATAGTGTTACTTACCATTATTATTTATTTATTCATTTACAAGAGCAATTCACAATGCATGTATGCGGTAGTCAAAAATTATACTATGCACACAAAATAGATCCCCTTTAGGGCTTTATGAACAGATTGCACAAGGGTAAATATCAAGAAGCGCCAACTGGGTTCTTGTTTATACTTTTATATGAGAGTGGCATGATCCAATGCAGAAGGTGATTTATACTTCATACATCCCTCAGGAGCTCCTTTGAATGTGGTTTACTTTAACTGTATAGTGCAGGTTGTTGTCTGAGTTCATCTCGAGTGTTATACTTGCATAATGTACTACTGCACAAGAAAAAAAGAAAAATACATTTCATGGCATTTCTGTTCACTTAAAATTCCATTTGGATGGTGGCGTGATTGAAATTTTAAGTGCACAATCATTTCAAATCATTTGTATCCTGCATGTATTCATCGGGGATTAGGAAGTCTCAAGCATTGCAATAAGTTCAACAAAAATATTTATTTCTTTAATTAGCTGTGGGAAATATTATTAATAAATGTAAGTACATATTCATACTGAATAGTACTGACAGAAAATAGATTGATCAAATTAAAAATGTATAACTAGTCAATATTTGTATGAGCTCATTCTTTTAAACGTATTAAATAGATGAATCAGCTAAATGCAAGGTTTAACTATTTGTGTAGCTTGTTTTATCAGTAAAGTATAAAATGTACTTTTTCTTTTTCTTTTTTTTTCTTTTTGACTGCCAAGCCAAGCTAGACCCTTTAAAATGTTTTGGAAATGTAACATATAACTTTCTCCAGGCATTATAGACCTACGTGGTTGCTACTGTACATATCATTTTTGTTTCTTGTGAACTTCCTTTTATGTTCACATAGACAGCTGTACATGTAGATAGTGGACATAGAGTGAGCTCATTAGGTTTTGTGACAGACTTTTCATCAAATGTTATTTACCTCTAAATGGTTGCATCATTAACAGGGTCATGGTTTCTGTGTTTAAAGAGTTTTAATGGCTGTTTATGGGGTGGTGGATGTCATCATTAATATTCCTGCTCTCGGTCTGTTGCGGGTGATTTAATTAGTGTGTCTATGGTGATTCTGGGCAGAGAGCTTGCATGTTAATGCTCTCATCGATGGACACACACGGCTCTGGGAGGGAACATAATGGTGCAGGGGCTAAATGTGGCCATGCAGGGTTGATTGCTGCTAATTCGTTTCTCCTCTATGATGATGGCTGCGCTGACAGAAAATGTAAGACACAACATAATGTCCGGCCACGACATGGTCACTTTACAAACAGGATATATGCTGATCGCTTCCTTCGCTTTTGTGGCGACTTGTGAGATTGGCAACGTGTCCATGAATTTCTCAGCTATTATGAGTTCTGTCTCATCTAACCTATCAACATGCCCAGTGGAATTTACATCTTAGCAACCTAGGACCCATGACATTAGAGGGTTGTAAAAAGTGTGCATTCTGCTATTCCACTGTCAATATATGTTAGCTAGATAACAATAGGACTCAAGCCATTAGTGTCTCAAAGGACTATTTGTCAAATCGCATTTCAAAGCACATGCACTTTATTACAGGGATGTTGAAGAGAAATGATATCACTCAGCGGCATGATGGGATATAAATGCACGATGAATCCCTTTATCTGCATGTGACAAAAATTGTGTTGTTAGACTACAAAACTCTGCACTGATTTGATTTGCAAAGACATAAGACCTGTGTTGGACTGGATTGCATAATGATGTTTGTGCAATTTACCGCGCGAGCGTGAATGGCTGGTTGTAGCAAGGGAGAGCTAGTAAATTTAAAAGATTGCTCTTTAAATGTTGGGCGGAAGCTGAGCGTGAAATCCCACCGATGAATTGTTCATGACGTGGTTCGATAATTTGGAGGCATGGAAGAAGATGCGGGGAGGCCCAAAGTGCTCCTGCAGGAATACAGATGAATAAGAGGTAGAGCACAAGACTGTCACAGGGCGCAGACTTTAGGATCTTCTTTATTCACATGTGGCCCGTGCTGGCATAAGGAATGCTCACGGGATAATTGCGAGCTACAGGCCAAACAAGTGAAAAATGTCGATTTTGAGGTTTAAAAAAAAAACAAAACAAGTTAATTGGGCCCTTGTCTAGCTATCCCAATGCTCCAAATAGCAATTGAACATCTAAAGTATTCGTACATTTTCTGAGAGGAGTGCCTTTCCTCTGTCCATGAAAAATGATCTTACTCGCGCTGACTGACAGATCCCATTCGTGCGCACAGACGCCTCAGATCCCGATATACACGCAAACACTTCCTGTTATGACTTCTGTGAATGTTTGGTTAACTCTTGGGGAACACATCTGATGTGTAACATTATTTTAGATCCGTGCTGTAGGTAGGCTGTCTGTTTCATTAATGTTAATCAAACAATTGTGGTATCATGGGAAAAAAAGTTTAATATATGTTTGTTTTTCTATAGATTCATTTCTCAGGATTTTAAGGTATAGGTGATTTTGTTCTGGAACCTTCAGAAAACGTTAACTCGATTGTTCTCAAAATTGACTTAAAACAGGTGCAGCTCAGTAAATTTTTGTCTGATTCCAACAAATCATACATCATTTTGAAGGTTTTTATTTTATTTTATTGAGAATGAAGATAACAATAACTAATTTTTGACAATTTGCTCAATGCAACTCATTTTGTCAGCACGTGTATACAGTATATATGATTGTGATCTGTGTTGGTTTACTCGTTGTTTGTAATTTGCTTTGTCTTCCGATTCATATAAATGTTTTACACAGGGTACTTTTTGCCACACCTGCCAAATAAAAATTTACTGGTCATAAATATTTTTTACCGGCCATGAAACTTATGCTACGGATATGGTACACATGCGTTTTATTTGTCAACTATTTACGTTCACTTAACACATAGGCAACTACGGTATGTTTACTAGAATACTTTGTGTGAATTTGTTCTTTGAAGCGCAAGACAGAGAGCTCAATTCAGTATTTAATATTAATTGGCAAAGTTTAAACTTTTGTGATGATGCAGCACTGGCTCATCAACTGTTCCGAGCATCGTTCACGTTTATTCACGTTCATGATCTCACAACATTGCATTGTTAGAAATCATAAAAATATTACCAGACAACTGCTGATTGAAACCGTTTCATATACTTGCCAATGCCAGCGCCGATTTTCACTCCCATTTGGCGCTTGGCGAGTGTTAGATTTAGGCCCTGGTTTTACTTGTATTGACTTTGTTTTACCATTTATTTGAAGATAGTTTTTAGGGTCTGAGAAATTTGCTTTTGCTTTCTTCATGCAGCATAAACACCTTTTATTTTAGTTTTACCACATGTATATTTTATACAACTCTTCAACAAAATTGATCTGATCTTCAATCTTGGATTCAAAGGCTCATATTTCTTAAAGTTTATTTGAATTTTTATTTATTTTTTCAGCTATGCGCACAGATGCCTTTTTTTATTAATTTATTTTGGAGTGACACACCGAACTGTCACCATTGGTCTCTAAGATCAACTTGGCTCACAATGCTTTTGTGAAATGCAGCGCTGGCTTGTTGCTGCACAAATTAAGCATCTGTTTTCTACTCGAATTTCCCTTATTTCTGCAAGTATTATGCCTCCAAATAGTCATATATACATTTATTTTTACTTAGTTTATCCCCTTTTTCCTTGACTTATCTTATTTTGGCCAGGTGGGCACATCGGTGTGTGTGTAGAGCAATTAATGAGTTAGTGTGACATTTGATGCAGGTGTTTGTCCTTAGCCGAACTCTAATGAGCGGACATCCTCTGTTGGAGACAGACCCATGACCCCCTCACCTGACAGCACCCCACAGCTGTCAGGCGATTACCAAGCAAGAGTTTGCATGCAATAACCATGCTTCCTCCCCGACTTAAGTAAGGTGTGAGAGAGGGAAGAGTGAAGACGTGTGGATGGTGAGGCTCAGGCATAATGACATTGGCAGACAACAGGGATATATCTATAAATCTTATGAAGCATCCAAACATTCAGTGTCCAGATCCAAACACTAAGCTCATTAGCTTTATTGCACATTATCATTGCACAGCAACAATATCTGTCTAATTTGTATCATTGCTGTAAATTGAAAGCAATTACAAACTGTAAATGTAATTTTCCAGCTGTGAAATAGGACATTGGATGATGAACTGTGACTTTAGTGAGTAATGAAATATTCATGGTACTTAGCTGTTATTTCCCATATCGCATTCAAAGTTGACAGCAACGTGTAGTTCTTTATAATTAATCAAACATATCCAATAAAAGTTTAAAACAGGTATGAAGTACTTCCTGTGCCTAATAAATGCTTAATGTTTATAGCAGTGCATCATGTACTGTACTTAGCCAGGGACATGGTCTTGGTTACAAAGCATTCAATGTACTGTATAGTCCAGTCAAATGAAGAAAACAACAGATTAAATTAGCATTTCAGCTAAATATAATTTTGGGTTAAGGATAACAAATATATTTTGTTAAATATAACTGTTAAGGATATTTATAGAAGAATGCCTAAGCTGCTTTTACATAATGAAAGTGAATGATGACTATTGCTGAACGTTTCAAGCTAGATTTTCAAGGTGTAGGCAGGGATGACGTGATCAGAACTATTCCAAAGCAGTGCAAAAAGGGGGAATTAACTAACTTCTACACAGCTGCTAATATTAAACGGCTGGAAGATAAAGCACACTTTTAAGAGATTATCCCAACTAGAGAAAGAACTCCTACGTTGATGTAAACGGTAGACACTTGTTTTTTTTGTTTTTGGTATTTAAACAAAAAATGCCTTGTGTTGTGTGTAAATTCAGCTTTGCTATCTCAAGAATATATTACATCTAAAAATAAATTTAAATAGAAAAGAGTTATTTTAAATTGTAATATTTCGGTTTCATTTTCTGTATTTTTGATCAAATAAATGCAACCTTGGTAAACACAAGAGACAACATAAAAACAGCAGGATACATTATATCAAATCTACGATTGAATGATTGAATGGATGATAAGCTGCATGGCTAACACTTGAAGAATTGAAGTCTCATTTAGAGGATGTGTTCAACTGCATGTGATAAATTGCATACATCAACCACGATACACCTTGAAGTCCACACACAATTTAAATGTATCGTCTTCGTAAACTACAGGGCCCTAATGTGGTACTGTCTGCATTACTTCTAGACAACATGTATGATATCAAGGTAACTGACACTGTTAATTCTTGCACAGATGGGAATCTTTATTTTGAAGCACACAGTGAAGAAGGCATTTAAATGAGAGGGAAGATTGAAAATGTCATGCTCATATAGTGTAAGCACACCTGAGGGGCTTGTGCCCATTCGACCGCTGTTGGACTGACAGAAGTGGTCAGAGGTTGGCTCATAGGCAACACGAAAAAAGACCCTTCTCCATTGCGGTTGTTATATTCTTTAAAGATTATGACATTTGATTTGATTTTAAATTATAGCAATCATACTTTTACTCCCCAAATCTACTTGTGATGCCTAATGCATTCAATCCGCATAGTTTTATGATTTTCTATTTATATTATTCTTCAAATATATCAAATATACATCTAGATTACAAAACATTGTGGTGGCTCTTAGTAAAAATGTTTCCGTGCCGTGAAAATTAAAAATCGTGACAACATGTACATGTTTCACAGAGTTTAGAGTTGTAAACATTACCATGGCTGACACTTGACTTTATGCTGCTATCAGAATGATATGATGTACTTGACTCACTGTCTTTTTGTCATTTTGTTGTTTTTGTGAAGAATGAACCCCTCCTTCATCTCTTCGGCTCCAGAAAATGCTTTCCTAATGGAGGGTTGTCAGACCTAAGCTTTCACTCATAATGAAATTCTCACAGTTCCTTTCCTTTGCACCCCCCTTACACTTCATCTCTCGAAGTGACGAGTGCTTTTCAGCCACGCTTAATGTCAATCAAGCTAATGTTTAAAACTGTAGATTATTGTGATAAACTGCTCAAAGAGGAAATCCTTTAAAAGAGATTTCAAATGGACTCAGGGAGAGAAGATTATGCAGTGTGATGTCATCACAAAGTTTATGACCTCTTGGTGCACAGACAGTTCATTTGTTAAAAGTGACTTTCACACAGAATGCATAAACAGCTGGAGAGTAAAACAAATCCTAATATTAGTAAAAAATAATAATAATTGAAACCATTTTTGTTTTGTGGCAATGAGTCTCATGTCATCTTACTTTATTTCTCTCTCTGTCTCTCTCTCTCTGCAGTTAAACCGACAGTCATTGATGTTGATATCTTCGTAAATAGTATTGGACCTGTGTCATCAATAAATATGGTGAGTGAATGCATGTCCATAAAGCTGTTCTGTTTTGGTCAATATAGAGGTAATTTTGATCAATTTAAAGGGATAGTTCACCCCAAAAAAATTAATTCTGTCATTATTTGGATGTACAATAGTACATATGATAGCACTATATAAATGCCTCATTGATTTATTTATTGTTTACTCACCCTCAAGTCATTCTGAACCTGTCTATATTATGTTAAATTACATTAGATTATATAATTTTTCTGTCAAACACAAACAGAATTTTTAAAGAATCTGCAGCTATTTTCCATAAAACAGCATGAATAATGAGAGAATTTCCATTTTGGTGTGAACTTTTATTCCTTTAGTGTCTCCTTTTCTCTATTTCTCAGTCCCTCTCACATTCTCTCTTTCACACCTTCAGCAGTTACAGTTCAGTCCCATAGGTGACACTTGGCTGTATAGGTTTGAGTTGAAAGCAGGGCCACTAGCTATCCCTCTGAGATGTGAGTCCAATGCTTAAGCTTCATCTCCCCTGAGGCACGGAAGAGCTTCAGGGGAAAGACAGAGGAAGAAAAAGTTTCAGACTGAAAGACAATATAAAGACTTAAACTGAGGCATAGGAAGCGACAGAGGAAAATTATATATTTTTTTACACAGTGGTTGCCACTTGATATAATAGTTCATCCTAAAAAAATCATCGACTGGATCTACTGTTATAAAAAATTAAATAAAGCACCCGGTTGTTCCATATTGGATGGATTCATTCATATTCATATTGATATCCATGCTTCGATGAATATCATGTAAATCTGGACGACTGTGACAGATCTCTTCACATGGATGGTGAATTCCTCTGGAGTTCAATTCAGTCTTTGGCTCCCAAAACATCAGATTCATCCTTGAAAATCTGAGTGTGTATTCACTTCCAATTATTATAGCCCAGGGCTCAGAGAACGAGAGAGAATGGTTGGATAATAAGCACCTGAAGAAACAGCAGCTATCGATCGATATGCCACCTAACTGTGTGTTAAAAGAGCCTTAAGGGAGATGTTTCTTAGAATTCACAGCAGACAAGAATATTCAAGAATTCTGAAAGTTTTCAAGGTCTAAATGTACTAAGTTTGCAACATTGACATTCTCTTTAGACTTGCATCTGAATGGAACAGAGGTTGTGACCTCCGCAACGAACCCAGTCATGCATATTCACATTATTTATTTGCATATTCACCCAAAAGAAGTAACAATTTTTTTTTACTTTTCAGAGGAATTTGGCGTTGGAAGTCAATTAACATGAAATATCTAACTGTCTTCCTATCTTTTCATTTTGGTTTATTGCGTGGGTTTTATGAGTTGTCAGAATGCAAAGGGAGTGCGAGAAACATTTAAATATGCTTACATTAATATATTATCTCATGCTATGCGACACTGTGTCTCCCAATATTATTGTCGGTAACAATTTCATTTTCTTGAAATACCGCACACACACAATTACATTGTCAGGCAGGTTATTTGCACATCTGTGATAGGACCAGCTCAACCAACAAAGCAAAATGCTTTTTGTCTTTACACTGTCCACCTTAGTAAATAAAAAAGAGTTATTTTTTTTAACACAACTAAAGAAAGGAGAATGCTAATATATTGTCAAAGTATGTATTAGAAGCAGTATATGTTGTTGCCTGTTTGTCGTATAGTACTTGTAGTGGAGATCTTAATGAGATCTTATAATGTTTAGGACTCAACAACACCCCTCACCAAGGCATCCGTTCTCCCATCGTGCTCCATTCATGCTGTTTTTGCCCTCATTTGTTGGGCCACTGCCGTATTATATAGTGTGGAAACTCTAGAAAATGAATAAACACCTACGCAGAAGTCACAGCAGTGATTCCAGTGGGAGGGTTTTGGTTGTGCTGTGGAACTGAATCGCTAAATGCACTTCTAGTGCGTCATCGTGTTGCATGGGTCGGGTCGGGTGTGATGTACAGGGACATAGCAACCATTGTACCCTTCCTTCCACAACAGTTCTTAGATTTTTTTGGGGGAAAATAATGATTATATTTTAAGAGTGATTTAAAAAAAAAATGTCAGCCACATAAAAACAAAACAAAAAACAGATTAAAGACCAAGCTGGAGCCATTGCCAACAGGTTGCATGGAAAGTTGGTGTAACAAATGTGCAAGCACTATAATAGTCATAAATGATTCAGCAAATCATTTGTCTGTTGGCTGAACATTGTCACCTAGTTAATATGTTCATGAGAAGTAACAAGTTACGTAATCAGATTACTTTTTTCAAGTAACTAGTAAAGTAATGCAGTACTTTTAAATTTACAACAAAATACTGTATCTGTTACATTTTCAAATTAGTAACACAAGTTACTTTGGTTTCCCATGTATTGACTGACACCTCTCCTGTCCCCATGTTGAGAGAAATCGGGAGTAAGTGCAGAGGCGTTGAGTGAGTGGGATGTGTGTGTAAACATGATGGGTTTGTAGGGTAAATGTTAGCATGAATTTACTCATTCCACTTGCACAGAAGCATTCAGTATTCCTCAAAATTAATAAAAACAGTGAAATGAAAACTCCGAATATTACGCAAATCTGATTTAATCTCATTTATTCACCATCTGATTTGTGCTTTTTTTTTATTGAAGAGATGTGACTTTTCTTCTCCAATCTAGAAAATTATAGAAATATAAATTATATTAGCTATAATGCATTATTATTATTATTATATAATATTATAGCATTACAGACACCAATATAAATACTGTTATTAAAAAACTATTTATTTATTATTTATTAATATTTGTATTAGTAAATATATGTGACCCTGGACCACAAAACATGGGTCACATGGGTCAATTTTTTAAAATTGAGATGTATGCATCACATGAATGCTGAATAAATAAGATGTCCATTGATGTATGGTTTGTTAGGATAGGACAACATTTGGCCGATATACAACTATTTGAAAATCTGGAATCTGAAGGTACAAAAAAATCAAAACATTGATAAAATCGCCATTGAAGTTGTGCATTTATGTTCGCGATTGTGCTGCATTCACTCACAAAAATAAATGTTTTATATATTTACGTTAGGATATTCACTAAATATGATCTTTACTTAATATCCTAATAATTTTTGGCATAAAAGAAAAACCTATAATTTTGACCCATACAGTGTATTGTTGGCTATTGCCACAAATATACCCGTGCGACATGTGACTGGTTTTGTGATCCGGGGTCACATATAATAATTATTTTAACTGTGATTAATTACACTTATTATGGCGTAGAACTCTCTTTAACTTCTAACTTATTTAAATATATTGTGTACTCTGCTTTACTTATCTTTCTAATTATCTTTAATGGCATGCATCATTTACAGACATTAATAAATACAAAACTATTATCAGCTAACTACCAACCCAGCTTTACTTGTAATGGACAGGAAATACCTGCAATTAAATCAAGCCATTATTATTCAAGTTCACGCTGTGATAGTAGATTAGCGAAATAGAGCTTAATAATTGGTATGCAGGATGTGCCAAAACCATTGTCAAACAGGGACAAACTCTCTCGTTATCTCTTGTTTGTGGCACCAGAATTCCTGCTGGGCTGCTCCATAATTGTGGTAGCTACACATTTAATATGCCATTGATTGTTGTCTTAAAAGAGGTCTTCATTTGTGCTTGTTGTTGTTCTGATTATGAAAAACTGAATCAACTTTTAATGCAGGAAAGCGAATGTACAGGTGTCTGTGGGTAGAGCTTGTACGGGTGCAGATCTGGTCCTCTCAACGCTTCACCCATCTTCTTCTCCACCTATCCAGTAGCACAACATTTAGACTCAATAAATTAAAGGCCTCGGAGAAAATTGAGGATAGACAGGATCAATTTCCCCCAACACAACAGGTTGCTTTTAGCTGCACCTAATTCTTCATGTGCCATTTAAAATCCCAAGGATTATAGGTAACAATTATATGAAAGAATGTGGGGATTAGTTAGTTCAGCAGATTATCAGCATCACAAAACACAGTTAATACCCTGCAGAGACAGGAAAAGGTCCTGTCTCTCTGTGCTCGGCATCCTTGTCCAGCTCACAACTCCCTACAGAAAAGGTGAAAAGGTTTAAGCACGGTCCTCAAGCTTCAGTCCTTTTCTGGCTGACTGTGAACCTGGCCACACCTGATTGCCCTGAGACCTTCGCTCTTTCAACTGCGTATTGATCTCTTCCTCAGCTTGCGCTTCCTTCCTGCTCCACTGTTACGGATTGCAATCATTTCCCTGGGAGAGACAATGGCTCGTTGCATTTTTTTCCCCCCCAAAGTATGTTAATTTTGATTGATTATTGTAGCCTTAGGTTTTCATGCCCGCCTGTTGGATATCTAACTTTAGAGATGGTATGTGATCAATAAGCTGTGGTACCTGTGAGTAGGGTTGGCTTGATACCAAACGGTATTGGTAGACCGCTGAATAGATGTGATAACTCTGCATATAATGGGAACATTTGCTGTATCTCTTTAAAGTGCCCATTTTATGGTTTTTCGAATATGCCCTTTCATGCAGTGTGTAATAAAGCTGTCTGTGAATGTAAATCTTCTACAAAGTTAAGTCGAAAGTGTGTTCTGCCGGGTGTTCAAAATACTTCGTTTTATATTGTGTATGTTTCCAGCTAACCGGCTAACTCACCTTCTTACTGAAATACTTCTGTTAATCAGCTGTGGGACACTTACCTAAAACTGTGTAATGCAGATTGTCTGTTGTTCTTACTACTTTGAGTAAAGGATAGAGCAAGATTTATTTTACAAACGTTTGTTACATCAGTCATTCACGTTAGTGCTGGGCTAACGTATGCGCTGGTATTGATACAGTTGTCTCATGTGCACCATAATACATTAGAAATATACACATCCGTTTGTTGATGGACATACTCTTGTTAAAGCTGATGGTGAGGAATAACAATTGCAACAACTCATAATGTACCTCAAATGTAGCGTATCACTGAGAAACGTCCTGCTCAAGTCGAGTTTCGGGTTGAATAAGTTCTTCCAATGTTTCATTATCGGACTTGCGCTCGGATTGATATGGTAAAATCAACGTCACCATTACGGTCTTTACAGTGTGTACTGAAGGTCACCTGTTGAGGAATAAAAACGCCATCCCCGCGTCTCTTTTACAACATGGGTTCCCCAGAGGTTTGAGATTTAGCATGCTCCATGTCAACCTTTCCATGCCAAGCTGGAGCAACTTTTTTCTTTTTACGGATATGACCGCGCGGTCTAAAATATAAGTATATTGTAAAAAATAAAATGTAAAAACACTTACTCAGGGTAAGACAAAAACACATTTGGGAAGAAAGATTGATGGTGTATTGACTAATTAAAATTTTGTTAATTTTGAACACATTCTTTTTAAAATAATTTCTGCCCAAGGCAAATGCAAAAAAAGGGGTAAAGACTATTTTAGTTGCATTAGTTGTGTGTTGAATCTCACGGTTATGGTAAGGGGCATAAAGGGGGTAAGGGGTGATTTCCGAAACACGCTTAAAGCGGCTGATCAATCACAAAACACTGGTCTAGCCAACCAATCAGAGCACATTGCGCTTTTTCGGAAGGTGGGGCTTTATAGAGAAGGAACTAAACAGAGCGTTACTGACAGACTGGCAAGAGAGGTGCTAAAATAATGTAAAATATGTGGAAAATATGTTTTTTTTATTTAAAACATTCAAGCTTGAAAACTACACTTTAGACCACAAATACAAAATCAAGACTTTGTAAAGGACATTAATAGGTCCTCTTTAAGTTTTAATTATAAATCAGACAGTAATGTATCTTTACACTGCTAAAAAGTACATTTGCTTTCACGCTTTCTGAACTGCAGAACTGTGATGAACTGCAGAAAATTGTTGTCAGGTACCTCAATATGTTTAATACTGGTATTGTACCAATACTTTTTATACCACTATACCATGAAACCCTACCTGTGGGAGAGATATTGAAATGGAAACCAGTTCATTAGTCTACTGCCATTACAAAACTGGCAGCGATTCTGTCTTCTGAATTCAAACATATCAAGACCTGTCAAATCTGTATATCAGTCAGTGGTGTTACATACTGAGACTATATTTTGATAACGCAAGCACTGTGGTGCATATACATGTAAATCACATTTTCACTTGGTTTGCTTGCGCTGATAAGGCCAGGGAGAGCTCATTTCATGATGAAACTTGGCTGTCACTTGTCATTCACTCCGGGGCTCTGAATGAATGGCACATTTTGCACTGCAGCCTCATGTGTTTGCTTTAAAAAGAAGAAGAATTCATTGTTTGGTTTAAATGTGCTGCTAGAGTTATTGATCAAATCTATTTTTGTACATCAATCTGAGTAAAACTATGTCTGTGGAAAGAGCATCAATAACAGCATTCATGCAAAGGTTCAAGTTTAGTTGGTTAGTATGACTTGACCCACTTTGCCCCTGCTGGTAGATGTTGTAACTACACAATCATGGCAACTTTTCCCATTGTCAGCCATTCATAAGATGTTGTTTGTTTGTTTGTTTGTTTTTGCAAGCAACATATAAATGGCAAGTACTGTATTTAATTACACTATTGTATATGAATTGCCAATGACGTTTTTTTTGTGTTTTTGTCTCCTACCTTTCACATCACAGCTCAGTTCTTTTCCTGTACAACAAAGTAACTCCCTGCTTAACTATCACAATACGATGCATCGTTGGAGAAATTAACTAGTCACGACTGTTTCCCGAAACCGCATTGTTTGAACCACATTGTTTCAACAACATAGGACTTTTGTTGATGTCACACGCAAGTGATGGAGTAATAACTTCTTCTACTAATAAATCGTTTTGAGATCACAATTAATATCACATTATTAGTTAATTTGCAGGAAACAGAAAGCAGTTCATTGTTTTTCTAACAAAGTTAAAGAAATTATAAAATAAATATATACACTTGCACAGTACAATGCACTTTTTAAAGGAATAATAATAAGATAATTTTTTAAGGAATATCGCACAAGTTTTTATTTTAAACCGTAAACATGGCAAAAAATAAATGATTACATTTAAATCTGATTACATTTTAAAAGGTTATCTAAATTGTTAGTGCTAATCAATAATACATTTATTGGATTATCTCCATATTTGAAAGTAAATTTGTATTTGACGTACTCCTGACAATAAAATAAACCAATATAAACTGTCCAGTCATGAAAATAAATGGTCCAGTCATAAAAAGAAAAAAATAGTGTGATAGACCCGGAAACCATCTTTAAAAATACAGTGACATTTTTGGTCATACCGCCCAGAGCATAATCTATGTCCACATGTCATACTAACAAGAAACTATGCTTCAAACCACAGGCTGAGAGCTATAGTTCCAACCACACAAATGTGTGATGTTGTATGTGAATATTTCTTTGAACTATGCTTTCAGAAAACACAGAACTATTGAACTATGTTAGTAACAACGTATTTGCGTTTTGGGAAACGCATCCCACATAGAACATGGGTCTGTGCACATTCTTGTGGTGCCAAAACCAGCAAGCAGATTTCCGATGGGGAAAAGTTTCTCCCTCAGGCTGGAGTGCAGGATTACTAGGGAGGTATTGAATAAGGAAAGCAGCCATCAGCCAACATCTGCTTGTCAGTTTGAAGTCAGCGGTCATTCCATTCACCGAGCGATTCAAGCTTGGCCTTGGCCAATGACTACCTGAGGGGTGTGCAGGCTTTATTGGAAGGGTAAGAAATGGCCGGTGTGAGATGATCAAATTATTCCGAGGGCTTCTGTTAAGAGGCAATGCATGATTGTCTGAATGGCAGCACGGGAGGCTTGAAATAGATTTGTACTGCAAATAATACTGTGGTTTGCTCACGGTATGATATGATGCTGTAAAAGTGCTTCAGAAATATGAATACTCCTAATAGCTGACCATGATTATCAAAGCTGCATTGAGTGCTGCTTGATTTTTGTCCGCATGAGAAATCAGCTTTGCTCATCAATCTATTGTGAGAAGCTGAAATAGCCAACTTCATAGTATTCACTACAGAAAACGGGTCTCAAGCGCCATATAATTTGATTTTAATGGCTCTATAGAACATGAGTCAGCTAGCAGCCAGACAGTGAATAGAGCCGATAAATTAGCATTAATCATCCCTGTTCCTCGTGTCCCTAAACCGCAACTGATAGCATAATTGTAATTAATGGAGCTTTAAAATCTACATTAAAATGTGAGATCATTCTACTTATCATCTTGATCTGTTACTTGCCGCACAGCTAAAAGCGTTGACAACATGATGCAGTTGATGTCGAGATGGAGCCGCATTCGTTTGGCTGATGTGTTGAGCTAATGTCAAGCCCTGCATGAAAATCAACCATCCCGTGTGAAAGCCGAGATATGATTGATAGCATCAAACTAAGCATCATCCTTCAGCTTCCTCTGCCCGTGGTCTACGCTTTACAAAGTCAGGCAGGTAGATGCTTTCTCAGACAAATGACAGGTGTCATTGTAGTCTGTCAAGAGGAGACACGTTTCTCCTGTGGTACAATCGCTGTCTTTAAGGGGATTTATCAAATGGAGGAAATGTGGGGAGTTGGCAGTATTTACTCTCTTATACTGGGAACATGTATGTAAATCCGATGCTTTAGTTTTTATTTGTTTTAGTGTTTTTGTTTTAATTTTCGGATGAGCTGTTCCTCTTTCTTTATAGCTGTTTTTTTTATATATATACATATATATATATATATATATATATATATGCATGTATATATGTATACAGTATAGGTTGATTTACATTTTTGGATGAACTGTTCCTTTAAATCTTTGTCTTTGTGGTTCTTAATTTTAATTTTAATTTATTAAATAAATAAATTGCATGAACTATTCCTTTAAAATGATTTCATTGTGATTGGTTATTTATATTTATATATTTTTTTTCTTTTTTGGATGACCTATTCCTCTAAAATGATTGCAGTGTGATTGGTAATTTATATTTATATTTATATTTCTTTTCTTTTTTGGATGAACTATTCCTTTAAAATCTTATTTATTTTATTATGTAATGAATTATTGAATTATTCCTTTGAAATCTTTGTCTTTGTGGTTCTTAATTTTATTTCTATTTATTTGTTTATTCAATTTGTAAGTGATGATCTATTCCTTTATAATCTTAGTCTTTGTTATTCTGGCATATATTCTATTACACTCTATAAATAGTAATTTTCCATGGCCATCACTTGCCGTCCTGCACCTTCAAAAGATCCTCACTAGTTTCTAGCAGAGGGGCGGGGACATTTCATTATTTCTTTCTTTTTTCTTTCTTTTCAATGGAACAAACTCTTCCTATCTACATACATATTTCCAGCTGTATGACCTCAGCCACAAGCTTTCTCTTGACATTAGATAAGAGCCTGAAATCTGTCTCTGGCACATCTGAAGAGAATTGCCAGTAATGCGTGCTAGGAAATCACATGGGCCCTGCATATAACATTGTCTGGATTCTGAATTCTCTTGATCCCAGGTTCAGGCAAATAAAAATAGCTGTTCTCTCTCCACTAAAATGCTCTTGATGTCACAAATTGCATCTCCTATGAATGTCTTTATAGGAATGACACCTCAGTCACAAAGAAAATGAAGATGCAGTGATAAGTTTTCTGCTTAAGCTTGTACCAAAATGGGTCAAATTAACTTTCCATTGAATCGATTGTCCTCCTATATGCACCGCCTTTCTTATGACCTTCTTTGGTAACAAAGATTTAGTCAGTGATAAAATGGCTTGAGCCAAAAGTCATTTAAAAGGCAGTAAGTTCTGGAGCTCTGACAGCTCGTTGTACTCTCTTTTTCTCAAATAGACCTTTGCATTGACTTCCTCTCTGGCATTTTTTCAGGTAAACACTGTGAGTATAAGAAGGTGTTATGACTAAGCAAATCACAATGAGATTTGCCTCATTAACGGCATGGCTTGAAAAGGCCTGCTCACGTGGCGGTACCAAGGGTGGCTATTTTTAAACGTCTAGGTCAGTCTGTGTCCTAGGCAACCATGTGTAGCTAAGGAAATCCTTCACTGTGGTACCCATCGATAGTAACATGCTGGCAAGCCAGTCTCACCCACACAAACCCTCCAGTACAGTTGGATCTCTTTAGTACAGCCACCTACTTGCTTTCAGGGAGGTATTTAAAAGGCAGGTCTTTCGTTTGCAGACATTACTGCAGGTTAGGTCTAGTTCCATTTGTGATTGAACCAGTTTCAGGCATGTTTCGACTGCCATTTAACTCTTAAAGTGATAGTACACCCAAAAAAATAAAAAGTCTGTCGTCATTCACTCACCCTGTAATATCATTCAAAATGTGCTTGACTGACTTTCTCTTGTGGATCAAACACACAAAATACTATATTTTGAAGCATATGTAACGGACGTAGGCCAGTAAGAGCTGTGCGTGTAAACCTCACTAGCGACTGGTGTTAGCGTCCTTCTTAGTGCACCTCCTCTCTGTTCAAATCCCGGGTTGAGTAGGACCGGTTACACATGTTTCAACTGTTTTTGTCCACGCAAGAAAAGTCAGTGGGGTACAAAATTGTTTTTTAGACATTTTGCAAAACATTATGATATACTTGTAACACTTTACAATAAGATTTAATTTGTTAACATGATAGTTAACATGAACTAACAATGAAAAATACTTTTCAGTTATTAATACTAAATACTAAAGCATTTGTTAATCTTAGTTAATGGTAATTTCAGCATTTACTGTACTAATACATTATTCAAATCAAAAGTTAAAATCAAAAGTAAATGTTAATATTATTTAATAGACCTGAGCTAACATGAACTAACTAAACTTACATTAAAGGGCACATAAGGCAAGGCAAGTTTATTTATATAGCACATTTCATACAGGAAAATTAACAGTTATAAACATTAAAGATGATACAAAGATAAACTTCTCATCTGGCAAAACACTGGTGTATCATATTTTTTCACAACTCCCAGTTTTTCTCTGAGATTTCCCCATGGTGAAAGGTGGGATAACACACACAGTTTCTGCCAATCTCACACTCTAAAAAATGCTGGGTTGTTTCAACCCAAATTTGGGTCAAATATGGACACACATAGCCGTTGGGTTGGGTTAGTCCATATTTGACCCAAATTCGGGTTGAAGCAACCCTGCATTTTTTAAGAGCACATGTTAATCTTGAATACCTATAGAGTAGTATTGCATTATTCATATCTCATATCATACTATGCTGTACCGATACTTTCCGAAAACAGCCGAGCTCCTGGAGGCGTGCCGTGGGCAGAGCTAAAGAGTCACGCACAATACATCATCGCATTATCCCTGGATAACTTTTGATTCACTGTACGTTCGTGTTGTTTACGTGCTGATTGCCAACAAAACACAGATATTTGACAATCCAACTCTTTAACAGTGTAAACAAGTGCATGAAATAGCGTTAGACATCCCCTTTAACAAAGATGAATAAATATTGTAACAAATGTATTGCTCATTGTTAGTGAGTTAATGCATTAACCAATATTTACTAATCAGACCTTATAATAAAGTGTTGCCGATATACTTTTACCCTAGAAGGTCATGTTGCAGCTGTTTAGGACAAAACATATCTGATTTACATAGAAGATAGCTTTTATCGCATTGCTTAATCTCATCACGTCTGGTTAGGAACCCTTTGCCTGCTTCTAAAATCGAATTGGTCAATAGTAATGTTGTTGCAGGTCAGGACCAATAAGAATGTTGATTCAGGAGCATGTCCTACTTAGGTAAGTTACGTTAAGCATGTCTCTTTGGAGCTGTGTATTGAGGTTATATTTGTATTTGAGCGCACAAAAACAGCGTTTTACACTTATCTTGTTGTTCAGATGTGTGGAAAAATCCTTTAAACATTTACAAGCTTAAGTGGAATTAGTCAATGCATTATAAATATTTCAGGTTTTTCAAAACTACAAAGTCAGCCAGTTCCTCATCAGTGTCACTTTGATCATACACATCAACAGCCGTAGCACACATACAAAAACATTCAGATGGATTTAATAGAGCCACATAAACTGTTAATGAGTTAAGCAACCCCGCAAATATATAATTCTATTTTATGAGTGGTTATTCTCTTGATGAAAGCCTTAGAGAGAACATCATATTATCAGCATCCCAGGTACCGCCATAATCAGCATAGTGAATAGAGAATAATGAGAATAATAGTTTAGGCAAGAAGTGGTTTCTTAATTGTTTATCTTGCCCATAGACATGTGCAATGATCAGAGTATCTCTTCGCTCCACTTTTGACTGTGTGTGCAATAAAAAAACAATACTTTTATATGGTTAAAAAAGTCAGCATAACTTTTTTCAGCATTGATAATGATAAAAAAAATGTTCTTGTGCAACAAATCGACAAATTAGAATGATGTATGAAGAACTGCTGGAAATTCAGCTTTGCCAACACATGAATACATTACATTTTAAAGTATGTTATGATAGAAAACAGTCATTTAAAATGATACATTTCACAATTATATATGTATATATACCTTTCATTTTTGATCATTGTCTTTGTAACAATATTTAAAAAATTCCATTAGAGAATTTTCATTATTAAACACCAATGTTCCGACTAGAAAAACTGTCCTTGCTCAAGGCATAATCCACTTCCACTCCGTAGCGCTCACAAATTCTTCATAAATGGTTCATATAGTTCAGGAGCAGGTTTTTTTTTTCTACTCTCAAGGTTTTTGCTCATCCTTTTTATGTCATTTTTTCTAATTGTTTTGCTTTTAGAATGAGTCACCCCCAAACTGTCACTACAGTGCTCCAGTCGTGCTGTGATAATCACTAGATTCTGTGTGTAAGGAGGAGATGGAGAAGAACTAGAGGCTAAGACTGAAGCTCTGCGTTGAGTTAATGGAGGATGGGTTTACTCACTACTTCAGAATGAGACAGAGCAGATTGAAGTGGACACCATTGACAGAGATTTGGAACAGAAACCGGGGAGGCATTCTGCCAGAGAATGTAACCTTGAAGTCAAAGGGTCATTTGCGATCAAGAGTGCACTGTGTTGCGTAGATAAATGATTAAAGACAAGCAAGGCTGACAACAAACCACTTTGCTTGTCTCATTCCTGCACTGCTTCTTGAAAGGCTAAAAGCGACTTTAGACTTCCAACACTCTCAAGGCCGGAACTTAAAGGATCATGGGCGATTTTGTCTGTGTCGGAGTGTTTCGCAGTGTTTTCGAGTCTGTGCTTTGGAAAGGAGGGTTTTGCTTTAGCTTTAGAGAAACTGAGCAGAAAGCATTAAAACCTAAATAAAGATACCATGACTGAGTTTTGAGTTTTTAGGTTTGCACTGATACCCATTACTGGGGAGTCCATTGAGGAAACTATAAATACATATACTGCTATAGATCAGGGGTTTTCAAGCTTTCCGATGCCTAGAACCCCTTAAATATGATCCTCTTGCGAGTTAATACAAAGAGATATGTTTTTTTGTTTTGTTTTTTACAAAATCAATTATTTTATGTTGTTTCCAAAATAAAACAATGGTTTTAATATATTTGTTTCATTGTACTTAAGCAATATCAGTTCATTGCAACTTTATACTTAGAACTTTAAAGGCCCTATTTTAACGATCTGAAACGCAAGTGTCAAAGCGCAAGTAACTTTGTGGGCGGATCCCGGCGCTGTTGCTATTTTCCCGGCGGATAAATGACTCTTGCGCCCGACGCAAATCTAAAAGGGGTTGGTCTGAAGTAGCTTCATTATTCATAGGTGTGGTTTGGGCGTAACGTGAAATAAACCAATCAGAGCGTCCTCTCACATTCCCTTTAAGAGCAGACACGCTTGTTCCACGGCGGATTGCTATTATAACGGCGGGTTTGCCGGCGCACGCCAGGAGCAGTTCACAGCGAGGAGAGCGACGTTCTCGTCAGGGCTGTAAAACACAGAGAAGTGACACTGGGGATGATGGGAGAAACTCACTCAAATTAGCTTCGGTTAAACAGGCGTATAATTTGGGTAAATGTGTAGCCTAATCTAGATTTTTTTTTTATCTAGATAGATCTTTTTCACATCTTCACGGACACAACCTCCCTCGTGTGTTAATATTTTTCCTTGGAATAATGTATGATTTGCAAAAATGAAAACTGCTGCGTCTGTTTATAATTATTAGAGAATCAAAGTGGATGCGTGTTAACACACTACATTATGGCCAATCACGCGCCCTTAAAACACCATATCACTAACGCGCAACGCGCCACTGTCTTTAGACTGTTTTTTTCCTGGTCTGTGGCGCAATTGTTTTCTAAAACTGGAAAATAGCACCAGGGCAGTTTTGCGCCGGAACACGCCTCCTCTTTGCGCTGAACCGCCCCCGCAAGCGCAAGTTCATTCCCTAATTTACCGACGTGCGTCTGTGGAGGGAAGAGTCCGCTGTGCGCGGGTGCAAAATAGGAATGATACATGCGTCGGTGTTCAAAGTCAATTGCGCTGGGTGCAAGATAGGGCCCAATAAAGAGAATTATTTATCATCCAGTCATGACAGATTCTGAAAGGATCAGAAAATATCACATAAAGTATGTTTGGCATATTTAATTTTTATTCACATGCACACAATTTAACATTTCATTCTGCTTTCTAAAGACAGTCAGAAACCTTGAATTATTAATTTTTCTATAGACAAGATAAACACACTTTATATGTAAGATTTCATGATCCTTTCAGAATCAGTCCTGACTGGATGATAAAGAATTAAGTTGTGTCCTGTTGCAGTCAAATTGAAATCTCTCTCTGAAAGGACAATTTACAGTATTAAAATAAATACTTCCCTGCTACTCTGAAAGTATATAAGACATTTAAAATGCATAACTCACCAAGCCTGTTCTCCTTGTTTAAAATATTTAGGTATTTTTTGTTCAGAATAATTTGCCAGTGGCTTTTGAACCAAAAAATGTATCAATTGTTGTGAATAGACATTATCTCAGTCTGCGACTCATTTTCTGGTTAAATGGAATGCCAGCATGGGAAGTCAGATTACCAAGATTGTTTTTGTGTTTTGTCTGTTTCACGTCATGCACAATAACAAAGAACACAGTTATAACACATAAAAAGCACACTGAGGATCAGTACGTCTTGGTGTGTTTGCTGTGCTCTTTTATTTTAGAATATTTGCTATATCTTTTCAACCCATTGTGACGCTTCTACTGTCCTTTTCTTCACACAAGATGTTTAATTGCTTAAAACAGAAGATACTTTTTTTCTGAGATAACACCAACCTCCTACTCATTGTCTCACAAAGAAAAGGATCTTAATTTCCTTTGCCCCCAAAACATAGATGATTGCATGTAAATACAACAACTGCCATCTGCTTACACTATCATAATAATTATCGCTTGAAAATTGTATTTCCAGCTGAATGTCATGAGGTCAGTATATTTAAATTGTGATTAAATGCATACTTTAGAACTTGTATTGTGAGGTGCTATGCAAACAAGCTTTGAATCTCTTGTTTGGTTCTGTTATGCATACAGTATATAGGTCACACTTTAGATTAGGGTCCAATTCTCACTGTCTTTAGCCTCAATAAACTCCTAATTACTGCTTATTAATAGTTAGTAAGGTAGTTTTTAGGTTTCGGTATTAGGTAGGATTGTAGAATATGGACCTGCAGAATAATGCATTAATAAAGTGTTTTAAGTAAACCGTCAATATCCTAGTAATATGCATGCTAAGCTTAATAGTGAGAATTTTACCCTAAAGTGTTACCTTGTGTGTGTATTTTCTTTGCAACTAACTTTCGCTGGCTTAAAGAAATCACAAATACTATTATTTCCATGAAATGTGTAATGGATGATTCAGTGACTCAATGATTCAAATCGCTCCTGAATGAACCAGTGTTTTGCACAAATCTTTTGTGATTGCACAAATCACCAATCTCATTATGACGCACTTGTTTAATTAAGTTATTTATAAAGACACTTGTATCCAAACTATACTGGTGAAACTATATTATCTACACTGAGTCGCTGAAAATACAGCTAAATCTACCCTAATGCGACTAACATAACTTAAAGCTACACTGTGTAATTTTTTAAGTTGATTCTTAGCAAAAACCACTTTGTTCTTTCAAAATTATATGTGCTCATTAATGTATAATTACTTCTACCAACTAATCAAGTATTCTCGTAAGCGTAGAATCTGCCATTTATAATACACACAGGTGAGCTGCTCGAATGGCGGAAGCCATGTTGCGCCTCCATCTTGAAAATACATTAGCCAAAGAGGGACATACCTGGAAATTCAAGCTTCGCCTTTTGCGTTTTTACACTCAGTGGCACCGTGACGAACGCGATGGGGAGATTACTCGCGACTGCCAGCAGATTTGAAATAATACGGCCACCGTAGGAGTAAAAACGCCCTCGGAATGGGAGGGGCTAGAAAGTAATATTCAGTTTGTAGTCATGCACAATTTCACCGCTAGATGGGAGTAATTCCTACACAGTGTAGCTTTAAATGTTAGTACTTCAAATTGCAGCTGCATGTCAACTTGAAACTCAACGATTGAAGATTGTATTAGATACATTAAAGCCACAATCTATTTAATTAAGTAATGGGGAATTCACCAGGAAATTAAAACATTTCAAAAACAAAGTAGAATAATTGTAAATACTGATGTGTTAGTAGGAAGTAAATATTGAATTCCTATGTGCTATGCTTCACAGATAAAGACACAGCAGAAAAGCGTACCACTTAAGCTATTCCCAAATGTATGCAGTGCATTGATCTAGAACATTTCCACATCTAAGACACATATCAGACCAACTGGTAATTTAGGTCCTGACCGACAGACCAGTAGGGAGTTAACCTGAGCAGTAATGTATGGCATAGTCCAGTGGACAGTGTCTCCTTTTCTACCTCCAGTGGGTCAACTCTGAAATCCGTAATGTTTGCGTGCTGGATGCTTCAAAACAACACAAGGGAACAGATTGTAGCTGTTACATAGAAATCATCTTTTGCCTTTGACACAACTGCTGGCTGTGAGGCTGAGAAGTGATTTGCTTTTCCATTATGCCTGATATCTAGCAGAGAAGTGCCGCTATTTATGTTCTCAAACTCTTCCCCAGTTCTATGGCGCTCTTGTGTTGTGCTCGGCTGCATGCTCACACATATAGACACAGACTTTTATTTTTGTTCTGTTTTTGTGTTGCCCACAAATGCTGTTATTTCACTGTTATTGCCCATAAAAAAAGAGACCGATTATTGAACACAATTTGACTTCCGATAATGAGGTATATTGTAACTCTATTTACAGGGTAAGTAGTAGAAAATAAACCGTTTAAAAACAATTATGAAACACGGACAATTCATGAAACAGCAAAAGTGTAAAGGCTTAGTACATAAATTTCAAACACCATATTCTTAAAATAATGAAACACTGTGTTGTCAAAGTTGATATTGTGGCTTTATATAGTTAAATATAAACTGCACACATAAATATGCATCAGAGAGATCATTCAACAGGTCCTGGAGGGCAAACAGAAGTCATAGATTTTTCTCCGTTTGCATGCAGTAATGACTTCGAACATGATACGCTGAATTAAGTACTTATCAGGAATGCATTACCAATAGCAAACTCTTCATTAAACATGCATTAATAGCTAATTGACCATAGCATTAGAATTTATAACGTGTGTATCAGAAAACTCTCTGTCTAACGCCTAATTAAAACATTTCAGGATGGATTATGCAAGGCTGTAAAAAAAAACTTTCCATAGAATACCACACAATATTAATAAAAAATGCTCTCAAATGAGGGAATGTATTTACTCAAAAATAATCAGCTGTCCAGATTATGCTGTTGCGAAAAACAACATGGAACTGAAGTGAACTCAATAATTCAAAGCAAATAAAAGATGCACTGCGTAGAAGAAAAACACAGGCCTTGTCAAAAATGAATTCCCCTTCCCATTATTAACCATGATAATCAGCTAATTAATGCTGGAGAAGTTGCTCCCCAAACCTCCCACACACAAGGAACACGCAGCAGGCATCGTTCATCCCCTGAGAAGCCAGTGTGAGGGAGGTACACCATTCCCAAACTCCTTCCCTCTTTCATTGCCTAGAGTAAGAGGAGGAGAAGAGGAGGATGTGAAAGGCCTTCCACAGGATGAAGAAAGGAGAACACGCCGCTCTCAGTGTGTTAACCAGGAGCGAGGTTGATCTCTCCTGACGTTTGCTAACCAGGGGTTCGGATCACAAGCATTTGCAGCACAAGAGCAACACCTACGCCTTCTGTGCTGTTCGGGCCGTGACGGTTGGGTGGGGGTTGGGATGTTACTGAGGAGAGGGGTAGAACTATTTCATCTGAGCTCAAGGAAAAGGTACAATCTTGTTGCATCAGCCATGTAATTTATTTAGGGCTCAGTTTTATATAGAACAGTCAGCCCCCCTGTTTCAAAACTGATAGGTTTGTGATGTTGAGGAAGAATGCTTAAACTAGGGTTGGTAGACAAAAAACTCATTAGTTTGTCCTTTAAAAAAGATCTATCTATCTATCCACCCATCTATCTATTCATCTAATCTATCTATCTAATAATCTATCATTTCTGATGGACAGATGGGCTCAAATTCATCTCACTGATTCCATCACCAATTGTGACAAATGCTGACGCACCGCTCTTTCTCCATTTCCATGGATATCAGTTAATTTGAGAAGAAGCTTGAGGGAGCACATTAAGGGCAAGTTATGAAAGCATCAGCCGAGCATATCAGCTTCTTACATGTCTCATTCTTGCCTTTCCCTTCTGTCAGAGCATAATAGTGATTTTAATGCAATTATTCAAATAACAAGAGCTGAAAGTCTCTCGCCACATTGGTGCGATGTGACCGTGGAGTGCACCTGAAGTCACAAGAGCTCATCGTACATGGCTGAGAGATGTGAGTTGAATTAGACATGACATCATGACACTGTACCTGAGTATGATGCTAAATAACTAGAGAACAAATCCGATGAGTCAGAAAAAAAATGCCCTGTTCAACATTTTGTTCTTGCCTCTTCGTTTTAGCTCTTTGTGAACTCAAGGATGGCAACTACGGTCACTTTTAAGTGAATACTTAATGAAAATATAGACACTTTAAAATCAATGTCCTCTTAAAAAAAAAAAAAGATTCCCCACTCTTTTATTTACTGATTTTATCTATATGAACATAATTTTCTTTTTTATGAATGTAAACTGGACGTACTACATTCACCATGTTGTCGTTATCATGTGACCTACCAGCAACAGTTACATCACTTCACTGCCATTCATAAATCCCCCCGTGGCCTCATGGGATAGTAAAGTGTCCATTGAATGCACACACTAGAAACTTGCCCGAAGTAATAGGTCATCCGGGAACTTTTAGTCTATATACTGTTTTTTTTTTTTTTTTTTTTTTTATACTATGGGCCCTATTTTAACGATCTGAAACGCAAGTGTCAAAGCGCAAGTAACTTTGTGGGCGGGTCTTTGTTTCACATCTTCACGGACACAACAATGATTTCCCTCGTGTGTTAATATTTTTCCTTGTAATAATGTATGATTTGCAAAAATGAAAACTGCTGCGTCTGTTTATATTAGAGAATCAAAGTGTATGCGCGTTGTTCACATGCTACATAATGGCCAAGCATGCGCCCTAAAAATACCATATGACTAACGCGCCACTGTCTTTAAACTGGGTTTTTCCTGGTCAGTGGCGGAATTGTTTTCTAAAACTGCAAAATAGCACCAGGGAACTTTTGCGCCAGAACACGCCTCCTCTTTTCGCCGAACCATCCCCGCGAGCGCAAGTTCATTCCCTAATTTACCGACGTGCGTCTGTGGAGGGAATGATACATGCGTCAGTGTACAAAGTCAATTGCGCTGGGTGCAAGATAGGGCCCTATGACTGTGTCTGAAATCACATGCTCTTTTGAATGGGTACTTATTTTGAAAAAGTAATTACTTCTCGACCATTAAAAAAGTATGTTCTGTATAGAATGAATTTGTGTAGTATGAATGTAATCCAGATGTACAACATTCGCCATGTTATCATGTGACCTACCAGTGTCAGTTACATCAATTCACTAACATTGATAAATTCTCTCCCGCGGCCTCATGGGATAGTTGAGTGTCCATCGTATGTACACTTTAGAATCTCTCCGGAATTAGGTCATCTGGGTATAGCCTATTCGTTTACGAGTACTGTGAAAGGTGTGACTTGATAAACTACATCCAAAACTTTAAACCGCATTTATCAAAGTGTAATTTTATTGCTGGGTATTTTTATGACCTCATATTTGTTGAGATTCATCATGGGATATGTGCGCTTTTGTGAATTCATTTGTCACACTGCAGGGCCATTTAAAAGAACTAATGAAGGCAAACAATTTATGATATTAATATGCATTTGGCAACTACCCATTGTGATTTTTACATAATTCATTGAGTTATGATTTTAGCATCCGTTTATAAACTAGAGATACTGGCAGGAATCCCGTTTCAATCACTTTTGATGCTAGAAGGAAGCTGAATAGAAGGAAGGCATTATGTAATTTAAATGGAAAATATAAAGAGCATGCTAAGGTTTTGTTGTCAATATTATGACAGAGTAGCTTTAAGGAATTGTCATAAACATTGTCAGTTGTCATATCGGAAAAAGAGACAAATTGATGATAGCTTGTAAAAAAAATGCTTCCATTGTAAATTCTTCAATGCAGTTAATTTGTTTTCTGTGGAAACTGAGCACATGCCACAGATATTATATACGTATAAACCTGAAGTATTTTTTTTTTTTATTTGAGGAAAGTTTTCCCTCACTAAACAGAGACAGTAACAGTGATTTTAAATCTATGTAGTTTTATGTATATAAAAATGGCCCAATAGTTAGCAAAATAATCAGCTTTATAGGTCATCTGTGGGAGCACACTGAATAATATTGGTTTTGGGGGGGTTTCTCTCTCTCTCTCTCTCTCTCTCTCTCTCTCTCTCTCTCTCTCTCTCTCTCTCTCTCTCTCTCTCTCTCTCTCTCTTCACTGTCTTTGCTTTAATAGAAATACAAACGTGGGCTGATAGTTGCACCTGCACGATGACTCTAAACATGAAGAGCACTTAACAAAACACCATTATCATTCCATGAGCATATGAATGCACCTAGTACAACTCAAAAAGCCTTCAAAACTCATCATAACTCAGTTCACTTCATTACACCGTAAACCATCCAATGATTATTGCAATCCAAGGTCAGTATATAATTGCTTTTATTAATTAGCTGTGCCACAGCTGTTTTCTGCTTTAGCCCAACAGACGGTTTGATTTCCACCTACTCATCCATTGGTTGGCTGTTGCACTGATTGACACAGCAAAGCAATACTGTACAGTATGTGTCTTCACTAATGGCGCTTATCCACTGCGTGGTACGACTCGGCTCGGCTCTGCTCGCTTTGCTTTTCCACTGCGTGGTACGATTCGGCTCGGCTCTGCTTTGCTTTTCCACTGCAGTTTAGTACCGCTTCAAAGTGGGTGGGATTATAGACTGCTCGTTAAAGTTGCTGAAAAACGTTTTAATTCCTGGTCGCAATATGCGCAATATAACGAGAGGAACGTCTGCACCTCGTCTTCTGACCATTTTTTTTACGTTTATTTTTAATTTTTTCAAGCAAGTCGTTTAATAAAAATTGTGCGAACAAACAATACTGCGATGGCTGTTTCTGACTATTTAAATCCAGCGGG
Organism: Phoxinus phoxinus; assembly: GCF_949152265.1. NCBI lineage: Eukaryota > Metazoa > Chordata > Actinopteri > Cypriniformes > Leuciscidae > Phoxinus > Phoxinus phoxinus. The sequence goes on from NC_136886.1 coordinate 11,731,690, forward strand.
TTTGTTGATGATTCTCTCTGACCAATCAGTGATCTGTAGTGTTTTCACGTGACATTTTAGTATCTGTACGGCAAGCTTGGAACCTCAACAGATGTGGTACCATTTAAAGCGAGCCGTACTGTACCGTACCATGCAGTGGAAAAGCGCCACAAAGTAAGCAGAGCCGTACCGTACCATGCAGTGGAATAGCGCCATAATACATGGATAAACCTAACCCTTTAAAGGGGTGGTATAATGCCTTTTTCACAAGATGTAAAATTAGCCTTTGATGTCCCCCGAGTGTGTATGTGAAGTTTTAGCTCAAGATACCCCACAGATATCTTTATATAGCATGTTAAAGTTGTCACTTTTTGAGGGTGAGCAAAAACGCACCGTTTTGTGTCTGTCCCTTTAAATGCAAATGAGCTGCTGCTCCCAGCACAGGGGGCGGAGCTTAAATAGTTTGTGCCCTTTTACTTCACACAGACATGCACTCGAAAAGAAGTGACAACATGTAGAGCAACAGGACATTCCTGAATGGTCAGTTGATGAATTTATGTAGCTGATGAGTAGTTATCTTCTAGTCATTGATTAGCATATTCTGTCATGATAATCTATAAATCGTGTTCCGGGGGCGGGGTTTATGTAAATTCTAGGGTTGGTGATGTCACTAACCCAGGAGGAATGTCGTGTAGTCCCTACCAGCCGTTTGTTGTACACTCTTAGAAGAAAAGGTTCTATATAGAACCTTAAAAGGTTCTATAGGCGCTTCGTATTTGGAACCCCTAAAAGGTTCTATATACAGAACCCTTTTTAAGGGTTTTTAAGAACCAAAAGTGTTCTTTCTTGTCATTATAGAACCTTTTTAGCATAAAAGGTTCTTTGGAGTTGAGTAAAGAACCCTATGGCCTTTTTTTCTAAGAGTGTAGAACCTTTTAGGGGTTCCAAATACGAAGCGCCTATAGAACCTTTTAAGGTTCTATATAGAACCTTTTCTTCTAAGATAGTCCTTAAAAAGCAATTTCTTTAAATGCAAATATCTCCCTTTGCTTTGAACTTTGAGCTTCGTTACTTTGCAGATGTTGTTTATGCTCAATAAGCAAAATTACACACTAACTAAAGTTAGAAAAGGGAAATCATAATCAACCACCCCTTTAATACCTAAAATCAGAGGGAAATGATGGGTGAATAGTAATGAAGAGCCACCAAACCTTGGTTAAGCCTAAACTTGTCCCTCAAATCCGATTGGTTGTTTGGAATGTTGTTCCAGGATCAACTAAGATCAAAAAGAAGTTGATCCAGGAACATGCTGTATAGGTAAAATCACGTCCACCATCTATATAGATGTCCCTGTTTTGAAAATGTATTGATCACTATGAGTGCTTTTCATCACTCTTGTGTTCTCTCTGCGCTTTTTCATGTGACAAATTGGCCGGCTTATCACACAAGACATTTTCCCTTACGAATCAAATTGTCCATTATCTATCACCGGCCCCCGTCATCTCCCACGCGTACACTGATGCAGAGACACCCCTAGTCATGCAAATGACATTGTGCATTGCACTACTTGTATACACAATTAGCTCTACTGCAGGTGGATGTTTAGCAAAACAAGTGTGTACTTCATATCAAAATATTTTTTGCATAATCTTTTTTCTGGATTGCATTTCCACTTTGTGTTCCAATGCAACTACTCCAGTAGTGATCAAATAGATAGAATTGCACTGACCTGTATAAAATTGAGGTTAGCCATACATTTCCATACACTGGTTCAAAATACAGTTTTTAAGCACCCCTGCAAGAACAGACCTGGAGAGACACGTCAATAAGGATTTGGGGAGATAAATAAGTGATGAGTGTAGTCCTGTGGAATAATTCAGGTTGTTGCGTGATTTTTACTTTAGCAAGGAGTCTTGCATGTTTCCAGTTTTTTTTCCAAAGTGAGTTGCAAATGAGAATGATAATGCAGTAGCAATTAATCCAATGCAGACATTGCAAGTAGTGCACACAAAATCACTAATATTTATTAATTAAATCGACCACAGTGTCTGTTAAACAAAAATTGTCTTAAGTTGCGAAAGCAGAATAAATAAAAAATCCATGAACATGCCACATTGCTTTATTGACAAATAAAGATAGAGCATGATGATTAAAGCTACACTGTTTAGGAATTACTCCCATCTAGCGGTGAAATTGTGCATGACTACCAACTGAATATTACTTTCTAGCCCCTCCCATTCCGAGGGCATTTTAACTCCTTCGGTGGCCGTGTTATTTCAAATCTGCCGGCAGTCGCGAGTAATCTCCCCGTCGCGTTCGTCACGGTGCCACTGGGTGTAAAAACGCCCTTTTTGGCTAATGTATTTTCAAGATGGAGGCGCAACATGGCTTCCGGCATTCGAGCAGCTCACCCGTATGTATTATAAATGGCAGATTCTACGCTTACGAGAATACTTGATTAGTTGGTAGAAGTAATTATACATTAATGAGCACATATAATTTTTAAAGAACAAAGTGACTTTAGCTAAGAATCAACTTAAAAAATTACACAGTGTAGCTTTAATGTGTAATAAGTATTAGTGCTGACTCACAAATAATTGTATATAGTTGAATGTAGAAAACAAAACCACATTAGTATTCCTATCTTTGTCGAATGTGGTCAGAACCTGTTCCTGACACAACCTCCTTGTGGTTTCATTGATCCAATCCAGTGTTCTTTTATTGTTACTGAGATGCTTACTTTTTATTATGTAAGGGAAACAGGTCAATTTAGCTCAAAGGGAGAAAGAAAGTGAGGAAAGAATGAGTTTGAGGAGTGAAATGATGAAATCCCAAGTTTCTAGCAATGTATGCACTTTGTAAAACCTGAGCTGAACAAACCATCAATCATTAATTTAACCCTTCCAATGTTTCTTAGGCAGGGTTATTAAATTTCATATCAATGCACCTGTTCAGCTAAGAGTCTGGAGACTTGCGTTTGTCTTTGGGGATTCCCTTAGTTAACGTCTTTGGCTTGAAAAGGGGCTTCCCGGTTCGTTGATTCGCTCATGGTCTTGTCACGTCTGGAGTGACGTCTTTCTTGGGAAGCCAAACACATCGGTGTGTTGGCAGATTAATGGAAAGCAGAATCTTTCTCGTGACTGAAGCTTGAAGTTTTGAGGCATTTAAAGAGAGTCGTTGAGTCAACTTCGTTGCAAAACTTAACTTGAGACTCTCAACGGAAAAGAAAAGAAACTAAGTCAAAGAAAAATTAGACGAGATTAGTTCGATGGCTTGAATGAAGCTATTCGTTCTTAACCCATTTTCATCTTCCAAATCTTGATCTGACTCGTTCTGACTAAATGTTTGGAAACACCCTTGGCAGAGTGAAGTTTTGGACAATGTCGGCATAAATCGTCTTTGCATTGATTAGAACACAAAACAAACTAATAACTATTAAAACAAATTTTATTAATTAAAAAATATTTTAAACTGAAAACAGAGAAAAATACTAGAGCTACATAAACTATGAGTTTACCATGAGAGCTAAAATGTTATGTATAATCTTAACTAGGAATTAGGTAGCATCTTATTTTACAGTCCTGTTCCACATGTATTAATAACTGTGTAACTATGTAATAACTAGGTACTAACCCTGAACCTACCCTTAATTGTAACATTAACCCATGTAGTTGCCTTATAGTACTTTCTTAGGTAAGAACGCTGTAAATACATACATGCACGTACTGTAAAATAAAGTGCAACCAGGAATTAACTAGGAATTATGGTATGCTGACCCAATAATCATCACTAAAGAAACCTGTAATCTATGAATCATCATCACAGCTGCCAAAAAAGTATGTGTATTATGTAATCAAGAAGAAAATTATGCTTTTCCAAACGCATTTATGAAATGATGACTTTTTATGCTGATATTGTCCATAAAACCTATAGGGTGTTTCCAAACGTTTCTAGTGCACTGTATGTAGACCACACACACACATACACACAAACAACTTTTTAAAATGTGTTCTGAAAGTGCCTAAACAAACGAGATGAGTTTGGTGGAAAAACACTGAAGTATGCTGAAGAAAGTAGGCCATTAATCTAGAACTGTACACGGAAAATACAGGATATGAAATAGAGGCATCTCTCGCAGGGCAGCAGAGCTCACTTTATCTCAGCCGTGGGATTAATATACACACCACTGTCATACAGCAGCAAATGATGATGCATATATTAACAAATTTTCACATCTGGCTATTTCAGTACATTTCGGGTTGGGAAGGTCACGAGGAGTGTTCCCATGTGAGTCCTCTCTGCAGCTTTAGGTGGATCTGGCTGATTCAGCAAGATTGTCCCAGAAAACTTTTTCCTTCGTTTATACTGAAGTTGGGGGAGTCTGAGAGTTAGCCTGGAGTGTGACACAACAACATGATAAAAGAAAAAGAAACATTTAGCAAAAGCACCAGTGCTCAAACAACAGCATAATGGTATAGCAAACATGATCAAATACAAAAAGGAAAACATCCCAGAGCTGTTGGTAAGTCCCAACACTCTCTGTCTTACAAACAGAGTGTGAACGCTAAGACACTATTCCCTTTGATCTCGCCTTAAACGGGATCTGTTCAAACCCCCAACATTGCTGTTGTACAGACAATGCAATGAAGACACAGCTTTCCTGTTTGAAATTAGGCTCGGTTACAGTAGGACACGACGCGCGATGACGTAGGATGTGGCAGAAAATCAAAGCTTAAATTGTGCACCTGCCATTTGATATGGAGATGCATATTCTCCTCGAGTCTGATGAAGTAGCACAGCGACGATGTAAGCAGTGATGTCTCTAAGTGCGCTGAGCTCCATACCTTCTCATTTGTTTGGCATAATGAGGTAGCTTGAAGTTGAACTCGATATTCATGCACAGAACATTTTTTTTAAATGAACTTGGCTGTAGTTGTGAGCCATTTAGGCCCAAATGAGTTGCAAATTGGTGACCCTTAGAGAATTGATTGGCCTTCCACTTTAGCTCATTTCAAGTCGTGCTGCACATACAGTCATCCATCAAATGTTTCCTATTTTATCCATTAAGTGTTTCCTGTTATTTTGAATCGCTGCTTTGATTTATGATTTTACGGTTGGTATGAGTTCACCTTACATTTACATCATGGCTATATTTAATACTCTACTCTCTGGAGTACTTGATTCTGGTTGGTCTGTGGTATGATTTGTCACTTGAATCCAATTTCCTGCATAGGAATATATTGTAGTTACATATATTTATTCTCACATATTACAATTATTTTAACTAATATCATTATTGCATGTTCATTTATTAAGTTGATCTTTAATGAATGAGGTAATTCAAATTAGTTAATTATTATATTTACTCTGTCTGGGTTATTTTTCAATATTGACCATGTGGCTGTTCTGTGCCTTATCCAATAATTGCAAGCTTTTAAAATCTCATTTACACATGAAATCATACCAGACTCTTTTTATTAAAGGATGAAGAAATTCCATATTGCTGCTGTTGAAATAAACTTTATTGAACTGCTTTTAATGTTGCCAGACAGCAATTTGTTCTGAAGGCTCTCAGAGGGATGTTTGGTTGTGTCAACTGGTAAACAGAATTTTATCTCAAGTTTGCATAAAAATATTATATTTATCTTTCTATGAAATGTATCTGCTTTGTCTACCTCGTTTTAAAATGTTTAATCACTTTGTAAGCGGATTTTACCCAGTTCTTTCCATGAATATTAAGCTTAGATGTTGACATGACATAAAGCAACAAGAGCAAGCATCATGTAAAATGCTGTGGGTACAAAGTCTCTGGATTATTTTGAAGACTGAATGTGGCTCAATAGTCATGGGGATCTGTGCTCTCTGATTTTTACAACAGCAAATCTATTTGTGCATGTGCTGTGGCCTGGTTAACCTTGTGCGCCCTCAATTTCTTTTCAGATTAAACATACTCAATTTTTTTTGTGGTCTCTCCCATTCTCCCATTTAATTTTCTCCTGAACAATGCAGTGAGAAGGGGGATGACTGCCTTTCGTATGTAATCTGCCGCTGCAGTAAATCAGTTTATTACAGGAAACTATCAAAGAGCACAGGACACAATGATGGGAAAGTGAGATGCAGGACCAGAACATTCCTCCGTGGATGAAATTCCTGTGCTTGTTCACTGCATTCTACAAATCATAGAAGCTCATCAGGAATTTAGTAATTACAGCACAGATGGACTGCTAACAAGGTATTCAGGCCATTCTCTAGCAGCATTCGGATTTATTACATTTGTGTTCACAAAGATAGGCCAGATAAATGTGTCAGGGAGAGAAAATATAATAAAAAGTGACTCTACTATCTTAAAGGTACTATGCAACTTTTTTTGTTTCTTGTTGTTGTTCAAAATTAACTAAATTTAAATAATGAGTCAATCATTCTTCCATCATTATTCTTCTTATCATCAATCCTTCTTCAAAAATGTGTCTTACCCTGATTCCACAGGTGGGCAGTAACGAAGAACATTTACTTGAGAACTACTTAAGTACACTTTTTGAGTATTTGTACTTTACTTGAGTTTTTTTTTTTTTTTCTGGAAACGTATGACTTTAACTTCAGTACATTTGAAAGACAAATGTCATACTTTTCACTTTTGTTGATGGCAAAATGGAAGAAGACGGTTCCTCGGCACAGTGCACGCACCCATGACCATACTTAGAAAGTATGTTTCAGTTTTTTAAAAATATTAAAGATTTGTTTCGTTTTAAATGTTTGCTTTGTTTGCCCAAAACAAACTATATAACAACCTTCAAAAACTCGCCGTCCAACCTGCAAGCATATTGAGTTATATCAACATTTGATTTTTGGTGAAAGCTTGATATGGAAATTGTCTGTGCTTTTATAGCTAAAGTTTCAGTATGGCCTCGGTCAAATAATTTTTTTAGGATTTGCCATAGCCTTGTGGATACACCGCTAACACATAGGTAAGGTTCGACAATGACGTTAGTTAGCCTACAAAAACGTTGTGCTAACAACGTTAACTGAAGTCCTTTCAGAAATATGTTTTAGCATAATCTTGTCAAATAAACACATTGTATAACACAATTAAACAATGTACACATTGAAACCTTTCTTTTCTATTACGATTTCGATTTTGAAGAGAGTTTTGTAACTTTTAAACAAGTATTGAAATGAGTTCAAGGTAGTGCTAGCATGTCGGATGGAGCATCACTGACTGTCTTAAACCGCCATGGCATGATGACACAGTGTGCATTCATACAACAATAATAAAACATGCGTTGACATAAAAAATTTAATTTACTTTTGATACTTAAGTACTTTTAAAAGCAAGTACTTCTGTACTTTTGCTTAAGTAAAAATCTGCCTTTACAACTTTCACTTGTAACGGAGTAATATGTTATCTACACTTTTACTCAAGTAATGGAGTTGTGTATTTCGGCCACCTCTACTTGATTCACTATGGTAAATTCACTATTTAAAGATTTAATATTTTAGACCCAACTGGATGGTTTTCGTGGGAAATTGCGTACATGCGGGAATAGCGTCATTCGTCCTTTGACGCCTGTATGGTGTGGGAGTGGCGTAGGTTAGTTGTCACAACGAGCAAGAAAGTTAACATGGAGATCCTTTCCATCAAAACTAGTTGTATTTCTTAAGCCTTGTAGTGAATGTTTTATGAGCAGTAGCATAACCATATTCATCCACACAGTCACACACAGCCAATGCACAACCAAAACAATGTTCTTCTGCAAAATGCATTTAGTTTACCACTAGAGCCTCAAGTACAGGGCACATTTTGGTGTAGCTTCTTTCAGTAATAAGCTACATTTTCCAATAAGTTGGATGACTAAATGCTCCATCACTTTTTAATGTCAACCAGCACACTACTGCACAGCCCACTGACCCGAGGCTTTTCAGATGCTCTCTCCTGAACGGTCCTCTCTGTAGCCTTGAGAGTCTGATTCATTCTAGTAAATCGTTCGTTCATTCGTATAACTTTTTTCAATCTCTGTTATATACTGTAAATTAGGCTGTATTTTAGCGTATTGTTGAATTTAGCATACACTGTGTTTTGAAGTGCAGTCAGCAGTCACCCCTAATTGAGTTAATTCATTCAAAAACTTTTGTTTTGGTGTCACGGAAATACAGATCTGATTAAATTATATGTAGAACTCGCCCTTTGAAGAGTTTCAGTGTTGTTATACGTTCATAACTTCTATTGTAGTTAACTATTTTGTTTCTTGACTGTCATTTAATTGTGAGTATAGCTTATAGTTTCAAGGTAGCTTCCCCAACATAATTACATAGGCTTAAGGTTGCATCATATATTATAATGACAGCTTAATATATTGAGTTGTTTAATATGTTTGACCACGCACTTGTGATTTAATGGTCTGTTAATGATAAACCACCTCCAGAGTGTGTATATCTTTGTGTGTTCCATTTGTGCTATTTAGATGTCATTTATGATATGATCTTTTTAATTAAAGTGCGACTCTCTCACATAAGGTTAGTGGTGACCTTTTTGCTTGTCTAACACTTTAATGGAAACCTTTTCAATGGATTCCTTGCTTTAATAGTGCACAGATGAATAGAAAGCATGGACTAGATTCATATAGACAATGTATGAATGTACATTCAATGTATGTACTAAACATTGAAATGGTTATTTGTTTTAAAGTCTGGAATTTCCTCTGCTTATTAAAAGTTACATTCATCTTCATTACAGTGAATATCAGATCAGCTGACGAACGAGACACCTCAACATTTGTATTATAAATGCCTTAATGATTCTTTTGAAATCTGAATACAGATTTTGCTTTGTAAGGCATGTGCATGCAACTTAATTCGTCATTGCAGTTATTCACTGTGGTTATGTAATTACGTTGTGTTATATAATACTGTTATAATACTGTTTAGGTGTTTTCATTAACAGCATGTATTTTGAAGCTGTAAAGATAACGACATAAACGTTGGTTAAATGGTGAATTAAAAGTATAATTATAATATAATTAAATGTAAATTAAAGACATGAAGCTTTTTTTCCAAGTATTTTATTCTATTATCAAGCATCTTTATTTTTTTGGGTGTCGCTCCGAAGCAAGATGATGCATTGTAAACCTTTTTAATGTAGTATAGTATTGTATGTATTGCAATATTTAATGTATATTGAAATTGTATGCTAATAATCCCAGATAAATAATATTTTCTGCATAATTACGTAAATAAAGAAATCTATTTTGTGTTATGTCAGTTACCTGTGTCTGCAGTGTGGAGTGGACACACACACCATCTCAACAATTTCTATATATCGCTTATCCTGCCCATTAACATTACGGATAATGTTTCAATTAACGTAGGTGCATATCTTAAAAACTATTCATTCGCGACTGATATGCTGCAAATCGGGTGATTTTAGGCCATTGTGTTGCTGTAAGTCCGTAACGCCGCTCAAACGCTGGTTGGGTCAGGTGGCTTCACCGCCCGCTGGCAGTTTAGTGCGCGATGAGAAATCCCGTCATTTATATAGACCGGGCCAGGATGCATCATAAAAAGCAGGATTGTGATGTTGGGGCAAATGTGTTCACTCATTTATATGTGGCTTCAGGGAAGTTGTGATATTAACAGCATGGTACAGAGGTAGGATAGAGTTTGTGTATGTGAACACTGCAGGGTGATCTTTAGCTATCTGAAAGATTAAGAAGAAAGCAGCATGGAATGTTTAGATCGAGTTCATGGCTTTGCCTCTAGCTTAGAGCCGTAACCTATTTAGCCGTCTCAGTTAGGCTGGAAAACCCTGTAATTCCCATCGATAAAATAACCCTGGGGTGTCTGTAATGAGGGCAGCAGCACGTGCCTCCAGCTCTGCCAGCGAGCATATGCAACCCTCTTTCGGGGGCCGAGGTTGACCCCGCAGAATTCTGCGGAATAATCATGAGCACTGCCAACATTTCTCCACAAGTCAGTGGCCCTCTTAGCTGTCACTTGGTCTGGGTGGGCAAAGATGATCAGAGAAAAATGACACTTTTCACACCTTTGGGAAGGCTGCCTGCTGGAGAACATCACGGCCTCTATTTCTCTTTCGAGAGGGTGTGAAATAGAGGGTTTGAGTTTTGAAGTACCGGGTAAGCACCTGAGTTAGATGGTGAGTTTGAATGCGAAGAGAGATGAAATGATGGAAAGAAGAGCGAGAGAGAGGGAGGAACAAAGATTACTGTGGGTGTAAAGGTGAGTGCTTGAGACGGGCACGGACAGGAATGTGAATGAGCGTGTGCAAGAGCGGGGAGGTGAGGCAGGAAGGGAGAGGAATGAGAAGAGTGTACATGGAGGACAGAGGGAGGGGTGAGAAATGAGTTGGAGTAAAAAGCACTGTAAGCACTTTTTCGCTTCACTGGAAAGTACATGAATCTGAAAGGAGTTTTCTCCAAGAGGGAATTCCTACAGTGAAACTGGCTTTTTCTTTGAGCGCTATTCACAACTACTTTGTGTCTATTCCGAGTCTTATGTAAAGCTTTAGATCACCTGAAAAGGAAGATCCTGTCATTATTTACTCATTCTCATGTCATTTTTGAAGAGTATCCTGGACACACATCAATATAATGAAATTATTGATTTAATGAATGAGGACTAGGGCTTTCAAGCTCCAAAAAAAAAGCACCATAAAAGTGGTCTTTTCGACTCGTGTGCTATATTCAAAGCCTTTTGAAGTCATACAATAACTTTGTGTGACAAAAATACCCCAAAAAAAGTAAAAAGAGAAAAGTAGCAATGTTTATGATCTTTTGAATGTGATATTTTCAATCAATCCAGTTCACAAGACCAACCTAAATTCACAAATCAGGCAAATCTCACTGACTCGATAAATATTCTCAAATTCCTCACACAAAAGCTATCTTATAACTTGATAAAAGTAACTTGACTCTTATATATGTGCTATGTTATAGTTGATAGTATGCAATTGGGTATTGTGCAATACAGAAGCTATTGTGATGTGGTTGTTGATGGGAAGTGAAGTACTGGATGGGATCATTTATGAGCATGTTCTGTGTAGGTTAACTGTGTGTTGGTGTGTGTAACACGTAATGTGACGCTTTGTTCTCTCAAATGCCCAAGACGAACTTCTCCAATGAGAGACAATAAAGGCTTATCTTATCTTATATAATATAATCGTATTACAAGTCTACATGAGTCATTTGTACTACTTTTATGATACATTTACTGTGACTTTTCCATCCTTTTTGAAGCTTAAAAGTTCAAATCCCCAACTCATTGTAAAAGTTTCACATGAGAGTGAGCAAATGATGACAGGGATTTCTTTGTTGGGTGAACTATCCCTTTAAAACATGAACAAAAAAAGACCAGGCCTGTTTCTGAAATTCAAAATGTTCACAAGGTCATCCTACTTTCTTTTAATTGGATAAAAATCGAATGCAGAACAGTTCACAGAAATGTCTTTAACTAGAGACTTTCACCAGGAGGTAAATTTGCAGCGTTTCAATGAGGACAAAAACAGCAAGCTCCATTATTAGGCCATAGGGGATGATAAGTGTTAATTAGCATTGTCTCAAGAGGATGAAAAGTGACTGTTTTTTCTTTGAGAGTATAACATCTTTGTGGAACTCACTCCACATGATATAAATGGTTGTGGTTATTAAAAATGCACACTATAACACCAATCCAGCTCCAGTGGTGGCTGCCAGCCCCCTAAAGATTCCCTAATGATTTTCCTGTTTTTTACTCTGTGTCAAAAAATAAAATAAGGTTTAATAAATGCTTTAATGTGCCTATAAACAATGGTTTTGATGGGGGAGGAGTCAATTGCACGTTCAGGTACTGGGAATAGCCAATAGCGATCATATTAAGCTCCTCATCAACAGTGGCCATAATTTATATAAATTCTTGGACTTTGTTCACCCTAGTGTAGTGGTGATGAAAAAGGGCAAATGTTGTTTTCGATTTTAACATACATGCTAATGCGTTAAACTAACAGCGTCTTTAACTGTGGCGCTCATAGACTGTATTAAGGTTGTGCCTCGTCTGCTTTTCATTTTCTCGCGCTGTCAAGTTAAAAGTTCAACGCCTGGGTTCAAATACATACAATACAGACGATATGTTGCAGTCGACAAAACGTTTTTAAGTTTCAATAAACGTTATTGAGTCAAAGGACTGATAATATAATAATAAAGATATTCAGCGGAATTGATACCATGCTTAATAACTGTGCACACACACACACTTTACAATGTGACATTGTAAATGTATAATTTAAGGGAAAATGGAAAATTAAATGAGTAAAATACAATATGCTGGGTATTGTAGTTATTGATGCACTTTTTTTTACAACACTTTATTTTAAGCTGATGTAGTTACACATTATGTTTACTATAGTAATAAATTATGCATAATTACAAGTAACTAACCCTAAACCAAACCTTAACTGTAACTCTATAGTAAGTACAAATCAGTAGCTACTTATTTAAGAAAGTACAATGTAACTATGTCACCTTAAAATAAAGTGTAACCTTTTTTTCTTAGCACCCCTCTTGAACTGTTATGATTATTTTAAAACCATGCTTAGTCAAACTAACAAGCACAACTTATTACCTTAGCCAGCAAAAACAGCCCGGTCTCACCCCAAAACGTCATATACTGACGGGTCTTGACCATACGTCAACATACGACGAAAAGGGTACCCCTATAACGTCAATATGAGACGCAGACATAAGCGCACCAGCAGCGCCTCCTAGCGGTACCCTAACGCATACCTAAACCCAACCATACCCGAATCGTCACACATGGACGTTAAAGGGTACCCTTTTCGTCGTATGTTGCCGTATGGTCAAGACCCGTCAGTATGTGACGTTTTGGGGTGAGACTGTGTTAGCAAAAACCATTCCTCATTGCAATTCGCACCAATGTTGCTGATGCTGTCAACACCGTGAGGAAATGTTACATATTAACATTGGTTTCTCGGTGGTTTAAAGTTACCATTTTACAAGTTTGTTGACTCTGTAATATAAATGCGGTTCCTTGGAGTCCATGGTGTCCTCATGAGACGACACACAGATCTGCAGCTCAGATGGAAACAGAACTTTTCCACTGACTAATCTAAAGAGTTTACTCAAGCCTCCTGAGAATACATTGTTATTTCCTTAACTCATTTCTCAGGTTCAGAAGTTGCTGTATAAATGAATGCAAATATCTTTATGCTGTTTTTAATGGAATTTCTCTAGCATTATATTACTGAGTTTGTAATTTTAAGATTAGCTAAATGTTAGTAATAGTTCTATGGTCTGCTTTTTAGAATTACAATTATATAAAATACCATACAGTAATATACTGTTCAAAAACAAGGAGACATCTTGCTTAACTGCATCTTTATTAACATAAAGGAAGAACTCATTGAAGCTGTGCTGACAATAACAGTAGGAAACATTTGTGTAATTAGGTGGATAAAATGTATATTTAATTAAATGGGAAAGTGTAGCACAAAAGTACAATTCCTTTGAGAGTTTGTGCTTTGAGAATGTATTCTTTATTCTTTCCTTTTTTTTGTATCGAGAAGAGTTCCTTTTTAACATAACTTGCCATTTCAGTGGATGAATGCCAATCATGTTTGGGTCTTTACGGAGTTGGCTGTGAATTAAGATTGTTCTCTTAAAGCTCCAGTCTTTTTTAGATCTGCGTAAAGATAATATAATGTCTCAGTACAACACAGAACACCTGATCTCTGTCATGTGTGAACAAGCATCATTCAACATCACGTCGTGCAGATTAAGTGTGTAACATTGGATTATTATTTTTTTTTTGTGAAATTTGTATTTGGAAGATAAAGTTCTTGTGAAATACACAGCAAATATGCGTCTTAAATAATATCCATTTTAACAAAACAAAAAAATGGATAAATACACAACTGCATTCATAATGTTTTGGCTGTATTCAAATGGCTGTCAATGGGGAAATAGACGCTGGTTCAAAACTTTGACCCCTGATTCTTACTTTACAGTTTCATCTGTTCTTGTTAGACTTTGCAGCAACATGCTCATTGTTAATGAATGTAATTCAGTTGATAATTCTGCCTCTAATTGCACTTTTTGGTTGTCTTCGCAGTTTCTTTTTACATATTAGTTACTGGGCACATGACGGATAGTTACACAGACTAGCATTCTCTGAATATCCTGATTAAAATTGGCAAGAAAGAATGAACTCTTTTCAACACTTTGGAGCACCTCAGACCCAGACTCACTGCGCTGTATTTCCTGCGGGCCAATCCCCTGTGGACGTGTCATGGCTAAATGCCATATTTATTTAATGCTGCTCCATACCATCCCCCTGGACGTGAATGCTCCAGAGCTTGCATAACTCTGCCTCGGCCTGTTTTATCATTCATTCAACAGGCCTTTATTTATATATTCTCTTTCTCAGATGATAAATGGCACAAGGAATTTAATTAGAGCTATGGGAGGAGAAGGGGCCTGATGAATCTGATACTGTGTGGCTCTCACACACAAATCAAAGGTGAGAGTGTGTGTGCGCGGGACAGCGGAGCAGGGAGATGTCATTACCACAAATGACGTGATGTGCCTGTCAGGCGTGGTGGAATTAACTCACTCATCCTGATCTCAACAGCTGAGGGAGCCGCTCTGCTCAGGGAAATCACGAATCTGTATGCAGGTCATCTGTGGACAGGACAGGAACCGGAGCAGAAAATGATTCCTTACTCACAAGAGCCGGGGCCAGACAATTTACTGTAATGAGTGATATTCCTACTAGCCCTTCAGAAATTTCATATGACAATATTTCCACCCTGAAATACTTTCAAAGAATATTTTCGAATGAAGCTTTATGAAGGCGAGTACACAGGTGCAGGAAACGTCCCTTGGGGTTACGACACTTTACTGGGTAAAAATAGGTTCTTTTTTTGTGGAAAACCGTTATCAAATGATATGTTCTTTGAGAGCTGAGGGTGGTTTCGCATACTAAATAATGAGTAATACTGATGTAAACTATGGTTATTGCTTATAAAAATGATTAGGCTTTATTGGACTACACAAACATTAAGCCATTCTGCTGCCCACAAGAGTTCTCAAAAAAAATAATGTTCTGTCATTACCCTCATGACATTCCAAACCTATATAGTGTTATTTGTTCCAAGTTTTCATCTGTTGCCCCTTGCCAGATTTTTAGGTGGCAACCTTAAATAAACATGGTAAATAAATGGTCACATGGTAAGAAAAATCTCCATGATTAAGTAATTTCATCACACACACTGGTATTCCTATCAATATGGGGACATTCCATTAAGGCGTAATATTTTTTTTTATACTGTACAAACTGTATATTCTATCCCCCTCTACCTTACCCCTAAACCTACCCATCACAGAAAACTTTCAGCATTTTTAAATTTTTAATAAAACATAGTTTAGCATGTTTTTTAAGCCATTTTAATTATCAGGACTCAGGAAATGTCCTCATAAACCACTTGTAATACCAGTGTAATACCCATGTCTTTATACAAATTTCTGTCCTCATAAAACATATAAACACACACACACAGACACATGTGTTTTCATGTGTTTTTAAATAAACAGTTCTTGAGAAAAACAACATAAAAGCTCTATGAAAGAACCCCTGTGGTCACTATGAACTGTCGTTGTTTGGCAAAAAAATAGCATAAATCATTAAAAAGGTTTCTACTGTTGTTCCACTGAAAATGAAAATAGCAGCATATATTGTTGGAATGACATCAGGGTGAGTAAATAATAGCAGAATTTTCATTTCTGGGTGAATTACTGCTCGAAAGTGCATACATTGTGCATTGACATTTAGCTCATGGCTAAAGTAGACCTATAGCACTAGCAGTCGTTCTAACTGGAGTGCAAATGTAGACAATGGTTATTATCCTTTGAATCAGCATCTACATTGAAACCAGCAGCTAATGAATGTGATGATATACAACCACTGACATACATTTGTCTGTCAGGACCTCTAAGGAAGGGGAAATGAATTGTTTTGTCTCTTATTCATTAAATGAGTCTTTCCATTGCAGTGAACCACAAAGCAGGAACCTTGATTTTATATGCATTCTCCACACATTAGCCTTCCCACAGCAGTCCCGACGGATTATCCAGACAAAAACAAGTCTGGTGAAATCAAACAATGGCAGACTGTTAAAAACAAAATTATTTCAATCCACAAACTGCCAACCCTGCTGAGTAAATGTGAGACTTAGTAAGGTATGTGAGGGCTTGCCTTGCGATAAGGACATCCAGTGGGACACAAACAGACCCGTTGCCACATTCCACCATTTATTTCTTAGACCGTGGGAATTTTGCACGGCTTTTATTGTGTGTGTCCTGTTTACTAATGTTTTGGGCGATGTAATTCCTTGTTTATCACTGCAGTGAAGAATCTTTCAATCTCCCCCGCATCGGCATCAGCTTAGAGTGCACACTCAATACTGTAAAACATAATTTTTTTTCCCCCAGCGTTTGATGCTTGCCCGCAGCTTTGAAGCAGCACTCCAAAAACCTAATTAATATAACAGATTGTCACAGCACACAGACTGTGACAGTCTAGAACTCTCGAACAACAAGAAAATGTTTACACTCATTTCATTATATGGGATCATTCATAATCTCTCCGTTGAACAGAACAAAGTTAATTTTACTTTGTGGATTACAAAAATGGCAACAGCTTGACTCCAGGCTTCTTTTTGAACAAACAAACTCTTTCTCTGTTGTCTGTACATTGTTTTTGTCCAGATGTAATGGAATCAGCTCAGATTAGTTCTGTTTATTCTGACGCTCAACACATTTTCACTTGGATGGCGATTAGACCTGAAGTGATGTTCTTTTCCGCCTACCTCTGAACTCCCTTTAGCTTCTGGAATTAAAGGTCACAATTATGGCCTGACTGCTCTCATGCCCACTGACTTGTGATAAAT
Source organism: Phoxinus phoxinus (assembly GCF_949152265.1). Taxonomy (NCBI): domain Eukaryota; kingdom Metazoa; phylum Chordata; class Actinopteri; order Cypriniformes; family Leuciscidae; genus Phoxinus; species Phoxinus phoxinus. The sequence goes on from NC_136886.1 coordinate 11,748,617, forward strand.
GAGACTGGTATTATAATGAAGAGACCCACCTTTGGGGAGAGATAGCAAAAGGTCAAATGACTGTCAGGCCGGCGCAGGTACGTGGGGTTGGAGGGTGACAACCACCATTAATTATGAAGGGGGACAATCAGTTTAGAGTCATAATAAAAGAGGAGGTGCCACTAAAACAGAGATTTCAAACTTTTTTGATGTCAAGGACCCCTAAATATAATGATCTCTTCTTCTGATCTCCCTTCTTCCTAAAATATAACGGAATATACACTCATATTTTCCTGTACAACTGTATAGAAAAATATACACTATGTTTTAATGAGTAAAACCCCCTTTTCTGTGTGACTTTTCTGTCTTAAAAGATGTGTTGTTGGCAAAATAAAATAATTGGCTGCCCTGTCACAGTCCTAAAGCCAAAACAATTATTAAGTGTGTATTAAGTTGGAAGTGTATCTTTTTTTTAGAGCAATGTTGTATTTTATACACAGAGAGAATCATGTCATAGCGCTTTTCCCACTAAATACTGTTCCAAAGCAGCTTTACTGAGAATATTGCCTTACAGCCCCCAATGAGCAAGCTGAAGGCAACAAACACGATGAAAAACTCTCCAGAAAGATACAGCAAACATCATCTTCATATCAAATACAAACGCTTCTTCAAAGTATATGTACATTGCAAGTATACAGAGAAATGAGATGTTTGTTAAATAGAATAAAATATTTTTTTCATTATTATTTCCCTTAAACGAAAGATGAAAAATATGTAATAAAAATATGAAATATTATGGATGATTATTTAGTGCATTTTTATTTTAAAAATATTCCCTCTGAAACGCTCTGCACCCCCCTCACGCCACCTTTTTCCCTTCTGTGGATCTGCTGACCCCAGTTTGAAAACATTAAGAAACATTAAGAAACATTAAGAGCTCTTTTTCAATGTATTCAAACATTCAAGTCATTGAGTTTTGTATTCACTATGCTGACATTTTAAGGAAGTCTCTGTCATGTAGTGCACAGATGCCTCCAGTTATCTTGCATTTACTGAGTTAGCACAGGTCACATTGATCAGATTTGTGTGAAGGTTTGTGTAGACTTTAGTGGGGTCACGGCTGGACGGTTGAAACGGCTGGAGTAAATTAGCTGGATGTTTATAGGGCTGGATTCAGACATCAAAGCTGGAATAGATAATGAGGCCATTAGTCTTCCTACCTCAAATCACTCCAAAGAAGATGGGTCTTTTTCAAATACACATTCACACACACACAATGACGCGTAGGCACATATTTTGATTGGACTGCTTCCACAGAATAGTTCTAATCGTGGCAAGTGTTTGAAATGGAAATTGATTTTGAGCTATTTATGCACCATTTCAGATGCAGTGACTCTTACACCTCAGAGACCCTGTCAAACTTCTGCATTCAAGCTCTGACAAATTCTGCGTTAGGGTTATATATCAGTGAGACATTTACAAATAAACAACATTATAGGACGGATCAAATGCACATCCTCAATTAGTCTCTGGTTAACCCTATTATGTATTTTACAGCTTTCATTCTGACAGTAAAAAGCACAACAACAACAAAAACTAGCACAAGATTTAATGTACCATAATTAATATATTAATGGTATGATCTGATTTCAAAATTACCCCTTTTTGGAGGCTAATTCAGACTGTAATGGCAAAGAGCATTTATGAAACGGCGGTTAAGCTTTCAAAAAACTCTGGCCTCATTTAGTTTATGTTTAATTGTTGTTGACTAGCCCCTTTCAGCGGTGTTAAAAAATATCCATCCTTTACATTTCCTGCTCAGTAAATCCTGACCTCTTGCCCTCCAAAACACACTACTGAAAATATATGAAGTATCAGATGGCTCTAACCCTGTGGTTTTAACAAATGTGATTAGGCATTTTTTCCCTCACAGGTTGCATGGGTCCGATGCAGTATTTAACCATGTACTCAAGTATGCAGCAGCCTTTGAGGGTATCTACACAACTGCTGGGATTGTTTATAAAGCCTAAGAAATCCCTGAAAGTTTGTGGACCATGAGGTGTGATTATGTGTCTTTCCCCACATTCAATTCCTGTGGCTCCGACTGCCAGCTTGTACAGTGCCAGAACCTCATAATCCTTGTTAAAGTATCTCAAAGCTGACTCTGTCTTCCATCCAAACCACATTGGGATCAGCGGTGCTCCATCACTGAATACTGAATAATTCTGGCATTAATTTAAGAGCTGGTTCTAGGAATTCAGATTGCTACTGTATGGCTCTGTGTTTCTACAGCTGTTTAGGAATGAAACACAGTGGAAATGTGTTAAGAGAGTGCTAAAGAATACCTTTAAGGCCAGGTTGTATTAAACTGGGTTCAATTGTCAATATTCAAACAACAAGAATAGCGACGTATTTATGGTTTAAAAGTGATCACTATAAGAGCTTCAATATATAGGATATTAAGTCAACATGTCATTCATCTTTCTTGATACATGACCTTTTTTTATTTCCACAGGAGTACCAGATTGACATCATTTTTGCACAGACATGGACGGACAGCCGGCTCAGATATAACAGCACTATGAAAATATTGACTTTGAACAGTAATATGGTTGGACTCATTTGGCTACCGGACACGATCTTCAGAAATTCCAAGAGCGCAGATTCACATTGGATTACTACACCAAATCAGCTACTTAGAATATGGAATGATGGGAAAATACTTTACACTTTGAGGTAAGCCAGATGATATTTGATAATGAAACTGATGAATCAAGATATGAGTAAGAATATTATTATTTTTTCACTTCCAAAACTATCCAATAAATGAGACAAAAAATGGCTGATTTGCTGGTTTGCAAGGTTGTTTATGGCATTAATATACAGTATCAGTATATCAATTTCAATTTCATCAAATAAATATTGTATAAGTTATCAGTTGCTTTCTATAATTATTGCACTTGAGCACACAGAATGTGCACAATTATTTTCTTAGAAATGTGAAATAAAAAGTCAAGAAGCATTTCCTTGACTCTGAAACATGAAAGTCTTAATGTGAACCACTACATCAGTGGCAGTGGGTCGCTGATTTTAAATGTTTTTATTGAAAATGTTTTTCATTCACTACTTTTCACCATTGCATGATTAAAAAGTCAAAATAGTGAAATGTTGTTGCTGAGCTGAACTGACAATGGCTGTGTCAGTTCATAGAGAATCACCCCGACAAGGCCATCAGATGAAAGAAAGTCGATTTTTAAGACCCACAAGCTTTTGACAAGGTCATGCAGCACTGTATGAAATGTATAAAAGAGAAACACAGGATGTTATAATAAAGTAGGCAGTTGGTCAGGGTAAATGCTCTAAGTTAACGTTTCTTGCACTTTCTTGAAGTAAGGGGCAAAGTACATGAGTAATGCTGTGTAATACCTAAGTATCATTTTGTGAATTGTGTTTACTCCGTACTATTGAAACTAAATATTTTTAGGTTATATATAAAATAGCCTAAATAATATTAAATGTATAAATAAATACAATTTTATGATTTCATATATTGAAAATTACACTTTGTATGAAATTGTAAGGAGTGAAAAGTATGTAGTATTATGAATATTTCACCTATGTATGTCTACATATGCCTAAAAATACCATTCTGGGTTAATACAGGTTAAAGTCTTCTGACAGCGTCTGTCAAAAAAAAGACATAAAAGAAAAAAATTGTGTTTGAATTGTGCTTACAGTGGAGAGTGGAGACCCAACAGGCAAAATAGCTGGAAGGAAATGTCAAGATTTTTAATTTTTTTCCAAGTGTTTAAACCGCAAACAAATCATATTTTAAGTGTATGATGAGACACGTTATGACAGTGAATTTTAAGGTACTATATTTAGCTGGATGCTAACACACAATCTAATAATGCAAACGGCATGCAAAAAATACATAAATATTATTTATTTCACTTTCGCATTCATTTTTGACTGGATATACTTTGGCTTTTGAGTAAAATGTGGACATCACATCCTTTTGTTGTTTCCCTGTAGTTTTTACACCTCCGTTTCTAAGTACTAAAGCTTCAGTTCCTACAGTAAGCATGACGTTTAATGCCGTAAATGTTACCCAGACTGTCACTTTGACATTTTAGGCGCCTCTATTTCTGATTAGGTCATCTCTTTCACAGTCCTTCATGAAATATCAAGAGCTGGGATGAATTTAGGCCAACGGTCACAAATTTATGCCACTTTCCAGAGCTAAAAGACCACAAAAGTAACTGTCAAAGAGTATTCTCGGAGACAGCAAAACACAGTGTTCAGCCCTGATAAGTAATATTTATATTTGATGGGTCTGAGATGTCTGTGTTATGATCGGAACATTAAAGACCACTGGATATGTGACCAAAGATCAACCAGACCTCTAGTTTCACAACTCTCGGTGGCATCAGCCAGTCTTCTGAGTTTGAGCTCCACTGTGAGACAGCCTTTCTGGCCTGGTGTGACTCCAGTGGCTTGTGATGTTGAGATGTGATGACACTCGTTCATATCCAACTAGCTCAGTTTGGTTCAGTGCTTGTATTTGTGACAGATCTATTCAATAAGACTCTAGGCTAGGTTCGACCAAAATTAGGCCAGGAAGCTGCAGAAACTGCCTGTTATATTATTTAACAGTCCACTGCCAATGGGGTTTGTTAACAAACCATTGGATACCCTGCATTGGGCAGCACCACAGGCCACTGGTTAATCTTTTATAGGGGCTAATCACACTGTGGATGAACTGCACAACTATTGCTAGTATTTTGTGGTTGAATTATTTTGATTCAAATGGCAGCTGTCACAAAAGTGCATTTAAGAAAGACTTTGCCCCCCTCTCTTGAAAACCATAAAGACATTGTCCATCTCTTGTTGATGCAGACAATGACAACTATTTTAAATAAGTGGCTTTGAGATAGCCCTCTCACATGGCGATTGAGTGACCATGGTAAAGGATCTTTACGGAAGTATCTTAAAGGGATTGTTCACACAAAAATGAAAATTCTGTCATTAATTACTCTCCCTAATGTCGTTCCAAACCCGTAAGACTTTCGTTCATAGTTAAGAACACAAATGAAGATCTTTTTGATGAAATCTGAGCGATCTCTGTCCCTCCATTTACAGCTACGCAACTACAACTTTGACGCTTCAAAAAGTTCATAAAGAGATCATAAAACTAATCTATATGAATTGAGCGGTTTAGTCTATATGTTTTTTTTGTTTTGTTTTTATTCTCTTGTGTTACGCAGCACGTTCGAGGTAGGTTTGGTTGAGCTTCTGTTTATGTTTGCTGATCAATGTTTATATGTGAATAAAGTCTAAATTCAATCTGTTCATCATATAAAGTGATCGTGTCTCTTCAGAAAAGTTGGACTAAACTGCTCAATTCATATGGATTAGTTTTACGATCTCTTTATGAACTTTTTGAAGGGTCAAAGTGGAAGTTGTGTAGCTGTAAATGGAGGGAAAGAAAATGAGAAAAAGATCTTCATTTGTGTTCTTAAAGATGAACGAAAGGGCTTACGGGTTTGGAACAACACGAGGGTGAGTAATTAATGACAGGATTTACATGTTTGGGTAAACTATCCCTTTAATGGTAAATTCATGTTATTACATCAAATGTGAGAAAAAACCCTGAATTCCTTTGGGATTTGTGGAAGTACTGGTGCATATCTATAATATGTTGACTGTTTGTTTTAAACTTTTTGACCGCTTTTGTTTATGTTTATTCATAAATAATGTATATAGATTTTATGTGTTTAATTTATTATTATACTTAAAGGATTAGTTCACTTTCAGAAAAAAAATAGCTTATTTACTCACCCCGATGTCATCCAAGATATCCATCTCTTTCTTTCTTCAGTTGAAAAGAAATTTAGAGTTTTTGAGGAAAACATTCCAGGATTTTTCTACACAGAATGGACTTCAATGGCAACCATCTATCCCAATGTTCAAAAGAAGGTTCAAATGTCCGTCTCAATGCAGCTTCAAAGTCTCTACACGATCCCAGTCAAGAAATAAGGGTCTTATCTAGCGAAACGATTGGCCATAAAAAAAAAAAAAAGGATTCACTTTTTACCACAATTGTTTGTCTTGTGCTGGTCTGCGACGCGCCACGCATTACGTAATCACGCTGGAAAGGTCACGTTCACGTCATCTATCTAAGTTATTTGTCTGTGTTCTCTGGTTCAAAAAAGTAGGGAAGGGTGAAAAACTCCATCTCATTTTCTCCTCCAACTTCAAAATCTTCCGACATCTTTATTTTTTATTTATTTTTATTATTATTCTTTTTTTTTTTCGTGACCTTTCCAACATGATTACGTAATATGTGGCGCGTCGCAGACCAGCACAAGATGAACAATTGTGGGTAAAAAGTATATACTTTTTTTTTTTTTTTTTTAAATGACCGATTTTTTTTTTTAATGTAGAGACTTTGAAGCTGCATTGAGACGGACATTTGAACCTTCTTTTGAACATTGGGATAGATGATTGCTATTGAAGTCCATTCTGTGTAGAAAAATCCTGAAATGTTTTCCTCAAAAACCTACATTTCTTTTTGACTGAAGAAAGAAAGACATGGATATCTTGGATGACATCGGGGTGAGTAAATGATCAGCATTTTTTTTTTTTTTTAAAGTGAACTAATCCTTTAAATTGTTGTACTTATACTTTACATATAAATTATATCCTATTTTTTTTATTTTGTGGACCTTCATTTAAACATTTTAAAAATATTGCAATACATAACCGCAATAGTATTATTATGAAGAACAAATACCATAAAATGGCATATCTGAGACCATAAACATTTTTTCTTTCTCCTCTTTTTCTAAATTTGTTTATTTCTTTTTAATAAAGCACCAGAGAGATAATGTGCTAACACCACTGTAGACATTACTAATGAGAGCAGTAATGTGAATTACAGTATATGCCTCTGGCACTTCTCTTTATAAATACATATGTATCATCACAGCAGACTGGGGTGCACATGAGAAAGCATCATTTGCTTATAGCAAACTACTGTTGAGAATGTAAGCAAATGGTTCACAGATTTTCTTCAGCAGTGAAGTATTATCCCAGTGCCGGCTAGAGCCCAAAGCTGCTAGTTAACAACATCAAGTTACAAAATGCGTAAAATCTTTTTCTCGCTTGAATTGCAGTGTCAAGTTGAGGATTCCAACTTTGATTTGAAGAGAAAATCACATGAAACTTGTCTACTATTGTCTTTTCATAAGTCTAAAACTACTGCTGCAGTTTTCCAAATATAGTCAGATGAGTGGGTGTCCACTGAAGCCGACTCTGCCCTAGTTATTCAAACAAACACTACATTGCTTGGCATGTCCTTTTCAAGCTGTCCCATCAGAAAAGCTCACCCCAATGAGAACAACAGCAAGATCAAGACCTTGTCTGCTTAGGTACAATCATGATTGAAAGGCCATGTGTTCAAATAAATATACTGCACAAAAGTTTGCACAATGAAGCACTTTCAGTGAGAGTCAAGTCTGATATTCGGTACAAAACCGTTGTATATTGCTGTTATAGCCTGCATCAATTACAAAGAGGTTCATATTGAGTAAAATTACACTATCATTCAAAAGTTTGGGTCGGTAAGATTTTGAAACCTTTTTTTTTAAGAAAATCACTAATGCTCACTAAGTCTGCATTTACTTGGTCAAAAATACAGTAAAAACAATAATATTGCAAAATATTGTTACAATTTACAAGAACTTTTAAATGTATTTTAAAATGTAATTTATTCCAGTAATTAATTTTAAGTGGCCTTTACTTTAGTCTTCAGTGTCACATGATCCTTCAAGTATCATTCTAATATGCTGATTTGATGCCAAAGTAACATTTCATAATAATATCAATGTTGAAATCAGTTCCTCATTATTTTTGTGGATGCTGTGGATACATATTTTTAATGGAAAGTTCAAAAGATCAAATTGAATCTTTTTATGATTTCCTGATGAATATAAGTAAAGATTAAAAAAAGTGCACATTAGTGTACATTTCAGAAGAAGTTTTTGCCAGTTAGTATGTTTATTTTCCTTTCCAGTGCTTTTTTAGGAAATGTCAGCATTCTTGGAATGCCTCTTGTCCAATCAAATTAGAGAAACAAATGTAACTGTTATAGAAAGCTATAACTCTGACTTGTTTTGTTGCATTACCTTAGGCGTAAACATGTTAATAAATCTTTTTATATAGCTTTCCAGACCTAAATACTTTATACTTTCAGATTCTCAAGTACTAATGAAGGTGAAGTTAAAACAAAAACATACAAACACAGAACAAACGGGGCTCTTTTAGCGGCAGAGAAGTATTTTAGAAAAACAGCTCCCTGGTTAATGCATCTCAGACAGGGCGATGGCCTATTCAGGTATCTCTCAGCAGCCTGAAGACCACCGCGTCTATTTGGACCAGAGGACATTTCACAGGCCAGTGGAGAGACTACATCATGCCGTCTCCAGTGCTCCGTGAAATATTTCCTTGGCAACAGGAGAAGCAGCGCTGATGCTGAGGGGCAAATTCTGCGGATAAAGCCAATCTGGAACAAAGGCTAACTAGATGCTCCCATATGGAGCTCATGATCGATATTCAGTGACACAGCAGACATGCAGCAGTGGTATTTAGGAGGAGTGTGAAGAGAAAAGGGTAGTGCAGACTACGAAATGTCACTCTCTATTTTAATTGCAGTCATCGGAGCTTTGAAGTAAACAATGCTGGATTTTGTGAGTGCTGTAAGCTTTCTGAGCTGCGAAGCACAGAGCTCAATGGCACGGATTCAGGTCTGAGCTGAGAAATGCAAATTTTGATTTGCCATACCTCTCCATAATGCTTAATATGTGCTGTCGGGACGTTTGTTTACCAATATGGCAATATTTACCATGATGGCTTCTTTGTCACATATTTTGCAAAGGCTAAGGTTGTAACAGTAAGCCAATTATCCACTGGCTCTATGTTACCCGCTGAAGCAAGGGATTGTGTTTAAATAGCCAACGGAGCACTGTGTGTCTGCTTGTCTATTCATTTCATATGCTCTAGAAACTATCCACCCATTTTTCTCACAGGAGTTGGAATTTACCTATAATCTACTTGATGTTTATTTGTCATATTACTGTTTACAGACTTCAGAATAAGGGCCAGGCACATTAAGTGTCTCAACCCATAAAACAATAACTAGATGGAGAGACTGTATTATGTTATATATTTGTAAAATTACATTTTCTCCAACAGATACCACTGTTATTATAACTATTATTTTTGTTTTCCATTTGGGTGTTTTATTATTATTCTTTTTTTCTTTCTTAAATTAATGAAATTTCTCCTGCATATTAGCAAATTTCATCTTTATTTTTTGCAACTGGTATTCTTCCAATGAGATGGTTCTTTTGTATTATTATATTTCTTATCTCATGTCTATTTTCTTTGTTTTATTCAACTATTTGTGTATGTGTGCAATACTGCAATATCTAAAATCTGCAATCATTTTTAATGGGACCACAGAACTTTTTGAGATGTCATGTCAATACTGATTGGCTGACACCAGCCGATTCAAAAGCAGGCTCACTAACAGACAGGGGAACATATTCCAAATAAGCTATTTTCACACTTTTTTGAGCCCTCAAAAAACAATTAAGCAAAGTCACAACATCAAATACAATATAATGAAATATTAGCAATTTATATGTTTCTTATTTCATCAGAATACTGTACATGTCAATTTAGATTTTTATTACCAAATGGTGCAGTTACAGGATCTACCAGAATGAGTTAAATTGGCAATGCTAACTATAACATACAGGTAACAGAATGACTCCATAGATATACAGATGTCAAGGATAGGGAAGAATAATATTTCTGTGTCATATGATTAACAGTGTCATCCTTATTCATGCTATATGGTTAATAAGCATGCAGTCAACACAGCTGTGGTTCATTATATTCTTCCTGTGGGAGATAATAATTAAAACTTTAAATCCTAGACTAATGTATGAAACAGACGCTTCAAACGTCAGTGATTTCACCTGAGCGTCACTCGCTAGCTGTCGGAGAATTAAAGAGGATTAAACCTGTTTCCGATAGACATCTGTCAAACAAGCTACTTCAAACTGCCAATTTCTCATCCTGAAAATTGAAAGTGAAATAAGTGTCCCTCATGAGAACAACAGCTGGTATATAACAAAATGTAAAGAATGAAAATGGAATCATCCGCTCCTTTTTTGTTTGCTTAAGCAAAATAGGATTTAGTTATTTCACTTACAGCAAATGCCATGGCCATGTCTCTTTTATTGTGCACTGCCCTTCTGCTTTATATTGTGCTTTATATTCTTTTTGCATTGTAAATGTACGTTGCTTCTTCTCTTCATAGATTGACCATAAACGCAGAATGCCAGCTTCAACTGCATAACTTTCCTATGGATGAGCACTCCTGCCCACTCATCTTCTCCAGCTGTGAGTATCTCTTCCTTTTAGTCTCCTCGGATTCACAACTTTAGATTTCCATTTCTTTTCTCCTTTGGTTGTGAATGTTTTGGTTTGTTATTTGTTCTTTGTACAAGACAACCTTGTGCATTCAAGTAACTATCAATATGCCTTTTGAAGCATATCATTACGGTGTTGCCAGGGCTGTGGACAGATGTTTTGGGGGGGCATGTGTTCAAGTGAGTAAAAGGGAACCCCTCTTCTAATTATTTATAAAAAGTTAAGTTACATAATGTTGATAATCTTTTAATTAATTACACTATTTAACACTATAAAAGTGTTTTTAATAGTGGTTTAATGTCACAACGGTGACAAACAGTGCCGAAGTTTATGGCAAACATGATTGTTACCTGGCTGTCACCAATAAAGGCAGATCCTGAATACGACAGTTACGTTGGTGCCGTGACCCAGATGGGGGTCTAGGGTGAGGTCTAGGGGGATGAGTGTAAAAGAGGTCAGTTAGTAAGAGCTCTTTGAGTAAACCTCACTCCCCTGATCTCAAGAGGTGTATTAGCGACATATGCTACTGTAGATGATGCGGTCTTTAGCGTCCTTGTTAATGCGCTGGTAGAATCCTGCTCAGAGCGGGGCGAGTAGAATCAGAGAGCTTACAGGTGCGTATAGGCTACTTCTATCTTTTTGAATGGTCAAAGCATTTCTCGCTCAGTTGCCTTTTATGCTGTAAATGTTCAGTTTAGAAGAACAATATGCCCTGGAATGTCTTTGAAATATTCACATATCTTTACAAACAAGCGAGAAATGTTCTGAAAAGCCTCTATAGGATTCGATTATATTACATTTCTCTCATAACAACAACACCAATACAATTCTCATCCTATTTTTTGATTAATAGCAGGTAAACCAGACTTGCCACAAAAGCAATTCAAACTCTATTTGGCAATATTTCACCTGTGAAAGGGGCGTTTATATTAGAGTCACAACAGCAAAAAATTTACTGTTTCATTTTAAAGGTGCAAATGGAAGGAAATTGTCAATGAAAAACTAAATTATGACTTTTTTGGCATAAAATAAATTACATTATAAATGGACTTCAGGGAAAAACGTACAATATGACCCCTTTAACTGAGAAAGACAATCAGAAGTGATATTTAGCCTGTAAAATCTGATTTTATGGATTATATTGCAAGAGCACATTTCTGATGGTAGACATGGTATTGCTGCAGGGAATGTGTCACAGCTGATTAGGATTTCATGCTTTATGATGTAATGTTTCATTTTTGCTCTCCATATATTCTCTTATATAGAAACTAGGCCATGGATTTCATTACATGTATACACCAAGGGCACAGATAGGCTGGTAATTACTCTCCATGTCCGATGGGCTCTTGAAAGCTGGCTTCATTAGTAGGGTGTCATGAATGACATTACTCAAGGGTGATTGGTAATGGGTGATGCATCTGTGGTGTTAAGAGTCCAGACAAAGAAGGACATAGGTAAATTGGAAAAGTTTGTGTCCCTGGGTAATATGATTTCTCACTTCTGTTTCTCACCCAGCCTCTGTTTCTACCCCCTAATTCACACATCAAGGCTCTCTGCTCTTCTCGAAATGTTTTTTTTTTCTTACTCATTTGTGGAGCCATGCTCAGAATGACATACCGAGCCGACATCCATTTACAGAAAGCTATGTGTTACGTCATGCCCATTTTCTGCAGTAATTTTATTAGAGATTGTGTGGAAAGCACTAACCAAAGATGTTCTTTCAAAAATGAAAGTGTTATTGAGAGAGACACTTTAAAATGAATGTTTAATGGTTGTTTACTTAATGATTGCATTAGAAGAGGGAGTTGAATTCAAAGTATTATTGTAACAAAGATATTTATTGATATTCTACTTTATACTATATGGCATGAAAACATTTGTGTGTTTGTGTGTTTACTTATTGCTGATAATTAGTTTTGATTTGATTTGAAATATGTTTTAAAGATTGGCCTTGACGTTTGAATCACTGAAGAAGGTCCTACATTGAAATAGTTGAGGGTTGCTCTTTCATTGCCATGGAAACTTTTGATCTCAGTCTTTTAGTTCTTTTGGTAAATAGTTTGTGACATTGTTGATATCTCTTCCTCACCAGGAGGTACTAAAGCAGGTTCCAGGGGTGTTTGGAAAGTTTTTTTGATTTTGCCATGCATGTTAAATTTATGAAGGTGATAATAAATGCTTAATCTATTGAGAGCCCAATTTTTTATTTTAAACCTATTTATTTATTTATTTTTATCACGATTATATCATGACACATACTGTACTATATTTATGCAACAGCTTTTTTGTCTCACTCAAAAGGAATAATCAAAAAAAATGAATAATGGTAATTTTAGTTATGATAATAGTAATAATGTTAATATGAGTTCAAAGAAACACATTTTTGCTTTGGTGTCGATGAAGAGGTACTTGATTCTTACTAATGGGGCGATGAGGTATACCAAAAACGGCTGCTCTAGAGGAGAAAAAACAATCAGGCGACTAGAAGTAAAACTCTTCATTGGTCTATATTTAATTGAATTGCTATTATGTTTAATTTTTATATTAAACATGTTTTATTTATTTTTTTCCCCCACTTTTTTTCTTTTTTTAAATAAGAATTAATACAAAATGTCATCATGAGGATAGTAATAAAGACATTTTGTGTGTGTGCGTGCGTGCGTGCGTGCGTGCGTGCGTGCGTGCGTGCTTGCGTGCGTGCGTGCGTGCGTGCGTGCGTGCGTGCGTGCGTGCGTGTGTGCGTGTGTGTACTGGTTTAACCTACATAATGAGGACCCACCAAAGTCCTTATATTTGTAGTGTGTATTCAGGTTTCAGGTTAAATTATGAGGACATGCCGATGTAAACATACTAAACGATTTTGCTACAGTTTTTCTCAATCGATTTGACACATTTCTTCAAATGAATTTAGTTGCTCTCAGAACAATTAACACAGCACACGAAGCACACTCTTATGTTGACGAAAGTCATGTTCAATATTCACTGCATAATGAAGCACTGCTGATTAATGCATTTATTAAAAGTGAATGCTATCATTAAAACTACAGGTGTGTTCTCTATTTTTTTTTATAACATATTCAGCTATAGACACACAAAAACACTAATGAAAATACATGTTTATTGTAAAGTTTTTTATAAAACTTTATTTATAGTTTTTCAACGAGGGGTTTTGTTAGACAAGTTTTTCCCCCTAGCCCCAAAAAATACATTCACAAACGTGCAGCAAATGTTTACTGTTGTACAGTACTGCAATCACTGAACTTCATTGATCACACCTCTCATTTACATCTGGCCAGAGAGTTTCTTCTATCACAAAATATATTATTTTCATGCATTATGGGTGGGAAAAATCATTGTGAATGTTGAATCCATGGTTCTTCTGCCTCAATATCTCCACAGGCCTCTTCCATTTTGGTTGGCTCTTATTCCAAATACATTTTTTTAATATTTGAAAAAAAAACAAAAAAAAACACAGTCATCCCCAGTGTTCTTGAACTTCAATTTTAAAAGAATTTGTTAAAATTGACAGAACTTGCCACTTTAAGGCTTTCTCAAAACTACAAATCAGCAATCATCGTATACTCTTAAATATAGATGTGGAATGCCATAGTAACACTTTGGATCTGTTTGCTTCTCTCAAGAAGCCACAATTTATTACATGGTCAATTAAGGTGAATATCATTATATTTGAAAGTCTGTAACTTCTACTGTACGTCTCTTCACTCCTCTTCCATCCTGCTTTCTTTTCATTTCTTCGTACAATTTATCCTCTTATTCTTTCCACTACACCAATGTCCTCCACTTTACCTATCTCTTCACCCTCTCCTTTTGACTCTTTCTATGCCCTCTCCTTTGCACTCTCTCCCCCTCTCCCCTCATCTCTTTCTACCTGTTCCACTCTTCCTCTCCTCCTCAACTCTCTCCACCACCTTCCACTCTCTTCCTCCTTTCTTTCCCCCTTCTCATGCTTATTCTCATTCTATTTTTTTATTTGTATAACAATGTTTGTTACTTTTTAAAATAGTTTTTATAGTTAAAGCAATTGTGTAAACAATTACAAAAATTGCATTTCTTGTGATGTGTGTATATTAATAATCAAGAAGATACTAGTTTGGGGCCAAATGAAATCATTCCATGTGCAATTGAGAATATGAAAAATGACAGAGTTTTCTGCGATAGGTAGGTTTAGGGTTAGTGCCTAGAAAACTTCATTTGCTCAGTATACAAACCATTAAGCCTATGAATGGCCTTATAATGATACAGTAGGTGTACCATCAGGGGAAACAAACAGAATCAGATGGTTCGTCTTTTATAGAAATAAAAAAATATGTGAATGCTCTTTGACAATTTTGCATTCACAGGTGATTTGGCAAACTTGAATGACTTGGCATTTGTGGAGTGAGCGTGTTCAGAAACTCACCCTTTTCAACTCTTTCATGCTTCTGCAGGGGAGTCTTCATTTCTGACAGAGCTCGTTCAATATAACATGATTTAATTCTCATGGTTTGAAGATGTTTGAAAATGGCTTCATTAGTGGTATTACTATGGGAATATCCTTGGCACTTAACCTTATCACGTAATGCCACTCCCAGATTGCTGCGGGAATTGCTTCAGTGTTGTATGAATTTAGATCACTGAGGGAATCACCTGTCTGATGCTGTGAATCACAATCGCTGTGTGAGTTTGAATTGGACCGAAATGCCGATGTAGAGATGTCAGGACAGCATTGTATGTAGCTCATAAGAGATGTCGTAGACCCCCACCCTCTCCTCACCGTGCAGGGATGCTTCTTTATGACCAAATTTATGCCTTGCAAACCATCCGTCTTCTCTGTTTTGCCTCTGCACACTGCTGTCTTTGGCACTGGTCCCTGAGATGTAGAAGTTGTGGTCCTCCTGTGTTGGACAATATGCTTAAAGGGGTGGTTTACTGCTTTTTTTCTTTGCATGATTGTATTTATGGGGTGCAATATAACATGTCTTCGTTTTTTTTTTTTTTTTTTTAAGCCTTTTTTTTTAATAAATTTGACCTTTATTGTAAGCTGCTTTCTCCTCTGTCATTTGAACGACCGGTTGACTTCCTGATTCTATGAAACCACTCCCTCAGAAACAGGCATGGGCTCAGATTGGTTAGTTGGGCCGGTGCGTTGTAATTGGCTAAACTGCGCAGTGCACGTTGTCCGGAAACTTCACGCCCATCACCTTTACGGGCGAAAGTTGCATGTGCTCCGGTCAAATGTAAATAATGGTTTCAATACTACCGTACAGTTTGAGCCAGAGTCAGACCCAGAAAGCGGCAATGAAGAGTCAAGCAGAACCTCCCCAAACACGGCTCTTACAAAACGTTTCTGAATGGTACATTTTTATTATTATTATTCTATTCTACTATTATTATATAATAATTTCGATACGCTGTTACTTGAAAATGCCACTGCTGACACTTGTTAGCTTTTGAGATACGGGTTTCTCCTGATTAAACATTTAATATAACTGAATAAATGACTGAGTAATACCGCAGCTGAAGTTTGCTGTTGCGATTACATATATTTTTTTTTTTACTTTACACGTTTGTCTTACACACAAAATAGCATCGAACTAACTGGCTACTATAAACAAACAGCTTTGGCATTGGTTTACGTTCTTGATCAAATCGAAAAATTACTTCATAAAGTATACATGGAAAATACATTTACAAAATTAGTACATAATTACAAATTGCAGGTTCAAAATGTTTGTACGCGTTTGTCTTATACACACGAAATAGCATAACTAAGTGGCTATAACGCGAGCGCTGGCATTTGTTTACGTCCCTGATAAAACTAAAACATTACGTCTGAAATTATACATGCAAACATTTAAAATTATTAAGTCTTACTTACAGGTTGTGGCCCAACAACGGCTGCCTCTGCGTTTAAAGTTGGAACTGCTTCATGTTTTAGAAACAGTTTCTTGTTTAATCCGGCATTGAATTCGTGGAGATTCTGGAAGCTGTCTTCCGTAAAATGCGCAGCACAGAGAGCTACGATTGTAATTTTCAGGAACATAATAAAACAGAAATTGTAGCCATTGTTGACGAACTACAGCGTCCATAGGAAGCCCGAACACCGAAGACATGATAGCTGGGTGAGAATAACACACTTTCGACGGCATGGCTACAGCTCTCCACTATAATTCTTCCTCTTCCACAACGCCGCAGAAATATGGCCACGCCCCATTTTTTGCATATTCCGGAGGGAGGGTTGATGTAAATGTATGGGTTAGTTACGTATAAAACCAGGGAAGTATCTCGTTGTAGTCCCATTCGAGTCGTTTTTGTAGGCATTAAACTTCCTGATTTTTAAAAGACAATATATCTGCTTACGTTGAACTTTCAGCACAGCAACTTTGCAGATACTGTTCATGCACCAACTGCAACATTACACACTATTTAAAATGAAAAAAGTGAAATCGCAATCAACCACCCCTTTAAACCAAATGTGTTACATTTTCCTGATCTATAATATCAGTTATTTTTTGCACTGAAACGGTTGGATCCAGCAAAACTTGGACATCAGGGGGACAAATATTTGCCATAAACTTGAAATAAATGTCATGATCAATTGCCCTTCAAATATCAGGGGATAATGAAATGTAACAGTCATTAGTATAATTGTCAATAGGGTTTGTGTCATTCTGAATTATTTTTTATATTTTTTTTGCCTGACAACATCATAGTGGAAATGGATTTTTTTTTTTAATTATGATGGTCAGTTGAGCATGACATTAAGGCAGAAACCAAGAGGATGGGATATGTATAATTATTTGCGAAGATATGTAGTGTTCCCCTTTAACTCAACATGTTTGCTAAAGTGGGACACCTAACTGTTCAGATGAATTATGATAGTTAATCATCATACTTTTATGAGCTACCATAAATCATGTTATACAATGGTTGGATATTCCTGATAACCTAATTGTAACTGTACGATAGCAATGATATTACAAATGGTAGTGTAAGTGTTAGCCTTTTGATTGTAGCTGGTTTTACATGACCATGCTAGTCGTTTATGGGTTTTTTCATGGTTCAATATTGGATCAGAAGAACTTCCACTTGATCGGGCTGAGATTTACTTGATAATCAAGCTGGTTAGGACTAATAGACCACCAGTAAAACATTTCCATTTTCTCCCTTATTTGACAGAACTTGTATAAATTCATTGAAGAAATGTGTAGTTTGTGTGTGTGTGGCGGCAGCAGCAGAAGAAGCAGTGGTAGTATTTCAATTCCAGCAGACATTTTCTATATAAATATAAAACCACTATCCCACTTGTGCTGATCACCTGTCCCACTTTGCGCAATCAGTCCTGTTTAATTGACTGCTGTAGTACATGTTTACACGTCCTCTGATGGATACATAATGAAGTTTTGTAGAATGATGTGATGTTACTACTTGAGGTGTCAGGATGGAGATCAGGAATCAGGTATTATATGATGATGTAATTCAGTTGAGGGTGTGAGTAGTGTTTCTTTTTGTGGTATTTTTAGTGGTAATTTTAATTCTCTTTGTCTAATGGCCAGACCTTCTCCGTAGGGCCTCTAAAACACAGTAAAGGTCTGAATGTTCACTGTTGAGGAAAGGAGAATGAGCCAATCCCTCAAGCTTCAGGACCCCCTTAGACCTTTTCTTCCTCCAAGCTACTTCTTCCATTTCCCTGCTGCATTTGGCATTTGTTTTTGAGAAACCAGCGCAGGGTTTCCAAGCCTTGCATTTTAAATTCAATTGATATGCAAATGAAGGTTAATGCCCATCAGGCAGGACCTTACAGACCTTTTCATGTTAGCGGCCACATAGAAGCGAATATACTGCCTCCCCTGGATCAGTCACAGAGAAAACGGTCCCCCATCTGCACCCAAGAGGAGCAATTTGCCAGAAAGATTATTTTAATATTTCACACCTCGCTGCCCAGCACAGCAGCTTGTCCTCTAAAGCATATTTAACAGACTCAAACATACAGTGCTATAGTCTCTGTGTGCATAAACAAACAGACAAATGAAACGCTCCCCAGCCAGTGTGTCTGTACCTGCCCTGCAGGGAACGAGGAGCTCTCAGGTGTTTGACAGACCTGACACCAGACACCAGGCATCAGGTTTGTCTGCTCTGGTCCGGCTGGAACAAGCTGACGAGAGCAGTGGGCACTTTTCTACCCGTGTTTATCACCTGCCTCCTGGCTATGACCTTTCACTATCTAATGACATTAAAGTGGCATTATTTTTTTCATATGGGCCTCTTGTCTTTTATTTCATCAGACAGTGAAGTGAGGCCGGAAAAAGGATGCAGGCCTGACTCTTAACTGGTAGACTGGTAAAAAAAAAAAAAAAATATTAAAATATAGGATATTTCACCCAAAATATATGCTAACTCATACGCTAACATTCATGTGGGTTATTATACGTATTGTGTGCGTGTGTGTGCGTTACATTGTGGGGACCGAATGTCTCCACAAAGATAGTAAAACCTTAGATCACCTACATTGTGTGGACCAGCCAGCCATACTAAATTGTTTTTTTTTGTTTAAAATGTAAACATACAGTGAACATTTTTTGTGATGGGCATAGGTTTAGGGGTAGGGAAGACAACGGTGTCGTTTTTCAAGACAATAGTGTCATTATTCAGAAAAATATTATTATTTTTATATTATAATAATTGCACATTGCATCACAGCAAAGTATGATTTGTGTTGTAGTGGAAGAATAAACAAGGGAGAATTCAAATGGAACCTTACACACTTGCCATACTATAATGGTCACTACAAAGGCACATTATTCAGATAAAGCAATATCTGATTGTGTCCATGCATCATGCATAAAATCCATCAAGACATATGACCTAAATACCGTTTGGATACCTGTTGGAAAGTCATTGGTCATGAAACTCTACACAGTCTGTAATGAAGATAGATGGATTGTTCAGACTGATGAAAAGGTGGGAAAGTGCTGCGTGTGCTTGCAATTCCTGCACAAAAAAAAAAAACACACACATTTTGTGGCCCTAACCGATGGGAGCTGCTTTTCCTGCCGCACAGAATCACCTTACTGCCATTAACTCATCAAATTGCTTTGGCTTCCCTTCATGGATTCGCTGGGAGGGGAAGACATTAACATTTCCATCAAAGCCTTTTTACTCTACATAGAGGCAGTTATGAAGCTCTCATGCTCTGATGGCACTTCCACTCAGACATGCCCGATCATTTATTGGTCATTTTCAAAGCATGGTCAAAAACAGATCTAGACAGATGTTGGGGTTATTAACAGAGATTATTCCAGAGAATAATTTGCTCACATTAATGTTCGCGATAATGTGTAAGAATGAAGAAGCGACAGGTTACACAAAATGATGAAGAGATTTGAAAATTATAGGAAGTGACTAACCAGTGTGCAAAAATGCAGTTCACAAGATAATAATAGTTTCTAAAATCAAATTGACTGGCAGCTTTTTTAGCAGCTTTTGCTTCTGCTGCGCGGCACATAAATCATAATAAACCTTGTCTTTTATTAGGAAATTTAATAGGAATCCTTCTGTTAATTTGTTTTATGCTCTCTCCACTCTTATCGTCTGCAACATATTGTGGTTACATCTCTATATTTTAAATTTTTCAAATGTTGTAATAACATGTCAACTTCAAAACATCTTTTCTCATTCCGTTTAATAATCCCTCAAGTAATTTATGGGATCAAATCACTGTCATAATCCAAACTTAAAAGGTCTGTGAAATTAAAGGATCTGCCCATTATCTTTACTTGCGCAACCATCAAAGGCTTGCAAACACAAAGGTGATACAAATATAAAATAAAATAGAAAGGGATTAAAAAGTTTATGCAGCTGAAAGTTTTAAATGAAAATGGTATATATTTGACAAAAAAAAATAAAAGGAACATTCTCATTTTCAATCAGTAATATTGTGAGTTGAACAAAGGGGGGATGTTATGTTTCAAATTGAGCAACACACTCAGACACCAATTATAGTGCAGATCTAGGACAGAATCAGTTCATTAAATAAAGTGGGAATTTTTAAATGATGATAGGGACTGCTGTGATTACCTTTTGATCATGCACCTCTTCTGTTTGAAACACAGCTTTCTTTTAACTCCATCTCTCAATGCCTAGATGTCAGAGGAGTTGGTGAAGATTAATGATTTATGGCTGGGAAGTGGGGAAAAAATGTCCTCAAGTAGAATTAGATCATGTTAACGCACACAAAGGTATATTACAAACAGCAAATGTTGGTGAAATGAATGCCCGACCCGCAATAAAAGCTCAACCCAATGGTGAAGTTGCTGCATATTGGAACTTCAATACAAAAGAAGCACACCAAAGAAGTCCAAACGACATTGGACCGCATTGACCACACGTTTTGTGTTCCACAGAAGAAAGTCAATCATATAGTTTTGATGATTAGAAAATGTAAAGCCTTTAGCTGCTAATTCCTCATTCTCTGCGTCATTGAAAATTGCCTTTTGGTTTGATCAGTGTCCAGATATAGCATGTTATTTGTTTTTAGCAGGAGATCTGCAGAAAACCTGAACAATTTGCTAGCAGGACTTTTGCTTGCCAAATTAAAATTGGTCACAAGTTCTTTTGAGCACTTAAATTGGTTGAAAAGAAAGATTGCTACCTCGTGTTAAATTATTTGTGCATAACCTAATTCAAATTATATGAGCTGAGCCTTTGTCACTTTATGGTTTCGCCACCCCCATCTGTCCCCACAACGTTTTTAAAAACAAAGTGATGCCTACAATAATGTCTGTTTCTCGCTGTATACATGCGCTAACATGCTGTCATAACTTATGGTTTAGCTCTTTTGAGCCAGGTCAAAATATCCTGATCACTTTACTTGCAGAAACATGTACAGTAATTTGCTTGGAAAATGCATGACTCGTGTGATATTGCTTTTACACAACAGTTCAGGAAATAAGAATATTGTGCCAGTTACTTTGTCGGTGTTTTATCTGTCAATGAAAATAGTTCCAAACAAAGCTGCAGCAGATCTGTTTCTCATTTTCCAAGCAACACACAGAAGGCGGCATTTCATTTCTGAATGAATCAGTGAATGATTCAATGACGCACTGATAAAAAAAGTAACTTGAATTGTTTCGGAATTAATCAAAATGTTTGAATGAATACAAATAATTCAATGATTTTCTCATTAAGACAGTCACTTGTTGCCACCTATTGGTGTTATATTGTAACCTGCAGGAAGAGTCACTGAATATAAAGTATATAATAAATACAAAGTTCTGGCATGAAACTCTAGATGGTGCAGGCTAATAGGTCCTTTAACTTACATAATCACATCGTTATCTATAGGGCACAGCTGATTGGTTCCTGCCGTAATCAGTAGCCAATGAGTTTGCTGCTCAACCTTCAAATACTTAGGTAGCATTTGCCTTATAGTGCAGCGCGCTTTCAGAAACCCTCCGCATTGCCCAGCTCCACCTGTATAAATCTGCTACGGGTAATTCATGTACAGCAGCTGCATGTCTTACCTCCTCACAGCAGCGTGTGGTGTATGTATTGGCAGTAGCAAGTCCCGTACTTGCCCTACAACAGCAGCAGCAATAAACGCAGCAGCGTAGCACATCTATTCCGCCAAGACCAAACATGCAACATTGTCATACCCATTACCATGCCAATCACTCAGAGAGTTATCATGACAGAAATTGATATATTCATATAGTTCCCACAGCCAGGCTGATATTAAAATACCTCTTTTGCAGCCAGGGTGTTTTTTAATTCACTCTTTCCTTTTTTGATTGTTTACTCTTTTTTCTTTTTTCTTTTTACTATTTTTGGCTTGCCTGTGCTCATTTTTATAACTCCTCTCTTCTTGTGTCCTCTGAATGGCCCACAGCTACACTGAAATCCGTCTGCGACACCAACTTTCAGCAGATCTAAAACTCCCTAGTCATTCATCCTCAATAACCATCATGTTTATTTTCTTCTTTAGTACTTAAGGCCAAATCTGTCACACCATCCTTGACTAAAGCCACTGTTTCCCCCATGTCTCAGCTGGTCTGAATGTGACTTTGTCTCTGTGCATATTCATGCTAATGCTGTATGCTAGCTGTCCTGATTATTGAGCAAAGAGGAGATGATTTTGCAATCTCTTTTAAAAATGTGTGACTAAAGAATTTTCTCGCTCTGCTTTTGTTGGTGAGATATAAAGCTCCACTCTGCTTGATGATTCCCCACATCTCTGTATCAATGGTGTCGCTCAAGATTATTTTCATTGCTGTATTTTTCTTCTCCCCCTTCTTGCTCATCAAATAACAAAAGATAGAGCTCATGCTAATTTTATTCAAATTGTATTTGGAGCTGCTTTTCATAAAGAAAGAGCGTTTAATCGAAAATTATTAATATATCAAATATTGACACAGAATAATGCTATAAGGGTATATTGTTTCTTAAGTAAAATGTATTTTTAAATAGGGGAGAGCAGTGGATCATTTTTACACATCAAAGAGAAATGTTTGTTTTTTGCTTACTTTTTTTCACAAGCATCTTTGACAAATTATCATAATGACCCTAAAACCACAAATATATTTTTACTTAACTCGTTAAAAAAATCACTACCATTTAAAAGTCTGGAATCTAAGATTTTTTTAAATGTTTTTAAAAGAAGTATTTTAAAATAGAAAACAGTTCTTTCATTTGCAATAATATTTCACAATATTACTGTTTGACTGTATTTTTGATCAAATAAATGCAGCCTTGGAGCATTAAATACTTTTTTTATGGCCTTATTTCAGTGACTTCAGTGAAAAAATCACAAACCACACATAAACAAAATTTTCTCAAAATGACAAACTTTTACACATGCTGCTCACATATTATTGTAGCAGAGTTTGTGCTCAATGCAGTGTAATCAAACTTTAGCCATGAAAATGTTATAAGTAACAGAAATGGGCACAAATGTCAGGGCATGTCAAAACACCAAAAAACATCACACCCCAGAGGGTTAAAAAACCTTAAAGATTCCAAACTTTTGAGCGGTAGTGTATATTTATGTCAGTTGTTTCTGGGGCTGTCTGTTATTTTGGAAAGAGGTATTTTAGCTCTGAAAGTGTTCATTCAGAACTGGTCGACACAAAATCTCAGTCGACACAAAAGCCAACCAGTCAGCTCTGCATTAAGGCTATTAGTGTTGTGCTCTTGTCCTGCACTGATAAACACCCGATAAAGCACCTCATGTGTTGACAGGGGTCACAAGGTCTATAAAAAAAAAAAAAAATCAGGAATTTCGATTTTTTTTATAATTTTTTTTATAATCAGTTACTATATACAATATATATTTAAAAATCATACTAGGAGGAACTAGTGTGGAGGTAAGAAGTTTTCTTTTGTGCGAGTGTGTGTAAAATGATTCAATGTTAAACTAAGATCAATCGGTTTATTCTTTCCTTATTTGATGGTTTTGCTGCGGGTCATAAGATGAGCCATAAATCTTTTTTGCCCTCATGTCCATGACATCCTCAGGCACTTTGGCGGACAGAGGCAGGATGTTTAAACTAAAATGTATGACTCGCATTTAGTCTTCCACAAATCAATAGTAAGCTCCTTTGTTGATGAATGATGAAATTACAATGTTATTTGTTGTGCTAGCAAGGCATTCTCCACACACCCTATTAGGTTTAATTCTCATAGTCTTCCTCCCGCTGCCTGATCTTCCCCCCATCACGCTGTGATTCATCAGCGCCCCTTTCTTCACCCACTGAAGCCAATGAATGGTGTTCTGGTTCCCATGGCGATGGCTATTTTTTCCTCTGATTAAGTGGAATTTGCTTGTACCTTTTAGCCCATCATAACCTAAGGGTTGTACAGTAATGAACCGAGGACAATGCAAATGGGGGAGGCAGAGACGGGGGGTGGCAGGCCAACTTTTGGGATCAAATGAAGCAGGAATGTATCTTTTACACTGACCTTGGATAATTATCAAAAGATCTCCACTGCCAACCAATGAACTGAGTACAATAGAAAGAGAACAGAAGTGTGGCATCAAGCTGGACACAGCTGGGGTACTTCTGATAATGTCTGAGGAACAAACAGTTTAACAATATGATTGAAAGGGAAACAGTTGGTGTTTTTACTGTTTTGCTTGGAGTGACAAAAAAGGCATTTAGAGTTTGACAGAGGCCATGTGTGTATTGTTAAGCAACATCTAAAAATCATAAATGAATGTTTCCTGCTGGCAGTAAAGCTAGAGATTTTGGCTTTTGCACAGTACTGAATGTCTTTGATTTGATTCGCTCAGCATGATTTACATCAGATTAAAACAACAAGGGTCGGATTATTGTTCTCGCTGTTTAAACCATGCACTTATTTAGCAGTTAGTTTAGTCGAGTCCATCCAAATTACCATTAGCTAAGTTTTTATACTTGCCAAAGCCAATTTTGCTTTTGGCTCTTGTTGAGCATTTGGACCGTTATACCACAAAAAGGTTTTCAGTCAGCAGATTGAGATTTTTGTTTAGTTATAAACTACAACTATTCACTATTATATCAGCAATAAAAATATATATTTAAAAAATATCTTTATTTGTTATATACTCAAACAATGATGATACAATTTCAGCTCTGGCCCCCTGCTACCTCCAGCATCTATTTTACTATTGTGTACACAGAATTTTAATTGAAAATATTTTTGCTGATCCTTTGCAACCTCTTTATGGCTGATTGAGCCAAGTAGTAAACTCTATACAATACACTACTAATTATTTCTCAAAGTTCACAGGGATGGCACAACGGGATTTACTCAGAGTGAGGATGAAGATTTTTCAGCTTATTTCTGTGCCAATTAATAAAGTGTTTCTCTCTCTCTCTCTCTCTCTCTCTCTCTCTCTCTCTCTCTCTCTCTCTCTCTCTCTCTCTCTCTCTATCTCTCTCTCTCTCTCTCTCTCTCTCTCTCTCTCTCTCTCTCTCTCTCTCTCTCTCTCTCTCTCTCTCTCCCCCCCCCATTTCCTTTAACCCTATATATATCGGTACTGGTTACTACTCTCGATAGTGCCAATTAATGGGATTGTGAATTGGATGTCCAGCGGGTGTTTATGACACACCAGGAGTATTCTCCACAAAATACATAGTGGTAGTATTGCTCAGTGTAAATAGGTCTTTAGATTTGCATATTTAATTCAGAATTTAAATAATTCTGCATGCATACATCACAGAAGGGATTGTTCAGAAAAAAATGAAAATGTATTTTAAAAATGTATTTTTTATTATTTCATTTTGGGTAACCGGAATGTTACCTTTCCTATTTCCTTTAATAGCAGGTATAGTTATCTTTAAGACCCGTTGTATATTTCAGCAACATCATACAAAAATTTTTATTTTACAAATCTGTCTGATTATTATTCGGAGTTACACTTTATTTTAAGGTGTCATTGTTACAGTGTAATTATATATTTAAGTATTGAGTAATATTAATTGACTACATGTACTTACTATAGTGTTAGGGTATGATTAATGTTTGGTTGAGGGTTAGTTGCATGTAATTACCGGTATGCATAATTTACTGTTATTACTATGGCAAGTATGTAATATATGTAACAAGGACACTGTAAAATAAAGTGTTACCTTATTCGGTAGTGTAAAATATCAACCGATCGTGATCAAGGCCATCTTCATTGCTACTTGAATGCCCTCTGCATAGACCAAGGAGATTAAAAAATAAAAATAAAAAATAATAATAATCATTCACATTTAGTGTTTAATCTGTTAAGAGAATGACAATTACCTTGATTGTCATTTAAGGTCATTGTGTGTTCAACAGAATGAATATGTATTTGTGTGGAAGTCTAATCATGCTGTTTTATTAATCACCATGTCTGGGCGAATTGCATCCACTCACTTATTAAATAATGTTCTTTTAAACTCTTTCAACTATCTTCAGACATTGTGGAACATAAGTAGCTTGAACACCAGCAATCTTGCTGCTTGAAGGGACGGTTATGAAGATTCTGTCATTATTTACTTCATGTCTTTTTCCCCAACCGGTATGAATTTCTTACTTCCTTATTTAATTTTGAAGACTTGTTCTGGTCACTCTTTGCCACACAATTACAATAAACCGGTACTGAGTCGTTAACAAATAATTCAGAACAGTTTAAGAACTGTAAACTGATTCATTGAAAAGATCCAAATCAAATCTGACATCACATCTCTCATGAACTAAGCAAGTTTGAGGCACTTACCAAGCTTTTTAGTGAATAAGGCTATTGTATGGAAGTCTGGCGGCATTCATCAATGTTTGCGTTTGCGATGACATGAGAGTGAGTAAATGATTACAGAATTTTAATTTCTGAGTGAACTATCCCTTTAAGGCAGAACTTTAAAACTTTATCTTTAAAAAAGAGTGTGAAACACCATACACTTAGCAATACTTAAGAGACATGAATAATCGACGCAAGAGCAGCATCAGTGATCATTTCTAAGATTAAAGTTTCCGAGCCACAAGAGACAGCTGTTTGAAATCTCTTTTCTGGGCCACAGGTTGTACGCGAGAGGCATACGTCTCAAGGTTAGGTGTCAGCATCAAGATGGATGCTGTGTATAATCGAACCAAACTTCTCATTTACTTGTTCTCTCTCTCTGCCTTTGTCTTCCTTGTGCCTGTGATGTGCGTTTTATTAGCATGCTCTGGGCTAGAGACAAATGCTGCAGTTGGATGCCTGGCACTGGGCTGCACTCAGGCATCCATCACAAGTGAAGGGGGCGCTAGGGGTCACTGGCTTATGCTCTATGTAATTACAGATGGATACCCACGAGATGAAATGATTTACAAGTGGAGGAGGAACTCAGTGCAGGCGGCTGATCAGAAGTCATGGAGACTTTACCAGTTCGACTTCATGGGCCTGAGGAACACCACAGATATAATTAAGACAACTGCAGGTAATTTTCTACTCATAATAATCAATAAAGTATGATTTATTATTGGCTATTGATAAATATAATTTCTCGAAGGCTGATGTAAACTACTGTTCAAAAGTTTGGGGTCAGTATGTTTTAAACAAAAGAAGTCTCTTATGCTTAGCAAGGCTGCATTTATTTGATAAAAAATACAGTGAAAACTGTAATATTGTGAAATAGTATTACAGTTTAAAATAACAGTTTTCTATTTTAATATATTTATAATTTATTCTTGTGATGGCAAAGCTGAATTTTCAGCATCATTACTATAGTCTTCAGTGTCACATCTTCAGAAACAGTTTTATTATTATCAGTGCGCCGTTTAACATTTTTTGCAGGAAACATGTTTTTCTTCATGATTCTTCTTGATTCAATGAACAGCATTTATTAAAATAGAAATCTTTTGTAACATTGAAAAAGTTTTTTCAGTAACTTTTCATCAATTTATCACAACTGAATAAGGATTATACGTAGTTATAAGTAGGTATTAATTTCTTTTTTTTAAATGCTGACCCCAAACTTTTGAACGGTGATGTAAATATCATAATGTATGCTTTAGAGCTAGAAGTTTGGTTCAAAGCAACCGCTTCTAACCCAGGGATTCTCATCCAACGTGGTATGAATAAAAATGATCAGTATAATATCTCCCTTTAATTTACATTATTAAATTATGCTAAACTAGTGTTGACCTATTTTCTCAAGCAACCACTTTTTTAATGTCCTGGATTCATCACACCATTGTATTTTCTGGTAGAGATATTTGCATTTGTTTAATGCTGGTTTTATTCTCTATAGAAGCGACCGACCAATGATATATGAGGTTGTTTCGCTTGACAGTAAATGTATAGATTTTTTTATATCTAGTATGTGTACCCCCTGCATGTTAATGGACCCCCATTAAGATTGAAATCTCTGGGTCCAGAAGATTGTAAGCTGTTAAAATGTCACTTCAGTGAAAGCTCTACTGTAAATGCATTATTGAATGACATTTTCTCCGGGCTTAGTAAATCTTAGCGGAAACATGGTCAATGGGCTTAATAAAAAAATGTATATCCTCATATTCATATACCAAATCTGTTATGCAAGGATGATGCCAAATGGCATTTTCTGTTGCAAATTGATGTTTCATTGAAGTTATATTAAATCAAAAGTATATAGTATTTTTTCCTATTTTCAGAGAGAGATAAAATTTCCACCAAGCTTAATTTTTATTTAAGATACTGATAATATTAACAAATGAATATTGCATACAGTACAGTGGCATTCCCATCAGTTTTCAAATTATTAATATATGTGAGAACTGCAGCACAGCATGAATAAAAATATTGTTTAGAAAAAAAAAGCAATTAGACTCTTTTTAACATATTGCAAACTATTTTGCTTGTTAAAACATAATGATTTGCTATCATTTTACACTCATTTTACACACTCTCAGTGTTTACTGTCAGCCTGTGAAAATAGATAGTCTAAACTGTCTATCACTGTATAAAGAAAGAAAAAAAAACTTGACACTTTTGTAGACTACGAAGAAAAGTGAAAAGGTTTTGTTTAGGCTTCCAGATTAGGCCAAGTATAAAGCCTGTGATGTACTGTAAGTGAGTAACCATGCTGTGTATTAGCAGCATCGCTAATAGCATAGCTCAAGAATCTGCTCAATTGAGAGTTTTTGCATATTAGCTTCACCCACAGATTTGTCTCTACTATATCACATGAACACTTAAAAGTAGCCTTGATACAATACAATGATAGATACAATGTCAATAAAGAAAAGGAGAACAATTCTGAAAGATTGTAATTGAATCGGAGCTGAGATATTTTCAAGGATGGTCAGTCTCTTAAAAAATACAAAAAATAAAACTGGCAGGAGGGCTTTTCAAAGAAAATATAAAGGCAACATGACCTTCAAGTCTTATTGGTTTGTTAATGCATGTAAGAATAAAGTTTAGTCACTGAAGTACAACAATGTATTTGAAACACCATTGGTTTGTTCTTCTTCTTTTTAGAAATGTTCCATTAGCAACATCTTTTTCTCTTTCTAGGTGACTATGTGGTGATGACTGTGTATTTTGACCTAAGCAGAAGAATGGGATACTTCACAATTCAGACCTATATCCCCTGCATACTTACTGTGGTGCTCTCTTGGGTCTCCTTTTGGATCAAAAAAGATGCAACTCCAGCCAGAACAGCACTAGGTACATTCAGTAAATACCGGCACCTGATCCTTCTGCGTTCATGTGTGGCTTGATGTTTGTTTCTTTGGAAGAAAACAAAACTCAGCAGTATTAAAGATACTTTGACATACAATATATTCAAATTTACTTTGGCCATGTACACACTGCACAGTTTTAAGATTTAAAGTGCCCCTATTATACTATTTTAAAAGTTCCTATTTTTGCTTTGGTTTCATTGTGAATGTAATACAAATGCGTCAGTCATTGCCTTGGTAACGCAAGAGTTTACAGATGGTATGAGATGTTAATACCGACCGTGTTATGGAGGATGATGAGATTTCTTTTAATTTTATTATTAAATTAACTTGTGTTTACTTGCTCAAATAAAGCGCTTGGCAGCTACAGAGAAATTGGTAGCCCGGCAATAGACAAGTGGCGACGTCACTACACACATTCTACCAGCACGGTTCAGCACAGTTCACCAAACATGCTGAGAAATCCACAATTTTATGTCATTGTTCAAGTGGAAATGGAACCGGTCCTTACCGTTCTTAGAACCGTTCGGCTCGACAGTGAAAAAGCGGCTTATAACTCCATTTATCGTCGGCCTTTGAACTTTGCAAGCCTTTTACATTCATAAACAGCTATATTACACACTAAATAAAAGGTAATATCCAAAAATGCATAATAGGGGCTCTTTAATGCTATAGTGAATACCCTAAATTATCATTCAATGTGTATGAAATACAGAAGTCATTTACTAAATTTTGATGGTTGATAAATGTTTTGCTTTATTTACAATCCAAGTTGACATATTATGAAAATGAAAGACATAAAAATGTTTTTATAAAAAAAAATTATCTATGTGTTTTCTTTTTCGTGTGTCCTTTTGTTCACTTTTTTTCTTGTTTCATTACAGCGCTTCATCTGTTTTTTGTTGGCTTTACTCATTTCTTTATAGTTTCCTGCTTTGATTAAGTCCATGTCCTGTCCTGGTAAATGTCACTTTTGTCAAGGTAAATTTTCTTTTTTCATTTTTCATTGTTTCTTTTAATTTATCAAATAATTAGACCTTGATCATTTTTAAAGTGTCCCCATATTGTTCAATGAGAGGTCCGCATGTATCTTGCAACATCATTTAGAAAGGCTTTTAATCTGTCTCATGACGTAGCTTGATTATCTTGCCACTCTTAGGCTGTCTTGTTCGATTACCTCGAGCACACAACAGATAAGTGTGGCCTGAGATGGTGTTCCCACTGAGTATTCTCAAGCTAACAAGCATGAGCTGTGATGCTCATAAAAAAAAAGGGATCATAGATTGACATTAATTGGGTATCTGCACTGATCCTATAGCTAACTGGAAGAAAAGGCCCTGTGCAATCTATGTTTGGAAGAAGGAAATAAACTGGCAACATGCTCTGAGAAGAAAAAGAAGGATGAATGCAATTAATCTGTCTGACAAAAGAAGTCATTATACCTTCAGTGGAAAGAAAGGGAGTAGGAGAAAAAGTAGAGATTTGCTTTACAGGCACAGGTTGATCGATGAAGTCCAGAGAGAAAGGCAGCCAAGATAAAATGTGGGAGAGAGAGAGAGTGCTTGGGCTCACAGCCGTGGAAATGTCAGGTTAGAAAAGGATGTGACTAAGACAGAACCCACAAAAAATAGTGAGGGGTCAAGTATAGGGTGGTCAGTCAGTCTTTGAAGACACGAGCAACTTAATCTGAGAATGTATTGGAGATGCAAAAAATTGTCCGTGAATGCGTGTGTGTATGTGTGCGAGTCCCAAGTCATGTAGGTTCAGGGAAAGACCTGGCAACCTACCCCGGAAAAATGATAGCCAAGAAAATTCATGGACAGTCTCTCACGTATGGCGATAACAAATGGCCATAGATTCACCAAGAGTCGGATACGACTGAAATGGTTAATGAATGAATGAAACAATGCACAATAATTCATTAGTTTCTTACATACAGTTAATCAATAAAGATTTACCTCAATAAAGATTTCAATAATCATTTCAATCAAATAAAATAAAAAGAACCAGAAATTAAAAAAATACACTACCAGTCAAAAGACTTGAGTCATGAAGATTTGTAATACTTTTATTTCGCAAGGATGCATTACATTGATCAGAAGTGACAGACATTTATAATGATACAACATTTATTTATTTTTCAAATAAATGCTGGTCTTTGAACAGTCTATGGAAATTAGTTCAAATATTAATCAAAGAATCCTAAAAATATATCAGTTTTCACAAACATAATAATTAGAGTGATTTGGAACAAGACAATTATGCAGGGGAAGAATAGAAAAGTACCGAACATCCCTAACAGCCGGTCTACATCATCATTACTAACTCTTTCAACCCTCAAACCAGCAGCCTGGGTACCATCGCTGAAAAGTACAGGAAGTACCGCATTACAGTTATTTGAACGTCCAGCCAGTTGTTATGTCATTCTTATCCACCGCAAAAACTGATGAGAGAACTAATGAGGCTAAAATGGAGCTAAGCAGTTCAGGAAAGAGTGCCATTTTGAAATGCATATTTCATTCACGGGCTTTTCTGACTCAGGCAGGCAGTCATTTAACTAAGTGCCACTGTAACAGGGGAAGTCAGTCTAACAGGTGAAGGTAATCACCGTGGCCAACAACAGCAGAGGGGAAAAAAAAGGAATGGGGTGCGAAATTTCTCTCTGAAATAGATGAAGCTTGCTTGTTTCCATAGAAACCCTTGCAAAACAGGGGCACAGTCACTGGTTCTCTGAGGCAACTCGAAATGTCCATGCAAGAGTGGAGCTAAGAATGCTTCAAAGACTCTAGGTGTTTGTGTGGGTGGAATTTGTTTTAATTTGCAGGTGTCTCTGTTCCGATCATATGCAAGAGAAGGACTTCAGCATCTGGACAGGTGTCAAATTGAAAGGAAAAACAACAATAAAGGCATATAATAGTGTTGTTTTTAAAAGAATACTGGTTCTGTTGGTGGTTAAAGTATTTGTCTTTTTCTTTCATATTGCCTGTATTAAAGACCTGCCTATGTAGAGCAAGTCAATCACTTATGAGGTTCTGTTTTAGATAGGCAGCCTAGTGTGGAAGCTCACTAGATTTTGGAACAAAGCTATTTTTTTTTAAATTCCCGTCCAACAACTACCAGTGCAATGGAGTTTTAGATGGAACTTAATCAGCTCTGCTCAGTGAAAAAGCATCGCATAATTAGCTTAGAGCCAAAAAATAACAATGTTTTGTATTCAGCCGAGATATCAAACTACATTTTACTCATGCTAACCATGTCAGCGTACGCTTTAGATGATTTAGCTCATATTTTTCATTAGCAGGCATTTCCCTTGTTACCAGCCTTTCCATCTAATATCCTCTTCTGATTATGCAGGAATAACAACAGTATTAACCATGACAACGCTCAGCACGGTGGCACGGACATCACTACCCAGGGTCTCATACGTCACAGCAATGGACCTTTTTGTCACTGTCTGTTTCCTGTTTGTTTTTGCGGCTCTCATGGAGTATGCCACGCTCAATTATTACTCCTACGGTGCTAGCAAACCAACCTGCAAAAAGTCAAAAAGATCGGTGAGTACCATGTTCTGCACGGACCAAGAGTTTATGCTGTTCTTCTTTTAGGAGAATCCTGTTCACACAATATGTGTAAGGGATTTTTTTTCTTTTCTTTGTTTCATTTTCTTGCTCTAGCCATCTGTCAAAGTTATTTGTGAGTTATGTAAAGTGAGTTTTAATAAACCCCCTTAAGCGTGCGGTGGGTTTAGTGGGGGGTAATTGAGAACGAATGGGTGGAAGTCACATGAGAGAAGGCAATGCCTCCATCGCGCTATGATTGGATATGGTTGGAACTTATTGGTTCGTTCGATAAATTCTGCCTTTTGTTTTTGTGCGCGTTTGCGTATTCACAAATCGGTCTGAATGAACAAAATGATGTCGTTATTGGGAAGACTAATTTAAAAAGTAAGTAAACAAACTCACCCACTCACAGTCACGTCAAAATCAAACTTGAAATGTCCTGAAAACATGATGACTGTGGGGGTTTTAGTGAGCAATCAGTTTGGGGAAATTAAAGGTACATCTTTGTGACTGACAGACAGTGTTTGGACAGCTTGATGGCTGATGATCCAAAAGTAAGTTGACTATTAAAAAGAACATCAGTTCACAAATAAAATATATTGTTCAAATTATTGCTGCCTTATTATTACTTTGGAATAAATGTAAAAATACTTAACACTAACAAGATGAGATTTATACTTGGTTAAGTGTAACCGGAACACAAATTTACATTTGAAACAAAACAAACAAGACTTTGCCTCCTCATTTCAGAGCACCACTGAATGCCACTGGTAAGTCATTCAATCGTTACTTTTACGCTTTCAAATACATGAAATACTCATCCAATTTGACAGAATAATGACTTTTCAGGTAGAATCTATTATTGTTGTACTTCCATAACATAGTGATGTACTATTACTATCAAATATATGCAGGCAGAAGTCCCTTTTCGCATATGTGTTTGTTATAGGCGATCTCTCAAGATGGTATGGAAATATGATTTCATTAGGCTGATGTTGTTAGTCTTTGTCTATGTGTGTAATGTGATGCTAAATTATGGTTGAGCAAGCACGTCTTACTTTTTATTCATTGTGTTCCTCCGGTGGCGGTCTCCGCAGGTGAAATTTTCCCACTCTCTCGCCGATCACTCATTTTGATTAGATCTTATCTCTGCTGAGAAGCACGGATAATTACCATCGCAATTTTACACGAAACAAATATTACCCTATAGGTGATCTTACATAGATTATCTTTCAGTTCTGTAATTACCATGCTTTGCTAGTTATGTCACTATAATGAGACAAATAACTGGGAATAAGTGGTAGAATGCTATTGGAGATTTTTCCTCATGTGGTCTAAAAGGGTTTAGAGGAAGGATTTAGACAACCATGCTCAGATGTTGAGGTCATTGTACCTGCCCGTGAGAGATTGATGCTGCACTTGACTTGCCCACTGAAGGGAACGCTGTTAGTTCAAGTGAGTGGGAATCTCTTAGAAGGCACCATGATCTTATGCTTTGATTGACAGCCCACTCTGAAGGATTTGTTTTGCTCATGGCATAGATTAGTTGCACACGCATACACTTCGACTCCAGTTTTGTTGTTCCATGGGATGAAATATTGTGTACAGTACATGCAAAACGCATCCAAATGTATGACTCTTTTTTTTTTTGGATGCGTATTGCAAAACGAGAGCTCTTCAAATTCTAAAAGGATGTTGTTTTTGTCCAACAGAACTACTCAGTACTGGCTGTGGGTCCTCCTCCCACAGTTATCACGCTCAACAACTCCATGTACTGGCAGGAGTTTGATGATGCCTGTGTTTATGAGTGCCTGGATGGAAAAGACTGCCAGAGTTTCTTCTGCTGCTACGAAGAGTGCAAAGATGGAGCGTGGCGAAAGGGCCGTCTGCATATAGACATTTTGGAACTCGATGCGTACTCTCGTGTCTTTTTCCCCACCTCTTTCCTACTGTTCAATATTGTCTACTGGGTAGGCTACTTATATCTTTAGCGGTCCCACACACCTCACGACGCAAAGGACTTGACTTTTGATTCTGTCATAGCATAAACAAAGAATGGACTGAACCAGGACTTTCAAGGTACAGTCAAAAAAAGAGCGGATACTGGTTTCCAGAGTTGAACTGTGGCACTACAAGGACTTCTCCAGAAGAGACGTGAAAATGAAAAATGAGACTACAGAAACCGATAGCTACAGCAGATCCATCGAAACCCTTAAAACCAGGCTGTTTTTATATGGTCAGGACGGATATTTCCACAAGCTCTTTAAGTGGTTGCAATTCTCTGGCAGAGATCTTTGCCTTTTGTTCTTCAGGTACCAGGGGGAAGAAAAGATTCACAACGTTCCTCTCACACAATCTCATGTTTTTATGGGTGAGGGAGCAACTGCGAAAAATCCTTAGGCCAAGTCAGCGTGAGAAAAAAATGCCTTGCATAGCATGTGACCCTCTGACTTTTGGTGTCTCTTACAATCCTGGTAGATCGTTCACATGAAAGGAAACCTGTCATCTAGCCATCAGTCAAAACCAGACCGGCTTTCATGTAAGCGGAGCTTTCAGAGCCATCTATAGTGCCTTCCACTGGAGGAGAAGCCATCAGGCAGAGAAATCTTAGAAATGATGGCAGGAGCATCATCTGGTCTTGACTGACCGCTGATGGTTTTGTTTTGGAGTTTATTCAACCTTTAGTTATAGTCACCCATTATTTTAATGCATTCAACATGTCTAAACCCATTGTCACTGCATGTTATAGTATTAAGCTCTACCCTGAATCAGCACAATAATGGCAAGAGAGTAGAACCATTTTGGAAGATTTGGAATATTAATTAGTATGTAGATTGCAAATGTTTGCTTATATTTCTAGATTTTTATAGCATCATTTTTCCACACAAAAGAAAGGTTATTTAAAGATTAAATTAATATATTATACAGTAGACTATATTTTATTTTGAAATGCCTAAAGTCTATTAGCATCAGTTTATTAGTTAAAAAGTGCATGCATAGAATGTATCATAAGTTCCATAGACTCTCACCCTTGAGTCCAGTTGGTAAAATAGTTGCTATCCATGTATATGCCAAGTACAGAAAAAGCAACACCGCCCAAAGGAAATCAAGGAAAGTGAGTGTCTCTGGATCTTTATGGACACATTTGCATTTGCAGATTTTATTATTCTGTCTAGGTCTTGCATCTACAGACCCATCCTATGATATATCGCAATACATTTGACACCTGTAAGTTAATTTGAAAAGTACAATTCTGTCATCCTTTATTCACTTTCATATACCTTACATTTTCCACTTAGCAGAATGTCTTGCCTGCATTTTTCCAAAAAAATAGCATTGGGCTCAAAAAACATTTTGGTTACACTTTATGTTAAGGTGACCGCGTTACAGTGTAATTATACATTTAAGTACTGATTAATAATAATTAACTTACAGTACTATAGGGTTAGGATTGGGGTTTGTTTAGGGTTAATTGCATGCAATTTTGCATCATTTATAGTTATAACTATAGTAACTATGTGTAACAAGGGCACTATAAAATAAAGTGTTACCAAAAAATCATACAAGTTTGGAGCAACATGAGGGTAAGTAGATAATGACAGATTTTATTTCTTTATTTTTGAGTGAACTATCCATTTAATAATAAGATGGAGTGTCAGAAAAATACCCACAATCAAAATCAGTAAAACCTTACACAAATATTTCAAATGGTTGCATCATTGAAATAACAATGAACAAAAAATGTTCAGCCTTTATTAATCTAGGTTAATGTCAGTTTATACATATACGGATGTTCATTAATTCATGTTCATTCATAATACATTAACTTGTGTTAATTTATGCAACTTGAAATGTTATAAATGAGTTCGTTTACATATAAATTAACATTGATTACATTAACTTTGATTAATAAATGCTGTTAAAGGGATAGTTCACCCAAACATTCTGTCATCGTTTTCTCACCCTCAAGTTGCTCCAAACCTGTATGAGTTTATTTCTTCTGCTGAACACAAAAAAAATATATTTTGAAGAATGTTGGGAATTAAACAGTTGATGGACCCCATTGACTTCCATGGTATTTTGTTTCCTACTATTGAAGTCAATGGGGTCCATCAACTGTTTGGTTACCCAAATTCTTCAAGACATCTTCTCTTGTGTGCATCAGAAGAAAGCAATTCATACAGGTTTGGAACAACCTGAGGGTGAGTAAATGATGACAGAATTGAACTTTTTGGGTGAACTATCCCTTTAAGTGTATTGTTCATTGCTAGTTCATGATACCTAATGCATTAGCGAATGTTAGTGAATTGGAATATGTTGTAAACTCATACCAAACATTCTTCAGCACACTGCAGTAAAGAACCCTACATAATCACTGTGCTCATTACCGAACTGTAATTCACAATAAGAGTTGTTACTGTGTTGCCTTAGGGTCACCTGCACAGAGATACTGTGAGATGATCCATTAGGAGGGATCAAATGGATTAATATAAGGTATCTACTTCAAATTATAGTCATTACCAAAGGATTCACACTAGCTGAAAACATTCTGAGGCAATCACAAGCTTTTTTTTCTTTTCCTGATTAATTATTTTCTAGTCATATCTTCATTATCATTATTGTCTCATAGGTAAATGTTAATGTGTGATGCACACCAGAGGCAATATTATTGTTATTTTCTTCCTCAATGATTGTAGCATATTTTTTTTCTCCATCTGATACCAGTGTGGTGGGCTGTGGATTCTAGCTTCGGCTCTAATACATCTGACCTACAGGAGGTATCAACATTTAATCAATCAAATCCTTTCCACCCGCTCTCTGTAACTTTAATCTTTGGAGTCAGGCTTTTATTTGATTTCATCTTTGACACTTACTCATTTCAGTTTGTGCCAAGCGTCTTCGTAAGGTAATCTTTAGGATTGGTGACGATATTCTGAATAACCAGAAATGTGCTGTGATTTGCTCCTCTTGCATTTCACGACGCTATAGTGATTTTTTCTGTTGTGGCTTCTTGAAGGTGTCAATCCGCTATTGACCTGTTTTGCGATTCTGTTTGATGATAATCTGTGAGTGCTTCAACATGTTGTTATTGCGGCTGTTAATTCAGTTTGACGTACAATAATTATTAGCTGTTCATTTATAGTGGTGCTAGAGCTTCAATCCATCATTCCAGTTCAACAATCATTCGAGAGCAGCAAGTTTGCTCTTCACACCCAAGGAATCAGACAAATCTGACTTTGCCAAAAGTTCATGTTAGTTACCTAAAGCCATATGCTGGAATTAAATCCAATTATACTGCTTTTTATAGTGGCCTAATAATGGCATTAATTCCGATGACGAAGTACTCCGAGGAAAGAAATAGAAAATCTTGAGCATTAGTCCTTGATGTATTCCAAGCTTATTTGGTCACGTTTTGTCATTGGGTGTAGACTACTGGATATCATTCTTCACCATTCGAGCCAGGGGATCTTTTCAGCGCAACAAATATAATGTTTAGTTGTTTCGATTTTTTGTTTCCAAGGAGAAAAAGATTTACACATTCAAGTGACCTTTAATAGGGTGGATATGCTATCCTTAATGATACATAACATGCATTCACTGAACACTCAGTACTCTGGTGAACGTGATTTCGCCAAATCAACATCTTTGTTTATCTTGGAACATCATTCTAATCAATCAATCAGATTTGAGGGATAAATGTACAGTTTATGTCAAGATTAGGCTTACAACCCGGGTTTGGTGCTTCTACATCAGTGTTATTCACATATCATTTCCCATTGATTTTAAGGATAAGTTAGTGTAGGGTTGGGTTTAGGGGTAGGGATATGGTTAGGACAAAATTTTCGGAGAGGAATGTTGTTCCAGGATCAACAAAATGATGTTGATCCAGGAACATGTCTTACTTGGCAAAATCACGGTGACCCATATAGCATCTTTCCCACAGTTCAGCCACTAAATCTGGTTTTAAAAGCGGTCATTGCTTCCTTTCTTTCTTTCTTTCTTTCTTTCTTTCTTTTTGACATCAATGAAATTTACTTGTATTTAATAAAACCTTCAAAGTGCAAGTCGACCGTTAAAGGCTGAATGCCAAAGAAATCTCATTCACTGATCTGCTACTGTATGAAGATGGCTCCCCCCAATCCTATCTTTCATTTTGCTTAATAATGTTGTTGGGATATGTTTGTTCATTACAGTACGGTAAATTACAGTACAGAATAATTCCTCACTTTTGAAAGCGTCTGAAAGCCTTTTGTTTCAAGTGGTCAGATTAGTAGCAATCAATGTCAGTTGCCTGTACTGGTTTTTGGGAATAGTCTTAAAATATAACCACTGTCCTGATAGCGATAGTAATAATACCATAATAATAATAATAACAACTTTTTTCTCTATTGCCCCAGTCACACAGGCACACTTTGTGCACCTCTTTTTTCACATTAACACACAATCTTTCATTGTAGATTATTGCTTTGTGTTTACAATGACAATTTGGTGTGTATTTCTCATGTTTCTATGGTTTGTGAGTGCTCACAATGTGCAGTGTTGTCAGTGGGGTTGTCATTTGGATTTGATAATAGAGGGTTTATGTGAGTTTTTGGCCTGTCTATAAACTCATTTCTATTTCTTGTGATATTTTCATATATGTAGTTCTTTTTATAATTGAATTGTAAAGTGCAGAGGTGGATCAGAAGATGTGAAATAAAACTTTGTTTTCTTTTTTCCCATTTCTGTATATCACTGCAATCTTACCTGCACTTTATAAGTGACTTAGTTCAATGTATTTACAACAAATTAAAGGTATTTTGTAAGTAGGAGCAAGTTTCTTTTGCTAGCTGGAAGATTTGACTCTTCATTCATTCATCTGTTTTTATCATCACTGTAATTAACGGTACATGGTCCGAATAGACTGGTGTATGAGAATGTTTGAGTCGATTCCACATTGATTTCTGTCAAAAACAACCTCAGTGCCTATATGCATCAAAATAACCATTGCTCATCAGTGTTAGCTGCCCTCTTAAAGGGATAATACACCTAAAAATGAGTATTCTCTCATTATTGACTCACCTTCACGTTATGACTTACTTTTATGGAACACACAAATTGTTCTTTTGAGTTGAATTTTCAATAAATCAGTTGATTCAAAACAGTTCAGAAGGAATTATCCACATATGGACCACTTATATCTGATACTTTCACGTTTTTTTTTTTTCTTAAAGCTTAAAGGGATAGTTCACTTTAAAATGAAAATTCTGTCATACTCACCCAAGTTGTTTCAAACCTGTATGAATTTCTTTCTTCTGCTGAACACTAAGGAAGATATTTTGAAGAATGTCAGTAACCAAACAGTTCACTGGTCCCATTGACTTCCATAGTAAGAAAAATAAAATACTATGGCAGTCAATGGGACCAGTTAACTGTTTGGTTACTGACATTCTTCAAAATATCTTCCTTTGTGTTCAGCAAAAGAAAGAAATGCATACAGGTTTGAAACAACTTGAGGGTGAGTATATGATGACAGAATTTTCATTTTAAAGTGAACTATTCCTTTAAAGGCCGAATGGGTTTGGAACGACATGAGGGTGGATAAATAAGAGCAGAATTTTCACTTTTGGGTGAACTATTTCTTTAAAAACAGCTTCATCTGTTCTTGATGCAGTGCAACTTACTCAGCAATAGTTGACTGATAAAACGGCATCTCGGCTAAAAGAAAATCACAAATAAAAAATCCTATTTTCTGAGAGGAAATAAACAATGAAAACATCAGAAGCAGTAAGCACATAAAACTGGGGATCTAAAAGTAGGTTAATACTGTTAGTAATTCATATGCATCCACAAAGGCCCTGCGCTCTCAAAATAATTCACCGAGCATTACCAACCTTAAGAACGCGGTATGAAATGCACAGGGAGACCGGTGGATGATTATATTTTATAATGTCACAGATCAGATTCCCTGGGCAAACGGATGGATGATACATGACGTCAAAATTAGAGATAATGATGTATCTGACATTTCATATAAAAGATGTCCCACTAAAGTTCACTAACCCGGGAGAGCCGTGTTATTACACTTTAAATCACACTTTTTTAATGTTTTTTTTTTTAGGGGAAAGGCAATATCAAATGGCATTTGTAATATGACAAATTATATAGAGGGTTCACTAACACTAGCCCTTGAAATTGCTTCAGTGAAAATGCTCTTTTTAGATGCATCTCTTTAGAATTGAATTGAACACAAAATACTCCCTAAATTTAGTTGCCATCTCAGTATACTGATAATGTAGCAAGCAAATTAGGAGTGAAAATGAATTTAAACATGTTTGAAATGTTCTTCCTGCCTCTATTCTGATGAGGCCTGAATCTCTCTACCACTAAACTTGGAATGGTTGCTATGGGAACATTGTTCGTTCTGTGTGTAATGAAGTGAAGCCAAAGATGAGAGATGACTGATTTGGAACTGGAGTGTCTGACCTACTTTTTATAGACAATTTAACTCCTTGTCTAACTTACATGCGGTTTGACACAATCAGTCAACTCTCACCAACGATGAGTTCATCACATCGGACCATCACACATTTTCCCACCAACTTTCCTGAATGAAGCATTGTAAGATTTGAATTTACAATATTTAACAGATCTATAGCTTAAAGTGTAATGCTCCGAGGTTTTCATTCATTTTAGTTTTACCCCTCACCTCACTTTTAGATATTTTTTTTTAGAAGTTTTCATGATAAATGTTCGTCACCATCTACACTGGGTAATGACATCACCCACAACCTGAATGCTAAAGGTGATCATTTTTGTTAAAATATTCATATCCTATTTCAGTATGAAAATAACTATGGAAGCTTGTTTCCACCACTGAATAAAAAAGGTATTTGTAAAAGTGTTCTTGCATTTGCAAGTTTGCATCTCGCAATTCTAACTTGTTTTTCGCAGAATTGTCAATCTAAACTTTGCAATTGCAAGTTATAAAGTTTGAATTGCAAGATAAAAACTAAATTTAATTTCTCAGAATTATGAGATATAAAGGAAAAAAGTCAGAATTGTGAGATAAAAAGTTTTATCTCTAATTTAAAATTTATTTTTTCCATTTGATTAAGAATAATTCAACATAAAACGTGAAACTTTCAGTGAAAGAAGCTATGTGACCTTACCATGTAAATTTAAAGTGTCTTGCGTCAATATAGTGATGAGGATCAAAACTGCTGCATCATATTCATTATAATACGAGAGAACATGTCCCCTGATGATCCTATCAGACTGCATATCATCGAACACAAATCCATCAGACATTTTTGCTGCTTTTGCAATGAATTAATCACAAAAATCGAAGTTATTCTGCTCAGTTTGGGAGGTTTAATTGTCCTCAGGCTACAATATTAACAAGTCAAGCCCTTCCTGTCTCAGAATAACAGCAAATCTTTGTTAACCTCATGCATACTCCAAACCTTTGATATGCACTCACTCTTCCTGCAGGGCGTTCATTTGAATGTATAAATGATTTTATCGCTTTACATAAGCACTTTTTCGTGTCCATAACCTAATAACACCTAAATAAATTTAAAACACAAATTTATATTGCCCCAAAACCCTTTTCATCTCACAGTTTCAGTAGGCTAGAATTATGAATTATTAACTCCATTTGGCTTTTACTTTATGAAGTTATGTCTTCGATGTCCCTGAACACAGTGCAGTGTTTATCTGGGGAGGGAGAATTTTTACCTTTTGTCATTCACTTACAGACTTAACAGTGCAGAAATTCTTTTTTTTCTCTAAAAAACTACATGCATTTTTTATTGAAGTATGCACTCAATATTAAACATTCATATGTTCTCATAACCCAGGTACAGCAAGTGTGTTCAATGTCTCAAGCAGCAAAACCTTTATTTTGTATTTTTATTTATTTTTATTATACTATTTTATGTTTTGTTTTCATTTTTTTTTTCATATATAAACCCTGGTCTCTAAATGCAACCAAAGAGCTTTCAGACAAATGAAGAAATCTGGAACTACATCCTCATGCAGAGAAGGGCCCGACAGCATGATATCTTGTATTGCGAATGTTGACCAACATGAGTATTTCGAGTGTTTCGCCGTCCTAAAGAGCGTCTCCAACTGAATCAACACAGTGTTCAGAGGCCATGCACCAATTGAAGATAAGTATGGAGTGTATGTCTCTGTCATTTGATTCAACGGATTCTGTGCGCTGGAGAAAGTACTGGGTTTTAAAAATAAGAATTGCTCTAGATCTTGATCATCAGGCTCAAGCGTATCCATTGAAACCTAACCAGAAAAACATCTTAATAGGTGGCAATGACATGACAATCTTTGTTTGTTTAAAATGTTATTCAAACATATACTAAAATGCAGTTTATACAGACAGTGACATGATTGATAAACACTTTGTGAATTTCTGTATTAATACAGAAAATTAACATTTGTTTAGCAAATTTTTTGGGGCTTAAATTCAAAATGTCTAGATGGTATAACTTCTATAAAAAAAGGACTTCCTAAAAGGCATGAAACTTATACATTTAAAAATCTAAACAAATCTTTAAAGTAGTCTTAGTATAATTAGGAAACTTTTGGGTTTCATTATTATTATTATTATTATTATCTGTATATCAAATAAAAGTGGTGCAAGCAACATGCAGGAAGCTATTTTTTTTTAATCATATCACATAATTATATCACAGGGAGAATATAATGTTAATTGTTTTAATCTTTTTTTTTCTTCTTTTTCAGTGAAAGGATTAGGTTAGTTCAATAATTAATCTGTATGATTGTTACACTCCACGAGTCATTACTGTATATGAAAATTGTTTTTAAAAATGGCATAAATGTTTTTTTTCAAGAATGTATGAGACCAACATAAATACAAATATGATATTTCTAAGAACTTGCCACTTACATTTTCATCTGCACATTTACAAGATGTCCCCTGCTCATCATCTCAGATATCCCGATTTATCCCTGACCCTATACATTTCATCATTTGCATTCAGAATAACAGTGCCATTATTTGGTCGTCCTCCCTCTGTCATTTTCACTGCTGTCAGTTGCAGACTTCTAACAC
The DNA here is from genome assembly GCF_949152265.1 of Phoxinus phoxinus. Classification (NCBI taxonomy): domain Eukaryota; kingdom Metazoa; phylum Chordata; class Actinopteri; order Cypriniformes; family Leuciscidae; genus Phoxinus; species Phoxinus phoxinus. The sequence goes on from NC_136886.1 coordinate 11,792,879, forward strand.
ACGCTGCTGTTTATTTTTATGAAGCCTGGTTTCCAGATTGGGTGATGGACGTTTGTGAATTTAGCAGGACAAAATGTCACGGTCTGTCTCATCTTTCCCATAACCAAGCATTCTGCCTCCATAGAAAAGCCTGATGAAAGTCCATCAGCAGCAACAAGCCTGTACATGAAAGCCGGAGCGGTATTGGGTACGCTTTACAGATCCAGCTGAGCTATAGGCTTCTTCTCTTTTAAGGTTATACCGTACATCCTTCCCATCCCTTGAAAGCTTTCACAGTTCAGTTGTTTAGCTTTCCAGCACTAAGAGCCTTCATACGAGTCCCTCTCCTGTCACATCTATTAGAGGGCCAAAACATGATGTTTGTCTATCCAGAGAAAAATTTGCTCTAACAGAGTGACCAGTGTCAAGCAAGATGTTTCTAAATGTTTCATTCTTCGGCAAAAGAAGCTGTAATGTCCATGAAATCCGGCAAAAAAATGGCTAAAGATCTCAGCATTACAAATTTTCTTGGAGCAATCAATATCTACCCGTTTCTATTTAGTGAAGTCTCAACTAGCTATTGTTACTAAGGCAACAGGGAAGACAAATGAGCAAATTGAAAAGTCAGAACTGGCACATCAATTTCCTGAGAGAGAGATTTTCCTTGAGAAACATGTCTAAAGGCTCGAGCAGGATTTTTGCTGACCGATTTGAATCGCAGGCTTTGCGCTTTATTGAAAATGTGATTTGATGAGAATAACCTTTTTTTTTTTTGACGAGACAACTTTTATTAAATGAAATATTTCCATTCACATTCCAATTTCTGAAAAAGACACTGTACTGAATGATGGCCACTGATTAGTGTAGCAATAGCAGGTTGGAGGTGGAAGTGGAAGTTCATTGTTCAAGCAATGTCATTAATGTAGCCGTAAAGCACAGGAATTATTATAGTCATACTTTCAACCATTATCATCTCATAAATGGACAGAAACTAGACCACTTCATAATTACATTTTAATCAGGAGAGTGTCTTTAGAAGTTCCTTTCTGGGTCTGTAGTGATAACAAAAATAACAATTTGCCTTTCAGCCCCTGCTTTTCTTTATTCCTCTTTACTTATTTTCCCCTGCAGAATCGTGTTATATTTGCAGATGGTGTAAATCCAGTTATAAAAAAAGAAAAGCAAAGATCTGTTTTTCTGCATTCTCAGCTGTTTGCTTCAGCTCAGGACTCCAGAAGTTTTGGTTTCACTTTATTTTGATGGTCCCTTTAACACAGTCTGTTGACTATAGTGTAAAGTTACACTTACTGTACATGTCTATACTCTCATTAGCGTGTAGTGAAGTATTAGACTGGTAGGGTTAGGGTTAGAATAAGTTGACATGTAGTCGGAAAGTTACTTATAGTCAGTAGAATGTCTGTTGGAGGACCATCACGATAAAGATCTAGCAGATACTTTACTAATACTCTAATGAGAGTTAGTTGGCATGTAGTTGCAAAGTTACTTATAGCCAACAGAATGTTTAAAAGGGACCATCTACAGTAAGTGTCACTGTAGTTTTCCCTCAGTCAATACTATAATGTCACCAGCTTGACCATCCAAACAACAAATAAGTGTTATTTCACGTATTCTGTAGCTCTTTAACCGCTGGTAAGTTAAAATCAGTACTAACTGCACCTTTTCATCCTCAAGCAATTAGCTTGAGTGTTGTTCTTAATTGGTTATACTTTGGATTGTAATGGTTCATTGGGAATTGTGAGCAATGATGAACCACCCAACTAACTCACTCTGTCTTTGTCTAATTTTCTCTTTTGGCTGTTGTTCGCTCAGTTCAGGGCAATTGATCATTCTGCAGTACAAGGTACCGAGGTTACAATTGGGATGTTCAGTTAAATGTCTCATGGGGTTTTCAACTGGAACCTTCATGGGCCTCATACAGTACAGGCAAAGTGAATAGCATTTAAATTCTTTAAAGTTAATTCAATTTCAATGTTTTTAGAGGTTACTCATAAAAACACTAAACAAAAGCACGATTTCCACTAGCTGATTTGTGGCCCAGGATCACAAAACCAGTCATAAGTCGGTATATTTGTGACAATTAGCCAACAATACATTGTATGGGTCAAAATTATTGATTTTTTTTTATGCCAAAAATCATTAGGATATTAAGTAAAGATCATGTTCCATGAAGATATTTTGTACATTTCCAACCGTAAGTATATAAAACATTTATTTTTGTGAGTGAATGCAGCACAATCGTGAACATGGACAACTTTAAAGGCGATTTTCTCAACGTTTCATTTTTTTGCACCCTCAGATTCCAGATTTTCAAATAGTTGTATCTTGGTCAAATTTTGACCTATCCTAACAAACCATAAATAAATGGAAAGCTTATTTATTCAGCTTTCGGAACATGTATACATCTCAATTTCAAAAAATTGACCCATGTGACTGGTTTTGTGGTCCAGGGCCACATTTCTCAAAGTAGGTGTTCGGCCAAAAATAACTCAAAACAGAAAAAATATATAAAGCTGCTAACCACGGCTCAAAACATATATTTTGGAGCTGCGGTGTGATGACTTTATTTATTATTTTTTTTTTGTTTAAAGGTTACACGTGGACATTGACTCAAGTTTCAGGTGACAAGTATTGTTAAATTCATCTTTAGAGAATTTATACATAAACAGAAGTACTGTAGGCCTAGTAAATGCAAGTCCGTTTTTATTTAAGTTGATTGATGTACAGTGGCCCCTAACATATTTGGACACTATATGGACACATTAAAATGCATAAATGATTCTGAATTATACAGTATAATATATCAAACAAGAGACATTTATGTAATTAATTAAAATAAATACTGTATTCCATAAAAATATTTCAGAACAGTGACGTTTGTTCTTAGAAAAGCTCTAGCATCATTTGTTAGCAGATTAGCCACTTACTTTGATATCTTGTATCTAATTTAATAAAATTCAGGTGTCCAAAAGTGTCCAGATTCTATTTTGAGCCACTAAATATCATCAATAGTTAATATTAAACAAAACATAACACAATACAGATTCTTTGAGCAAATATGTAAAAAGAAAAAAAAATCAGGAATTTACAGGTTTAAAGAGTATTACTTCACGATAAATTACTGTTGACGGAAATTTACTGTAAAAACAGTGCTTGCATTTTCTTATAAATGACTGTGAATCAACAGCAGTATGATGCTGACATCACAATAACTTACTGCTCTTGTTTTACTATGATTTCACATTATAATGTTGTCTTTAATCATGCCACTGTAATACATGTATTCTTGACCACTGTAATAGTCACCATAATGGTGATTAGTGTTCAGCTTGGGATTTTGGACCCTCAGTATTTATATTTAAATTTTTGTTCTAGCCAAGCCAGAAATGTGACAAATAAAAAAACATTTGTTGAAATGGTGACAAGCTAGAATATTAAAAGGTTTAGTCAAACTATTCTTGGAATGAATATGAATATGAATATTTAGTTTTAGTATTATTTAAGCGTGGAGATTTACCAATGTAGATGGATCTTTCACAATAGTGAAGCAACTGCTGGTATTCATCTTTGAAAGATGCGGCATAATTTTGTAAACATCACCTTGACATACTTGACATACAAAATACAACAATTATTACACTCGACAAATAATAAAGACATTTATACAACACAAATTACTAAAAGTGAAGCAAAAATAAGTTCAGTAGCATAGATAAAACCAACAAGAATCAAGAAACTCCAGCATAATCTATTCATGGTGCACTGCATGCTGGGTACCTTCATGCAATGTAGAAATACAGTATTATGTTGTTTGTTTACAGTAAATTGTAAACTCACAGTAAAACCACTTCTTTTTAGTGCCGTAGATACAAGAAAAGTCCTACTGTAAAAGTAATGCAATTATTAACCTAGAATATAGTGTAATCTCACACTACAATGTTTAACAGTGTTACAGTATAGCTATCCGTATACTGTATCATGCTATAATTCACACAGAGTGGGTGATTCAGAAGGTTAACTAAAGGTTCAAACTGTACATCATTTCAAAGCCAACAATAGTGCATTGTTTCTTTGTATACCCGATTTTCTGATAAGAAATCCAATTAGGTTCAGGCAGAACCAGTCTCATTTCCCTTCCCTGCAATTACATGTTTATAAATGATAAGCCTTTGTGATTGAAATATGTTTTAGTCATAGATATGCAAATAACTCATTATAGCAGTCGAGAGCAAGAGGGTCCTCTATCAACTCTGATCAAAAGAGGCATCACTTTGGTACTTGCCTTCTAAAACCTGTATTCTTCTCATCAAAGTATGTTTGGAGAAATTGTGGGGTGCCATACTGTCAGGCTACAGATTTGGTTGACGGCAACACTAAGTCTCAGGGAACACCAGCAATTTCACGGGTAAGGATTCACTGCCATTAGCCTTTGTCCAATTTCGCTCCTCGTGTGTCCTGAGTGACTTTCTGAACACTTTATTTAATTACGGCGCGACATCTTATGAAAGTACACATGCGTTTTTCATAAAACACTAATTCTAAAATGGATAATTCAGACTCTAACCACAGAAGAAGAAAAAAAGCACACCTGTGAACGCAAATTCTATATTAATGTGCCAAACTGCTACGTTGCCTGGCAACAGCATAACAGCCTAATGTTAATATAATGAACTACTTGGAAGAAGAATTGTTTATTTGATAATTAGCCATAATAAATGTAACTCTTCATTTCATCATGGTAGCCTATTGTTGATGCCATTTTACAAACGCAAAAGGCTTCTTCTGGATGTAACAGTGATTTTACCACTGAGTGCTCTAAAAAACATTGTTTGTGCACCATTTTAAGTCTTATTGCTTTAATACTTCTTAGACCCTTAGCAAGTATCTCTCTCTCTCTCTCTCTCTCTCTCTCTCTCTCTCTCTCTCTCTCTCTCTCTCTCTCTCAAATATATGACTTAGAAAAGCAGTCTAATTGCTCATTCGTCGTGTTCTCTCTTATACAGTATTTTTGAGCATAATAACAAGGTATACAGCAGAGCAGACCACCCGCTGAGATATGAGGCTTTGTGCATAAATCTCAGCGCTTGTCAAGGTTGTAGAAATGATACTTTTCAGTGCATATACTGTAGTAAGCTGCATGGCAACATTTTAAGGTGTATTACAAACCATTGTATAAATGACTGATGGTCATATCAGCCAGCGGGCGGTGATAGAGATAATTAAAGATTGATCTGTCCCAAAAACGAATGGCGTCTTCAATCTTAAGGCAGCCATTTAAACCCCAGTACATCCCAGAGGAATGTACTTCATTGAATTTATTGTTTATACATTTATTGTACTTCAAGTCACTACGGATAAAAGTCATATAGCAAATAACTAAACCAATGTTCATCAAATTGCAATAGTGCATTAATATACACGGCGATAACTGGAGGAGTGTGTATGAAAGATGGACTGCTGGTAAATTTACAGATATGCAACATGACACAGCACAACGTCCAACCCAGTTCCCTGAGATATAGGCCTTTGATTTTAAAACGGAGTTGAATTAATTTTTTATTCAGAAAAGTGTTTGTCTATCATGGAGGCTTTGGACATCCTTCCCATCCCATCATTCGGTAAGGAGCAACCTAAATGGAATCTGTTCCTCTGAAATGCATCTTTTCAGGCTTTATACATCAGTACACTGTGGGCTCTCCAGAAAGCTCTAAAATGGCTTTCTTTAGCCTCCATTAGCTTTTCATCTTTTATAAGATGTTCGGCTTCTTCACAGCGGAAGCAAACTCTAATAACCTCATACACATGTAAAGAAAACAGAATTACATTTAGATAGGTTTTAGTTTGTTTACTTGTTTGTTTGAAGCAATAGTGCATCCAAAAAAATTAAACACTGTTTATGTCAGTATGACAATATGATTTCCTTTCTTCAATGGAACAAAATTTATTATCAATTGCAGTTAATTAATAAAAACAAAGAGAGAGAGAAAAAGGCATCATACATGTCTTCTGAAGTTATATGATAGCTTTGTGATGAACAGACCAAACTGCAACCAGAGTGAGTCAGTGAGTTGAACTGCACTTTGTGAATGAATCAGTTTGATTCATGAATGAAAGGTTCAGTCTGATTTGTGAAATAGATCAGATGAGCAAATCATTCAGTTATTTAGTTCTCATATTGAGTCTTTTTGTTGTTGTTTGTTTGTTTTTTAATTTTATCTTTGCTTTTGCAAAACATCCCCACCCCCAACATTCAATGATGTATATTGTCATAAATGCATTATTTGTGGAGGTTACATTTGTACAACAAATAACAGGAGCAGGTTACATTACTGTCACATTAGTTTGTTATTCTTTATAACCCATCTTAATGACATATCTAAATGTATTGCAATGCTTTCCCATCTCCCTTCTTTCCCATCTTTCTGCAAAGAAAAACATCTATCTTCATTTGTATGCGGTCCTTTTGAGAAATCTATTTGCCTTGATTCTTTGAAATATAAGAGGTCTTTAAACCATTAAAACCTCCTGCAAGTTTCATAGCTTAAATCATCCTCCTCGTTGTAAACAAAGCATTTATTTAATAAGGCTCTAAAAACTCATTTTGATATTGGCGAGATCTGTGACCTCATGGGCTAATACATTTTCATATGACTTCCTCCAGAGCAAGACATCGATGAACAGTTATACATCATCGCACTATAGGCCCCGCCTACTGACGTTCAGCCACTTAAAGGGACAGTTCACCCAAAAAAGAAAATTCTGTCATCATTTACTTCCATTTAAACCTGTAAGACTTTCACTCATCTTCGGAACACAATTGGAGATATTTTTAATGAAATCTGAGATATTTCTGTCCCAACTACCACATGATTTGACGCTTCAAAAAGTTCATAAAGAGATCATAAAATTAATCTATATGAATTGAGCGGTTTAGTCTAAATTTTCCGAAGAAACACAATCGCTTTATATGATGAACCGATTGAATTTAGACTTTTATTCACAAATCAGACAGAAACTCAACCATACTTGCTTGTTGTGTGAGAACAAACCTCATTGGTTCTTGTGGAAGCTCAAACGTTCTGCGTAACACACGAGAACGAACCTCATTGGTTCTTTAACGGCTGACATTTGCATACGGATGTGTGTCGCGTCAAAGGCAAATAGCACCTGTATTATAATCACTGTCTACACCGTCTACAGTATACAGATGTGCGTTCAGTTTCTGGCATTCTCCACGCACTGGAGTTTGTTTACAACAGGACAAATGGAAGAGAGAAAGAACGTTCACTTAAACGTCTAGTTTAAACAGATCGTTTGCATTTCTGTAAGACTTCAGAAGGATCCCAGAGTTGGAAACAAGTGGATGGTTTGTTTAATGGTGTCCCAGATCATGTCAGCGGATTATATATTTGTTTGGAGCATTTTGTTTTGTAAACAAGGCACTGTGTAATGGAGTGTTCGCTAATAAACTTTTGTTTAAAGATGAAGCATCCAACTGTATTGAATCTGACATCAGCTCTATCACAGACTATTAGTAAATAATTTCATAATGCTTTGTCTGCAAATCATATTTTTATATACATTGAACCTCAAGGAACATATTCAAATAATGAAAAAAATCCTTTATTATTTTACATTATTTAGAAAAGGATTTCTGATGGTAATAATAATAATCAGTGAACCAAGTACACCTGCAACTTATATACTAGAATGGTAAGAGCAGTCAAATGACTACTTTCTATTTTTGCAGCATAATGTTTGCTGTGTAAATAGAAGATGTTTAATCTTTCTAAACACCTTCTTTCTCAAGGACAGCAGATGCCTTCTGGTATGAAGAGGCATTTCAGTCTCAACTATTAGATTTTGTCTCTCTTCTTTTCCTATCCAGGGCTGCACTGACAGCTCTACCCTGAGGTTGGATTTCGGCTTTGCGCACCCTAATAGATCTGATTTCTCCTCAGCCTGATGGGATCGGTAGATTGATTGCTTCAGTCTGGCACCACACGGTGGTGTGGGAGCAAGATAGAAGGTTCCCATGGAGACATGCCCAGATGTGTCTAACACTAGGAAAGAGGTCCAATATACAAAAGCAAAGAGACAAAACAACTGCCAGGACAGTATACGTACAACAATAAACCTGTCGTTCTTTTAAAAATAAAATTAAAAATAAAAGCATTTATGAGTCTGTCAAGCATTTTGCTAGGGCAGTGATAACTTCTGAAAAAATAATAGCTTGTCACACAAGGTACAGTCAAATGTACAGTATAGGCTTTCTATAGCCGGATCACTTCAGGCTGCTTGGCAGAGAATCACTAGCCTATAAACAGAGCATGAATGTTCCCCACCCTCCATTACTCTTATTATGTCTGCAGGGATATCTTACATCCAGAACCTCTGTCAGAAGCGTCCGCTCATCTCTTGCCTTCCATCGGCAAGCCTGGCAAATGGATGCAGAGATCCGCTAATGAGCTTTGACACATTTTCAAATCCTGTCCTATGTGCCCCGCACCAGTTTTCTAGGATTCACAGGTGAATAAAAGCAACATTGAAGACAGCAGTGCCGGATAAAAAGGAAGGTAAAAGTGAAGAACGTTCTGTATATGGGCAGTTAACATGTTATGCGATTTTACTGTAAAAAAAAAAAAAAAAAAAAAAAGTTTCTTTCAAATATTTAACTAAAAAAAAATCTAATAAAGATGTTTTTTTTTTCTAAGATTATTTCCCTCATTTGACTGGACAGCAAAAATGTTGTCTTTAAATAAAAGCATTTATTTAAATTGTGTAAGTAAAATGTAGAAATTGTCCTGCTGTGTTACTGCCCTGAACAAAAACTGTGAAATAAAACTATTATACCTGCATCTATATAATATATATAATACCTCATATATATATATATATATATATATATATATATATATATATATATATATATATATATATATATATATATATATATATATATATATATATCAATCAACATTTATTTGTATAGCACTTTACAACAACCATATCAAACCATAAAAATAATAAACCATGAAACAGTAAAATCAGAAAAGGTTGCATAGAACAGAAACAAGAAAATGTCACACAACTACTGCATATTAAAAGCCATTCTAAACAGATAGGTTATGCGAATATCAGGGGGTAACTTGTTCCAGAGTCTCGGGGCAGCAACTGCAAAAGCCTGATCACCCCATCGGTTATACCTTGACCTTGGGATTTCTAAAACCAGTTGGTTTGAAGACCGCAACGATCTGATGTGCTCACGCAGGGTTAAAATCTCGGATAAATACTCCGGGGCCAGGCCATTTCGGGCCTTTAAAAACAAACAATAAAATCTTAAAATCGATTCTAAAACGCACAGGGAGCCAATGTAAGGTGTAGAGAGCGGGAGTGATGCGTGTACTGTACTGTATTTGTCAAAAACCGAGCAGCAGCATTTTGCACAAGTTGAAGGTTTGACTCAAACCAACATAAAGAGCATTACAATAATCCAACCATGAACTAATAAAAGCATGAATCGCCTTTTCTAGATCACGCCTGTTAAGGAAAGGCTTAACTTTAGCCAGGAGGCGAAGCTGGAAAAAGCTCATTTTAACAACTTTGCTGATTTGTTTGTCAAATTTCATGTTGCAATCAAAAGTAACCCCCAAATTTCTGACAGCTGGCTTAAGGTGCCATAGCTCCCAAACTAACAGCTGGACCGTTTGGGGTGCCTGTATATATATATATATATATATATATACATATATATATATAATAAACATTACATAGATTTTTTTTAATTTACATAGTAAAAAAGCAAACAAATAAACTAACTAAATAATTAAATAAGTGCATTAATAAAATCATCTGTACAATTATTTAGTCTTGCGGAGCGACTCACACATTTTTGTTTTAATGATTGGGCAAGTTGCTAGGGAAAAATGTTTATGTCTTTGAAATGAATATAATACTATTTAATAAATAAAAAAGAGCAGCACCAAAGTTACATAAAGGTAAAATAATGCTTCTTCATTTACTTTACTCAATTCTTGATGTACGTGGAAGCATGAACACTAATGTAAAGTGTGACCAAAAGAAATACATCCACTGATGGCAACAGGAAAAGACGGTTTTGACACAAGAAAATATGTTTCAAAAACATCAAAAAGTGTCAAAAATGAAGTGCATTTTGATGTACATGTAAGTATATTGTCAAGATCAGTTCAACGACATACTTCAGGAATCTACAGAGATTTTTTGAAGTGTGCTTAGAAGGTAAAACACATCCAAGACAATATATATATATATATTTTTTTTAACAATAAAACAGTTGATCCTGTAGATTAAGATATGATTTCCCTGGAGATTGATCTGTCTGTGTCTGCAAGCTTGGAAACTGAATTAAATTGAAGACACAAATCTGTTTGGATAACTATGCATTATATCCTATTATGATAGTTCAGAGATGACTCTACAATCATTCATTCCTCTACAAACAAGAGAGATAAAATTCTTCTCTTCAACCACAAGCCATCCTTAAGTCATCCGTAGAAGGGACAAAAGATCGCTTTGCATAGACATTTTAAGGCTATCCTGATAAGATTTGAAATGCAGTAAACAACTCCTTGTTTAAGAGGGATGTTTAGCAATGAGATAAATCCCTTGTGCATGCAAGAATGTTCAGAATACAAAATAGGATGTCTGCAAATAAAAGTATTATTCAAATACTACCGCAAACATGTATTAGCCTTTATGAATGTAATATATATATTGCCATGATTGTGATTAGTTTTGGGTCACAAACGGAAAGACCATGTCAAATATTGTACGAATGCACTGTTTGTCACATTGTGTTATATTGTAAAAACGCTATATAAGTGAAGGTGACTGGACTTATTAATGTCACAAATGTTCACAAGTTATTTAGTCATTTTACTTTCATATGTCTAAAAGAGAATCTTCCAGTGAGGATGTGTTGAACTGTAAGACCTTTGAAAACAGGTTTGTGATGTTTAGATGACAGACTGAAAGGAGTAGAGTGTGTTACATCTACTGCTTTTCAAATGAACTTTTAAGTGAAAGGATGACATTTCAATAGTGGGCCAGCATCTGATTAACATTGATCAGATTGTAATGTCGAACTGTCCATTAAATAAAAGATGTAGGGTTCAGGTTGATTGGGACACTTTTTCCTAATCATCTCAATGGCGAAATTGAGCGTCCCAGTCAACCTGAATTCACCAATACAGTTCTGGAGTCTATTAGATTTCTATATCACAGTATAAACCTTACTAAAATAGTGGCAGGCATTATTATTATCATTAGAGGTGCGCAAGATAGGATTGTCATTGGAGATAATCAAACTTCAATTATATTATTATTTTATCTGAAGAGACAAGAAGTAGAGTAGATACAGTATTTAAGACGTATAATTACTCTGCAGAAAAGCACTGGTTTGAATTCATTACTTCTTGTTGCCTGCAGGTCTTCTCCTTCCCAACTTCAGACTAGCTTATGCAAAAAGCTCACTGTTATTGTCAGGGTTCTGAGACTTTGGTGTGGTTATTCTTGGTTTGGTGACAGAGCTCTGACAAACCTATGTCTTGTTGTCTTGTCATCATGGTGAGCGTGCGGTTCTGAGTTCGCTCTGTCCAAGTGAGTTGTTTTGTGAGCGGAGCGATGTGCTCATATTCCTTGTGCCAGGACCATTGTCTAACCCACACATCTTGTTACCCAATTATTGGTTCAGTTGGCCCACCTGTCCTCCCGTTATTGTTTGCTCCCTATTTATTCTCCTTGTGTTTTCAGTCCGGTGCCAGTTTGTCATCTTATGTACCGTTTGTGTATATTAATAAAGCCCATTACTCTGAGTCCTCGCCTCATCCCTTTACCCTAAATCCACCTTATTTGCTTATTTTGCTTAAACAGTCAAACACACAAAAAATGCCATTCTTGGCGAGTTTTCATGTAAAACAGAGTCAGGTATGTTTTAGGTTAACGTAAACAGTTTAGAAAAAACGCATGTGTATCAGTATAATCGATCCGTGAGTCAGTGACAGCAGGTAATATGCCAATTTATGAGATAATATTAAAAATGCAATAAATGCTAATGCTTAAATAGCAAAACATCTCCGAAAACACAATAAAGTCCTATATTGACACTTCAGGAGGGTGTACACGGCAAGTGACTGACCAATAAAATGAACATATAATCAAAAAAGGTCCAAAATTGATATAAAGAAAAGGAAAAGGAAATGAAGACGTGCTACACAGGCTATGACACAGTATGAAGGTCATTCTGTCCATGTGTGATGTCCTGAAACTCTGGTTCTCATGGGACATGGCTCACTGAAGACTCTGTGCATCAAAGACACTTTTACAAGGCCATTCTTGCTAAAGAGAGCTATCGATGTGACAGATGGTGTGTTGCTGACGGAGCAGAAAAGATGTTCTTTGCTGTTAAGATGTGTCACTGATAGGGTGAGCGGACACTGGGTCACCTCCTCTCACGGGGCACAGCTAACAATGCAAAAGTTGACATGTCAAAGAAGGACAGACTGGATCCACCATCCAAACTTCATTCTTGTGTATTTTGTGACTTGCTGTGGTGAGAAGGAACCCTTCAATATATAAGTTACCTGGGCAATACACACATATTTTGTAATGTACAAAACAAAATGCAGAAGGATGGACAAGTCTTATGATTACTAGCCACATTGTCCTGAAGAAAGTTTACTGGACATTGGAATTGTGTACACTACTGTTCAAAAATAAATGTAATGAATACTTTTATTCAGTAAGGACACATTAAATTGTTTAAAAGGGATGGCAAATACATCTATAATGTTAAAAAATATTCCCATTTCAAATAAACACTGTTCTTTTTTAATTCATATACATTAAATGATACCAAAAAAGCACGTTTTCCATTACAAAAATCAAGCAGCACAACTGTTTTCAACATTTCTAATAATAAGCCCCAAATCAGCATATTAGAATCATGATTTCTGCATGATCATGTGACACTGAAGACTGGAGTAATGATGCTGAAATTTTTTTTTTTCAGCTTTGCCATCACAGGAATAAATTACATATTAAAATGTACTAAAATTAAACATGTATTTTAAGTTGTAATAATAATTCAGGTTACTGTTTCACATGAGTGTGAATTTAATCTTTCTTAATCTGGTTTGAAAATAACAGATCTTCTTTTGTGGTTGCAAATAAAGAGGTTTTATTTGTTAATATAGTCCCAGCTGACATTACACATTTAGGAAGATAGCTAGAAGATAATTATAAACTGTTCAGAACCATAAAAAAACATTCCAGACATATCAGAAGTTTAATGTTTTCTATAATCTTTGTTCTCTGTTATGTTTTTCCAAGTAAACCATTGAATTACACCAAACTAAACAATAATAGCATAGATAAGCAAATTCTATTTCTATAAATTATTTTCAATGTGCATCCGTTTAGTACCTTGAAATATACAGCTATCCCTCTGTGTGCTACATGTACATACATCTTTGCATTCTGCATTTTCATAGCATCACTGGAGCTGAAGAAGTATATATATTTCTGTTCCAGTAAAATAATAAAAAATAAAATAAAACAGGCAGGAAGGCAAGGATAGATAGAAAGAGAAAAGAAAAGACAACGAAGGAGAGACTCATCCTATGTTCATTAAATGAAGATTCTTTCAAACTCTTGAGAGAATAACGCAGATCTTCTAAGAAGGGAAGATTAGTCACTACGCCTCACGTAACCTAAATGTAATTTCTTGATAGCTATTCAGGCCAGCTAACCTGAGAATGAGGTCATGAGCAGTTTTGCCCCAGCTTTTTCAGATCTTTATTTGCACTGAGCAAAGACAATTGTTACATTTGCAGAATTCATTGGCATTTGTGTCCATCCTCTTTCTCTGTATAGGGTAGCAACACCCAGGTCTCATTCTCATCATCCTTAAAACACATCTGGGTTCAAAAGTTTAATGTGATAGTACTCTAATCTCTATTTATTCATGAGATCATTTCACTTTTCTGAGCAAGGCCTACTATTTTAGGTCTACTCACAGATGAGATATGATGACGGAAATATTTAGACATTTCGAGTGCAATATTTTTTTACTGTGTACACTCAAACCTATCAAAGCTAAAATAACAGCAATCAGAGAAAATCCCTCTGTGTTCTGTCCGACAGAGCTGAGTGCTGTTCGAGTACAGCAATCACCGTTCTCATATTTATTATCCTTTAAAAGATAAATGCATCCATGCCTTTAAGTTAGTATCACTGTGTGTTTCCCTGACATATTACAGTACTTCATGCCTATCACCTCCAGATTTATCCCAGCTGATGGGCACACAGATGATGCCTCCAGGTGTTTCATGCACTCCCGACATAAAAGCTGTTCCAAAAAGGTCCTCCTAGATACTCCTCCTCATGCAGTGGAGAAGCAATTTCCCTCTGAAAAAAAAAAATATATCCGATATGGTGCGACGTAAGGACTAAATTAAAATAGTTGGGTGTTGATTGATAGAGATGGATGGATGGATGGATGGATGGATGGATGGATGGATGGATGGACGGACGGACGGACAGACGGACGGATAGATGGATGGATGGATGGATGGATGGACGGATAGATGGACGGACGGATAGATGGATGGATGGACGGATAGATGGACAGACGGATGGATGGACAGATGGACGGATAGATGGATGGACGGATAGATGGACAGACGGATGGATGGACAGATAGACGGATAGATGGACGGATAGATGGACAGACGGATGGATAGATGGATGGATGGATGGATAGATGGACGGACGGACAGATGGATGGACGGATGGATAGATGGACAGACGGATGGACGGACGGATAGATGGATGGATGAATGGACAGATAGACGGATAGATGGACGGACGGATGGATAGATGGATGGATGGATGGACGGATAGATGGACGGACGGACAGATGGACGGACGGACAGATGGACAGACGGATGGACGGACAGATGGATGGATAGATGGACAGACGGATAGATGGACGGACGGATAGATGGACAGACGGATGGACGGACAGATGGATGGATAGATGGACAGACGGACAGATGGATGGACGGATGGATAGATGGACAGACGGATAGATGGACAGACGGATAGATGGACAGACAGATAGATGGACAGACGGAAAGATGGATGGACGGACGGATAGATGGACAGACGGATGGACGGACAGATGGATGGATAGATGGACAGACGGACAGATGGATGGACGGGCGGATAGATGGACAGACGGATGGACGGACAGACGGTTAGATGGATGGATAAATGGATAGATTGATTCTCGGCTACACCTGTTCTTGTACTTGCCCTTTTAAAGTACAACATACAGTATTTGTTCACATTTTTGTACATCAATATAGTTCAATAAAATGTTCAATATAATGCAGGGCTCAGCAATGTTAATGAACTGTAAAAAAAAGAGAGGGGCTAACCTTGAAAACAAGATGCCGAGAACCCAGCCAGTAAATATATAAATAAATGCATCTGTTTGACAGTAGAAAGCTTTTGGCAAGCGCTGGCCGCCCCCATGCTGCTGAAGGTAAAACTAATGAGAGGGTCATCAATATGAATGTCACAGTGACTAGACTGCTTTCACTGCCACTGACATGACTTGTGTGCCTGTGTCTGTGTGGCTGGCTTTTTCTAAAGCCCCCCAAAAACACCCTTTCACAACAACAGGAAAACATACGGCATGCCATTGCTGTATCCATGGATACAAGAAGAGCCTCAATATCAGCCAGGGATTTGGAGAAAACTCTTTCAAAAGTGTCATTTAACATCTTTTGAAGTCACAGCTTGTTATAGGTGCTAAAGTATAATATAGATTTCTGAACATAAAATAATTTTAAGAAATAGAATAATATAATTAATAATAAAGGTCTAATGCAAGCAAAAATGATACAAGACATTTGATATAATATTATACTACAGGACTGTTGAATGCTTGAATCTGATTGGTTGACGAGCGCAGGTCTTGACCGCATTACAGTTCCATATCACTTTGCCAAATGATTTCAGTTATTTCAAAGGTCCTTAAAGGCTACAACAGCAAACAATCCCAAACCCACAACAGCACTGACCAAACAAATAAATAAAAAGGACAAACTATTTCCATGTTTTTGCCACAAAATTACATTTTATATTGGAAAGCACGTACCCTCTTTACGTACCCGCTCTCTCTCCCACTCAAATGCTCGGACACACACTCGCACCGAAACGTGTTATCAGCGCTGCTCTGACGATTTTATCAGTAAAATAGTTTAGCAAAATAAAAGCTACATGACATTTCTCATTAGTAATAACAGCACTGTTCTTGAAGCAGATAAACTTAGTTTCGCTATTAGTAGAGACGCTGCTGCCGAACACTGTTGAGAGATGCACAGACTCAGGTAATTCACACACGCTGAATCTCTCTCTCCCTCTCTCTCTCTCTAATAACTGCATCAATAACTGATCAGATAATTGATAGTCTGCTATCAATAGCTCAAGCCTCCGTTACTAGCTCTAAAATCATGTTTTGAAATTAGCAACAGAGGCATGGGATGAGATGCGTAAGAAATTAGTCCATTACACAAGAGAGTTAAGGACAAAATAGAAAATGCACGCCCGAGGTGTAACGGCCACTCTGCTTATCGTCACGGCTGTAGTACTACCTCTGGTGTGAATGGTTTCTAATAATTCAACGGACCATCGTGAATTATTGCTTACATAACCTTGAGTGTGTAGTCTTTCTGTATTCTGTATTCTCTCTTACCTTGTTAGAATGTTAGCCTGGTCTGTTTTGCGATTGTTTGGTTCAGAATGAGCTCTGGAAACATATGCTGTTTTTGGAATGAATTTCAAAAGGTCATCCCTGGAAACACACAGAGGTTGCTGACTGACAGCGCCAATACTGATCTCATCTTGTGTCTTATTACTTTGCGCATCTACAGGCCAAGGTTCGATTATTCAGAAACCTTCCACCGAGTCTCCCCTAAGCTCTAAACCCAACTTCTTAATTACAGTCGACATAACCCATTTAATCCCATTCTAATTAATACGGGACTCGGCATGCAGTAGTATTGGGGAGAGAAGGGCAATGAAAATTAGACACAGACTACAATCAGGGAGAGAGCAAACTCGGTCAGAGAGCTGAAAGGACAATTACAGTATCTGTCTTGGTAGAACAAAAGAATAACAGTTTAATTCACATTGTAAAACCGCCATGTCAGGCGAAGCCTCCTACACAGCTTACCGGGTATTTTTCCTATTCAACATCATGCATAAAGGAGATTACAGATTAGTCAAATGCTATATTCATATGCAAATGATGATACTGCATGTTTATGGATGCTTCTATATGCCTCCAAACAGCATCGTTCATTATCCAGCATGCTCTCTTTAGCCTCTGTGATTTGGCAATGCGTAAATATAGACCAAGATCGATTCAACAGTGAGGTTACTCAAAATGAATGATGCATTTAGTCTCTGGTTCTGGTCAAGTAAACAAGTGTTATTTTGCCAAAGTAAAAAGTTTTTGCAAGCAACATTTAAAACAGATGTGCTGCTTAATATCATGAATAGAAAGTCCAAAAGAACAGCATTTATTTGGAATATTATACAGTATATGGCAGTGCATTGCTAATATTTTTTCGTCGTGTAGACTGCCTTTCATGGCACGGGTTATGACTTGTGAATTATTTGGGACTCTGTGTTCCTGGGACTCTGTGTTCTTCCATCAGTCAATCAGTGTCATAATTTTCCTTCAGCGATGTCACACTGCCTTTTCCTGTCATCTTGCACAAAGATTTCATATTGTGTACTTGCAGGCGCTCCTGGACTAGGCAGAATGAACCTGCCTAAATATAACTCGTGGCACTCATTTTATGTTCCGAATACTCAGGACTAATAGGTTTGAAGTAAAACTGAATTTAGTTTGAAGTAAAACTGAATTTAGATCTACTGTACAAGCTTCTCTACCTATCAGTGAGTAAGAGAGTATCTATTCCACTAATACAGTTGGAGTCAGAGGGTTCAGATACTTACGCAAATAAATGGCGTTCGACAAGCTCAGACAAAACTTTCAGTTATGTTCACGCACACAAGACTTGAGAGTGATTCACAGACTAGAACTAAAACTACAGGAATATGAGGTTGGAAAAGATCCAAATGCTTCCCTCCCTTAGGGATCAGCCCTCAAACAAGCGTAAAGCACGTAGATTAGATAGTGGGTGATGTAGCACCACAATAATGACTCATTCAGTGCTAACTAACGTTAATCACTGCTGGCAGCTGAGGTGCAGATCCAGCTCTTTAAATGGCAAATTTACATCGCCTTGAAAGGCTAACCTGGAAGAAAGAAACTCCGGGCACACAGAGGGGGCACACTGAATGAAGGACAAAATCGCATCAGTTTAGCTATAATGAAATTGTATCTTCACGTGCTTTGTTGCCACCACCCAAAAGCCTGTTTAAGCCTTCGATAATGCAATTTCCTGACAACCTCGCTGCCTCAGAGATGTGATTTTCACTTGAAATAAGAAAGAAACAATGTCATTTTTTCTGTGAAATAAAACGGAAAACTCAATACTTTAAGGGCACTGCAGCAATTGTGAGATTCCCAAAGGACTGACACGGCATGATGGCAAAACCACAACACCATTCAAATGGTGGCCTTTACTGGCTTTACTCTGAATCAAAGCACTGCAAAAGTTTCCAGCCATAAAGATGAAAGCATTTGTGAGACATCGAGATGCAGTTGTATTTCATTTCAGTATGAAAAGAGAAAGAAAGGAGTAATTCAACATGGCCTTCGTGATCAGAAACAAAAAGAGTTTGTATTAAAAAGAGTTTGTATTAAAAAGAGTTTATAAATTGACTTTTAGTAATCACAGAAATACAACAGCCAGATAGAATTACATAATAATATGAACAGATATTTGTACAGAAATGGCTATATTTTATAGATATATAAACTATTTATAAAAACAGAATAAGAATATAGTCATTTTCATATTTGCACATAAAAGAGGTTGTATAATACATTGACAAGCCACTCATGCCAATGGCAGTTATTTAACCGGCGGAGTACCAGTATGGACTTGAAATCTGCCATCTTTGCTCATACCACAGAACGTTTTGAGTCGTAAATGCCATGTAAATATATTCACTCTGCAACTGGAGGGAAATGACATCCACAAGAACAAATCCACACACAGTCCCAAGCCCTCCATTAGTGACAATCCTGAGTTGTGACGTGAAAGAAAGTGACAGGAAAAAAATATCTCTGTCCATTTTGCGCTTTTAAGAGCCCTTTAAAAAAAGAAGCGGGCACTGGTGAAACCTGTCTACTACATTATATATTACCAATAATCCTGGTAACAATCTTGACCCTCCATTGCAGCTTATTTTTGTCTAATTTGCCAACCAAACAAAACTGAATTTACAGGACAGACTTGATCGCTAACTAGAACTGAACTTGAACTGATTGAATTTCCTCAGCTGGTAAAGCAAGTGCAATTTGCAAATACAAATTTGATAACATCGCAATATATGGCACAGTCAGTTTCCATACACTTTCTAAAGGTTATATCACAAAGGACATGCTAAAGATTGTTGTTTTGTTATCATTCAGACTTTCAAAAACGCACAAACTGGTTTGATCGAATCAAACAAAGAAACGAAAAATGATCAGCAGCATCATCTGTATAGCTGAAAAGATCTGGCAAAAAAATACATATTTTTTACAAATTATTAAAAAAAAAAAAAACTTTCCATCAAGTTCTGCAATACACCATTTAACACACATTTCTAATCAGACCCTGGAACATGTCAGGAACATAACACCTCAAGTTAAAAGCTATTCTCTGCAGCAATTACCCGAAATCTCTGCGTTACCTTATTTGATAGAAAGTCAAGGGAACAATAAGCTGGAAACTAATGGAACCAGCTGACAAATGTTGCTGACAGAGATTCAAAATTCAAAAGATCGAGAAATGAATTGCAAAAATTGTAGCGTTGCTATGTAAAAGGGAACCGTTTAACATTTCAAAAAGATCATTTATAGGTTTGATGGAAATTTTTTTGAATGGACAGTTTCATTTTCACAAATTTTTTTTCCTGTTAATATTGGTCAAAATGTTCCTCTTTTAAGTCTTTTTTTGCATCTTATGTCACAGCGATACTAACACTGTAATACTGACACAGTGAAGTAACTCATGTCAGTATGCTAATGCTCGGAGTCTGAAACGTACATATTTTCAGGAGATGAAGATGCTCAGCAGATGTTCCCACGGCAGAAGTGTTATCTTGCCATATGTGAATCTGTCTGGACCAGTGTGCATTATTCTGAGTCTGACTCATAGGGGAACTGACTTACCTTTTAACATTCTCTCTTTCCCAAGGCTACACACACACACAAACTACACACGAATCCACAGCCATGTGCATACATATAAACAGCTACAGAGAGTAGAGCTGTGCTATATGCTCAAGACCACTCCTGTAGCTTCTTGAGTTTTTTTTACCATACTTGTATAAAACAATAAATAAAAAATCAATGTGTATTATTACCCCAAATGCTGTTTTATTTTTGGAAAACAATGTCCCAGATTTATTTGTCACCCATACAGATTGCTCAACATCAAAAGGAAAGCTATTTTAGATGTTTGGAAGGTTCATTGTAGGTTTGATTGCCGTTTGATGATACTTGCAATCTTCAGTTTCTTTGTCTGCTTGTTTTCTTCTGTATGGAAGCCCATTTCTACCACATAAGAAAAAATAAATCATGCTTTGGTAAATCAAAATTATAAGATAAAGTCATAATTATGAGTAAATTGTTTGTCATAGATTTCATCTCATAATTGTCAGTGTCATCATTGACTTTAATATCAATATCAACTAAGACTTTTGTCATCATTTTACATTTACATTGATGCATTTGGCAGACGCTTTTATCCAAGGCTATTTTTTAAGGCACACATTTACATTCTTATCAGTTCTTGCTTTCCCTGGTAATAGAACCCATGATATTGGCGTTGCAAGCGCCAACACTCTACTATTTTGACTTCTGTGTCATAATTTGGCTTAGGCTACGTCTACATTAATTGATACATTTTAAAATGGCGTTTTCGTTTTTAAAAAAAGCTCTCCGTCCACACTAGCGTTTGCAAGCACTTTCCAGAAGTTTCTCATCCACACTGAAACGTCTCGTGCTATTCTTCTGGCAGGATCATTTTATTTAGCAAAATATCTCACCATTCACTGACCAGGTTGCACTCAGTCACCATTATATGTGGTCTAAGAAGCAACTGCTCTTATGGATTACCGCAGGACAGCAAATTTGAGTAAATTTTCTGTCATCTTTGCAGGACTGTGATATGAAGAGTTTGCAAAGTAACATATTTTAGCAACAGTGTGAAAGTGAATAGCACATAACAGGCAATACCCAGTATAAACATTCATACAGGGTGAATGTATCTATCGGTATAATATGCATCACATGACTACATTTACGCCATCGGTTTCAAATACCTCTGTTTTGACAGTCCACTCGGACTCCACACTACTACGCGAAAACAGCGTTTTCAAACTTATCCACTTTGGAGAGCTTTTTCAAAAAAAAAAAGTTTTTTCGTTAAGAAAAACAGATTGGCCTTCCATCTGTCTCAGTGCAGATGGAAGGCCAAAACGGAGAGAAAAATATGCGTTTTCAAACAAAACGTAGTGTGGCCAAGGCCTTAGTATGTCATAATTTCGACTATTATGTCCACGACATAATCTTTTTTGCTTGTGGTAGAAAGGCTTTTGTCTTTCTGAAAAAAAATTATAATAATAATATTGTATAGGGTGGTGGCTTAAAACTTTAGCTAAAAAATTGCTCTTTAGCTCTGTGCTTTTCCTTGAAAATATTAAAACTGTTGAGCCGAGATAATTTGAAAGGCATCAAAAGTATTTGAAGATTTTAGACTGCCAAAATAATAATCAAATTAGTTCAAAATCATCCTTTTGCAAAAGTTGTGACATTTCATTGCCTCTTATGAATTAAAAACATAGCAACTTCCCGAAAAAAATCTTTGAAATATGAAATTGTTTAGGCATTTATGGAAACAAGGGAATAAGCTCTGGTTTCTGAGTGACTGCTCCATTGCCCAGTGATGCCTGTGACATTTCATGGCTACTGGATAATCAGCACCTCGTTGCCAATTTCATATCCTCCACCTCCAGCATTCCAGATATTCCATGTACTAGTGTGGAGATATGCGTGCTCAACTTCACTCACTAATAAAGCCCATTCAAGACATGCGATAAACAAACAAACAAGCAAATTACAATTACTGATCCACTTGCCATACAGATTCACTGCATATATCCCAAAATTCCAAGTTGACCTGTATGTATGTACCGGTATATATTATATGATATATATACATAAACGTAACATTTCTTAATATGAATGTCTTTTCACCTTTTAAACTGAATGCTGTTCTGATATTCATTGTTTCTTCCCATGCATGATTGAGATGCTGGGAACAAAGAATCTTATAGTACACACAGGTGTTTTGTCAGATATGTTTCAACACATTTGAATATGTAGCTGGTGCATGAAATATTCACAAAAAAAAAAAAAAACACTGGATCAAATTCTCAGGTGAAGGTTTGATGGTTCTTTTTACTGTTGAATGGTTGTTAGTCCCAGTCAGACAAGCAAACAACTGATCATCTTTACAGATTTTCAGCAAGTGTTCATAATGGGGGTAAAACAAAGAATTATTCACCAGGGGCAACATGAGTTTTTAAGAAACATGGGCGATTATATTATTTACACATGAATATAATCCCTACAGGTAAATGGCAATATATGATTAGTTAAAAATCAAACATTTATGTGAAGTTACAATTTACAGATTATTATTTATTCACACATAAATGAATACTTTAATAGAGGTAAGGTCCTATATTATATGGTGGCATTTTTAAGCTGCTTAAAAACATGTCTGGGCTTAATATAGAGATCATGGGGGGAGGGGGGGTATCTTGCCATTAATTTACTTTAAGAACTTACACATTTAATTTGTCATATAGCTGGTAGTTCTGTAGTGGATTGTGATAGAAATGATTAATTAGTTGCTGAAATGTCCAAATTAAAAACTGTTGCGCGCTGCTGATTAAAACACAGGCCATCTAATGCATCGCTGATTACAGAAACTCTATGCAATCACATGCGAGATTTTCTTGCTGTTGCAAACAAACAGTGACTGAACAGAAAAGGCCTGGGAACACCCATAACAGTAACACTTTCTATGTGTCCTGTATCCATAATGCATTAGAGGTCTTCAGTTTTATAAAGGTTTCACATTTATACTGTAAATAACCGTAACCACAATTAATAGTTGTATTGTATATTTACGTTTAAAAGTGCCTTAACACTCATTGTTATTTTTGATCAGTGTTTAATGTATTTTGTTTAAAGGTACAACAATTAATTGGTAGAGTAAGCATTATAATGTATTATAACTGTGGTTACAATTATTTACAACACAAAAACTGATTATAAGGTGCATTGCAAAGCATTATGAATACCACGTCATAGAAAATGCTACTCAACAACATTTTGTGAAAATGAAACTTTTGTCAGTAAAACCTTTGCAATTAAGTTATAACAAATATTATATCTGTACTTTGAGGTCACAAATATGAAACAGTGCTGACCAGTTTTGTGAATTAGATAATATCTAATTAATTGGAGACTGTGATGGGTCTTGATTTTTTTTTAAGTTTATGCATAACATTATTTAGACACTCTGAATATGCAAATTAATTCAGTAATTAATTCATTTTATGAATTCTTAACCATTCGAATTTCAACATTTTACCAATTGTGGGCCACAGAGGATCCCTTTAAAAAATCTCTCAAAATGAAAATGTCGTAATCCAAACTGTGCATCAATAAATAAGCAGATATCTGCATTATGTTTTAAAAAAGGACTTTTCTGATTATGTTTTTGTGTGTGTTTTTTTAGCAAATATAAATAGGTTTTCCAAAAACCTCTCACTCATCACATTGGTAGCATTATCACAAAGCAGTGTGATACACCTGTAAGAACACAGCAGATAATCAGATGTTCCCATGGTTTATCTTGTCCGTACCTCTCTTGCATGTAAAGCTTAGTCTCTCAGGATGAATAACGTCTCAATGTGTAAGCCTTCATGGATCCATCCAAGAAGAACAGACACGAATTTGCATCTACACAAACACAAACCTGAAGACACACCAAAAGTCTTTCTGGCTTCCCATGTAGAGGGAAAGTTTATGTGTTCCAGCCAAGTCCGATGTGAGTTGCGAGCAGGTAGCACATGCCTATTGTGCAGGTCATCAGCATCATGGGGAAGCCCAGCCTGTGAAATAAAGCACAGTGAGAACTCATATTCTGCGTCCCTACATGAAAGTTCCTACCAAGATGAAAATTGAACCTTAGAAAGTCTGAAAATCCCACACTGCTACACTGAAAATAATCCGTATGAAGCATTTGGGACAAGAATCTGTATTTTTCTTTATGAAAGACCACAGATATTCTTGTGTCCCAATGAAGGCTCTTCCTTCAACATAACCTAGCATCTTCTTCTGTTTCATACCCACACCATCTTTGTTCCTCTTTCTATCAAATGACGATCTCTGAGCAGGTCCACATTATTTCCTCTTCTGCAGTGCATTTGTTTATGCCCGTTTGTGTGTGTGTGTGGGGAATTCGATTCTGAACAGCAGGGGTCTCGATGCTCTCCCGCTGAGGAGCATGGCAGGCACGTTACCCGCTTCATCGAAGTGGTATTAAAGTGTGAGTCTTTAAACATTATGGCAGAGTCAAAAGCAGGGGACAACAGCATTAAAGTATGATCTCCAGGCATTAACGGTGAAGTCAAAGGCTGGAGACGCAATAGACTGATGATACCAGTCCCCCCATTTAACGTAAGCTGCTTTCCTCAGCCTCTGCAAAGCCATCAACTCTCAGAGACATGTGGACCGTCCTTGATGCACTCGCTTGTAAAAGCATCCATCTGGAGAGTGGAATTACCATTGTAATTACAACTGGACACTGGCCTAATCTCAACACTCGATCTGCATGCATCAGTGCCCTTCTGACCCTTGGTTCAACATGCTGCGTCTCTTCTGTCCATGAGGATTATACTGCATGCTGTCCAACCTCACTTATTTTCAGCAGAACTAAGAATTGCACATGGACACTCAGTTGAGTAAGTCAGTACAAAAGAAATCGACAGATTAAAAAAGGAAGTGGACAGATTATACAGGGAAAATAGCACACAGCAAATATAGCAAGAACTTTATAATCTGTTTTCAAAACAATGTCAACGCCCAACCCTCCCTTTATCAAATAATCAAGACCAATATAAATTAGATTCTGTCACTATTAAATCACCCTGATGCCAATTCAAAACTGTGTGCTATTATTTTTCTGTGGAACACAAAAGGAGAATTTTAAAGCATCTATAGACCTTGTTCCATATAACAAAGTTCATAATGTCCATGGCTGTTAGACTCCAATAATGACAGGAAACGTACCAATGTTTCGACCAGAAGACCTTGGGGTCGAAACGTTGCACATTTTAATAAATTGATTTTTGGAAGTAGCAGTGGCAGTGTGCCGACTTTTGTTTACTTTATAGTGGAGTGTTTAGGAAACCTGTTTGATTTTTTGCAAGTGTGCTTGGTGTAACCAAAAAAGTAGAAATTACACACTGCACCTTTAAGTAGTAAATCTGTGTCTTGTTTTTGCTTAACAGCCTTCTGATCTGAGTCTGCTCAGACTCTTTTCACAGAACACTAAAAATCCACATGCAATTTTAATAATTTCTGTTCTGTTTACTTCACCGATAGTTCATAAAAGCGCCAGGTCTTGTTGCTGAATAAAAAGTCCCATAGAAAGGGATTCTGGAATGAATAAATGAGTGAAAACGCTGCTGAGATGACGAAGCACTTGTGAGGATGAAAGCTCTGGACATCCATTTAGCCCGAGTGCATACCTTCAGCAGCCCAGTGGATACTGACTGAGTGCATGGGTAAATACAGAACATTTGGGGCATAGAGAAATCAACAAGCTAAGAAGAGCAAGTGGGCACTGATTGAGAGGAAAAGAGAGGGAGGCAGATGGAAAGCAAATGGATGATAAAAAGAGCGAAAGAATACGTAAACGGGTCAGAGAAGGAGAAACAGGGTTTCTCATAATGTTGCAAATCACAATCTCAAACAACTCTTGTCAAAAACAAAGGTGCTAAGTTGAGGTGTTCCTTAGGCTCAAACAGTATAGTCAATCTCAAAGATGTCACAAACTGATCAAATGTATAACTTAAATGCAATTTTTCAAGATGCATAAAGTAAAATTGTAAAACTGAAGCCATTTTTTTTGTCTCCTTAACACTAAAAAAAGTGTAAAATTAAGAATCAAAATAATGAATCGGTGAAAGAATCAACAGAGAAAGGGGCTGTCAAAGCATACAAATCTAGAAAGAAAATGAAATATGAAAGTAATCGCATTGGAAAAAACTAAGCGTGCTCCAGTGCTTCCTGTCCTTTATTTCATCTATTTCTAACATTCTCTAAAATTAGATTAGATTATTCGAAAGCACATATTTAAGGTCAAGTATTGGTAAGTTCACAGCTGGTCCAGAAAACACGCCAGGTGTTCAGTATCCGGAAGGCAAGTGGGGATGCTAAATGCTGGATTGCACAAGGAACAGGTGTGTATTAGCTGTATACGGCATTTGTGTGACATACATCAAAGCAGGTGCACGTGCCTCGGGTTGTGAGGGCAGGTCAGGCGGCTAATGCACAATTTGAGTGATGTGAATGAAGCAGCCAGGTGCCTGATTCATAAGTAGTCAAGTGGACAAATCGATGTGCACCGAAACACCGAGTATCAAGGTTGTGAGTTGTACAACCTGAAAAAGCAGCTCCACATGTGGTTTGTTAAACTGTCTGAATAAAATAAATAGCACATTAAATGGCACTAAGTACTGCATAAAGCTTCCTAAAATAAAATTCATGTTTTCCCCCCTCATCTTTAACGGCCTAATGAAAGGAAAAGTAATGTGACTAAAGGTGATTTTAACAGTCCATTATGACCATGTAGAAGACAACAATGACTTCAGTGCATGATATTCGCATTTATTCATTTAGCAGATCTTTTATGTAAAGTGCCATTCATTTTTTTTTTTTTTTCTTACTACAGGGACAATCACAGTATAACCTTAGTTTAAATACCTTGTTCAATGCAACGGTAACTCATTAATTGTTCCTTGGGTTCAAATATACTTTTCAATTACTGTACAAGCTTCGATATTTTACCATAACAACACCTAAATACATTACAAAGAGCTTTGAGGTGTCTCAAAACTGGAACCCTCATGACGGGATGCTCAAAAAACAAGGTAAGGCGCAACAGGCAAATAAGACCATCTGAATACATGGCCTGATCTCATAAGAATTTGTGGTAACATGTACACATACATACACATTTTTTATATTTACAGAAACTTACAAAATGGATGTATTGAAAGCTTAAAACATTAAAAAAGGACTTGCATATGAATAGCTTTAAAAACATAAAACAGCTTGTGAATCCTATATAATTATACAGATATTTCAACCGTGTAAAATGTCTAACAGTTAATCCACAGCATGCAAATGGTCTTTAAACCTAAAACATTTGAATTATAAGCTCAGATTTTGACCACTAAACTACAACATCTATATGCATGACCCTAGAAAAAAAAAATTGAGTTGAGGGAAAAACGGATGATTCTTTTATCCATTTTGTCTACCCTTCCTTGCTCAAGGCCATCGACTATGTGGCACATTTTGTATTAAAAACCCTTGATATTTCAAACATGTGATGAGATCAGAACAGCTATCTGCCACAATCTCACTACAAGATTGCTGATGTACACAACATTTCCTTACGACCGTGAAAACCCATCTCATGTGGCTAAAAAAGAATCAGAATGGGCTTTTTTTGTTATAACTGGAGAAAAAAAAGTAGAAAGCCATTAAAACTAGTGAAGGAAATGACTTTCTCAAAGTCACACAAAGACACGGTACTGATTGGAAATTGAGGTCAGTGTTGATTAGGTCTGATATTTCAGACATTATTATAAATGCCATCATTGTCATCATTCAGTACTTTTCAATAGGGACACACCAGATGGTTTGTCATTTGGACATCCACCATTTTATTACATGCCAGTATTAGGGGGCACATGATGGATTTTGAAGGCCAAAGTGGCTTGGCATGGTGCTGGGAATAACAATGTGATCCAAGCTCTGGGTTTGTTTGTACAATAGGCCATGACTGCCCATGGTTGCACACACATATGCTGCTTCTCTCCTCTGTACAAGCACAGAAATACAACTATATTCACACCAACAGATGGGGGAAAGAGACAGACTGGGAGTGGAAAATATGGATGTGCAAAACTACATATCAAAATTGGCAAGTAGGTTGCATTTCGGAATTTGTTAATAATTTGTTTACAAGTCGTATTAATATTAAGAAGCCCTAATTAAGCTGTTTTCGGGCACCAAATGGACACATTTCTTGGGTTCGCGCAATAGACTACAACAAAATAGGAATCTCAAGACTATTTTTAGGTTGACATGCAACACAATGGTTGCAACAAGGGTTTTAAAGGGTATATACTGCACAAAGTTCTGGCATGAAACTCTAGATGGTGCAGGCTAATAGGTCCTTTTACTCACCTGTTCATAATCCCATCGTTATCTACAGGGCGCAGCTGATTGGTTCTTGCCGTATTAGTAGCCAATGAGCTCGCTACTCAACCTTCAAATACTTGGGTATCCTTTGCCTTAGCAGTGCAGCACGCTTTCAGAAATCATCTGAAATTTAAGTGGTTTATTTAAATATATATAAATATATATATTTTTTTTTTAAATAAAGGAGTATGTTCAATAGCATATTTGATTTGGAGTGGTATTGAAAAATTATGCAAACAAAAAAACTGAATAAAACTTACACACCATTCACTGTTCTCATGTTAAATTAATAAAGAAACCGAGCAACAATCAAAACGCAGTTAAATGATAATTCCATGTTCTCCATTAAGATTTCTATCAAAACGAATTTAATGTATGGAGTACACAAATGAATGTGTGTTCTTCTGAAAGCCTGAATCTCTCTCACACAGACTCAAACGCGGATCTTTCTTTGCCGTGCTGTAAACCTGTATACCCAGGTGTGCCACTTAAATTCCCTCCCTTAATTACAGAAGCCTGACAGCATCCATCATGCTACCAATGTGACTACAGCAGGAGCTATAAATAGCTCCAATCTAGGTCCTCCCTATCTGCAATAATGGGCTTCTAATCATTTGCCAAGACTCGCCTTCAAACACACACACAAAATCACACGAGGCTTTAAGGTTGACAGCTTTTAGAAGTACAGAACCTTAATAGACCAGTGACTGCAACATCAGGATCAGGATAAACTTTTAAAAGCCTTTTCTCTTTGTTCTAAATGAATGTTAAAGAGGAAATCCATTAGCATGTAGTCCGATTTCTAACAAGCATTCCTATGTGGCCAAGACTTTTACAGCGCTTCAAACAAATGGGAAAAGGATAGCCTATAATTTGACATGGAGAGGCACGGTAATAGCATGAAACTTTGATCATAAAAGGTCTGAATGGGCAGAAATCAAAGATATAGCAAAAAGCAGAAAGCTATTGCATAAAGGTTTAAAAAAAAGTGGTTAAAGTGCATGTACTCTGAAAAAGAAACATTTAAGTGGCTCAGTTCTCAACACTTACAGGCCAATTGTACAATTATAATCTCTAAGCACAGCATTAGAAATGGACCCAGAAACAGTTGAATGACTTTGATAATCTCAGTACAATCTTAGTGAAATTGAATCTTTCAATAAAATCAAAGCAATCGTACAGTCCGAGTAAGTAGCCTAAAGCCCGGGACACACCAAGATGACGGTCGGCCGTTGGGGAACGTCGGACCGTTTTTGAGCGTCGGCCGACGTAGTTTTCCCGGTGTGTTGGCTCTAGTCTGACGGCATTTTGGGGCTGATTCAACATGTTGCCTTTCAACTCTGATTGGCTGTTTAGCTTAGTGAACGAGAATAATATCAAAACAACAAGCAAAGAAGTCAAAACCGTACAGACAGAAGGCTGTTCCTTTGTGAATATTTCAATATTTACATGAGCGGAGTGGAATAAAAAAAGTGTTTAGCAGGATTAATATTCAAACCGGTAAGCACGCACTGCTTTCTGCAGCCTGCAGCGTTGGTTTCCCTTTTTGAATGACGAATATAGATGAATATATCTGCAGAAATAGACAGTTGTCTCATTTACACGCAGGCGCAGAACGCGCATTCTAGTTCCCCCGACGCAGGCGACGCAAGGCGACAACAGTCGGCTTTCATCAGCGCTAGTTCTTTGGCGTCGGTTTGGTGTGTCCCGGGCTTAACAGACCTTCTTTTTTTTTTTTTTATGCAAGGCTGCGAGAGATAGACATGCATCTCTTCAATGGGTTGTACTAGAGATTTCAGCAGACAAAAACTACTGACAATATAAGCTATGGGAAATTATAAGTGATCTAGGAGCTTTATACAGCTTTTTACAGTAGATGCCATTGAAAACACGGTAAGTCTTTCCCTCACAGCCTCGCTTTCATACCTGTCATGGCGCTGCTCTGAATAAGGTCTATAATGCAATATTTTGGTAAGTATCACGAACAAGTGAAACCTTGTCTTTATGTTACAGTTTTTACACTATCTCTTATGATCATATGCAATGTGCCATTGGCTTGTGTCAAGATTTTCCACACAGCTTTATCAAGCACACTATCTAAAAAAGGAAAATCAAATCGAGAAAGAAAGAAAGAAAGACAGAAAGAAAGAAAGAAAGAAAGAAAGAAAAAGAAAGATAGAAAGAAAGAAAGAAAAAGAAAGATAGAAAGAAAGAAAGAAAGAAAGAAAGAAAGAAAGAAAGAAAGAAAGAAAGAAAGAAAGAAAAAGAAAGAAAGAAAGAAAGAAAGAAAGAAAGAAAGAAAAAGAAAGAAAAAGAAAGAAAGAAAGAAAGAAAGAAAGAAAGAAAGAAAGAAAGAAAGAAAGAAAGAAAGAAAGAAAGAAAGGAACTACTGACTACAAATCAATTATTCTGAATTGTAATTTTATGATTGATGTGCTTAAGGGTCCCATGAAATCACTTGATAAGCGGAGTTTTTAAAAAAGAGCAAGAAATATGTAGTTAACTCATCCATGAACTATGATTTGCTACAGTACATGCTGGTTGGTCACAGGAGGCTCAGTCTCATAGAGAGCACTGGATTGGGCTAAAATCTGTGGCACACCATGAGCCATCAATATTTGATTCAAATTCCTGGAAGAGAAAGACTATACATTTTAAATGCGCATATCTGCTAAAAGTGATTTTTGTCAATGTCTAAGCATATACTATAGCACATATAGATGGCCTCAGAGCTAACATACATATAATGTGCATTCCATATTTTATTTTTCTACAAATTCTAAGGGAATTCTGCATGCATAAACCATGATTTGATTTTGCACTTGTGCCACCAGTAAAATCAAAATCTATGTACAGTAGTTCTAAAGAACACTTCACAATGCATTGACTTGCATTGACAGTGCAAAACTTTTTTATGCCAACTTTTTTTGTTTTTCTTGAATATCTCCTACTTATCTTTGTCACTTTTGTTTAAAACTTGTTCTTGCAGGACAATACAGCTTAACAACTTTATTTCAGCACTTTTGCAACACTCTGGATTGATAGATTAAGCAAAGCACCAAAAGAAAAATCGTTTAGAGCAGAAGTCACATCCATGTTTCTTTGAATGTGTCTGCTCTCTGTTTTCTTTTTATGTCCCAACCTGCCCTGCACTAGACCTAGAAAGTTTTCCTTAAATGTTACGCTATACATCAACAAAATAAACTATTTTATTGTTATAAAGTAAATTCCATATTGTCTTAAAGCCAGAAGGTAGCAGAAGGTGCCTGACTGAGGCTGTGAAAAAGATTTGCTCTACTATTTTCTCTTTTGTATAGCTATTACATCTTGAGGAAAGGATGTCTGTGGTGGTCCATGCAGAATGGGATTCATTGTTCTTGATTTACCATACAGGGTAAGTAACTGAATCAGTGCCAAATGCAGATTACACACCATGCAGTCTCCAAGCACAGGTTATGGTTTTGTGTGTGGCACAAGGGTATCAAGACACAGCGGTTGAAAATGGGAATGCTAATTACATCGCATGATGTGGGAGATCCGCAGAAGAGGAAAGCGGGGCTTTGTCTATTGGAAACAACAGAATGAGGCCCTTAAATCAGCCAGTATTGTCTCTGTTGTTTTTAGTTACACCGACTGTTTATCTGCCCTGAAGAAAGTCGATGGTATTCATTGGATTCTTTGCTGGAAGTGTTTTGCAATAGACTCAGTTTAATTAATTCAGCAGCATTAATGAAAATGCTGATGCATTTGTATGCAAATGCATACATTTATATTTATACCTATCTTAATCTAAACCACATTCACACACATACAGATGCAAATATATATCTTGTATAAAATACATGCATTACTGAAACTAAGTTTTCCTTTCATTGAAACTACCATTTCAGAGTACTGTGTATGAATTAAGCACAAGAGAATAAAAGTACAGGCATGAAAACAGGTCAGGGGTAAAAAAGGTGAGAAGGATGCGGCATATATACCATCCCCCGAACCCCCCCCCCCCCCCCAAAAAAAAAAAACAAAAAAAAAAAACAACAACAACAAAAAAACAACTTGTAATCTGCATTGGCATTGTAGTAGGCTACCAGTGTTTCTCACAGGATTTTTGGATCACTGTGATGAGTGGTCCTCTGCCACTCTAGGGGGGTTCGGGGGCATGCTCCCCCGTAAGAAAATTTTGTGCTTTTTAATGTGAAATTCATCAATCTGGTGCAAATTAAACAAAGAAAATTTCAAAACTCTTTTAGTTACAGTGTCTGTCTACATTACTACTACAATAATAGTTATAATATTAATCCCATGATAGTAATAGCCATATAGCCTATTGTAAAACAAATGCACTGAAAAATAAAGGAAACTTTCATAATTAGTTTTGTACTAATTTCTATACTTGAAAGAGTATATTTCTATACTTCACATTAAAGATGTGATTGGGCTAGCCCAGTGTCAATCAAGAAAAGAACCAATGGGCCGCTGATCTACGTATTTCATCGGGTCTCAGAGAAAAAAAACTATTTACTACTACTATTTATCCCAAAAATGCCCCAAACCAGTCGTCTGTATGATAATCTGAAACAAGCACTGGTGAGCCGTTGTCCTGCTTCACTTCACAGATGCTGAGTGAAAGGAGAATTATAGAATGAAAGGATATTCATTTATATGACACTTTATTAATCAGGAGAGCAGCTTGTTCAGCGCGTCATACGTCGTCCTTTCAGTTTCGGTTTTCAATCGATCAAGTTTTTTCACGTTCTCTCGATAAACCACCCCTTTCAATCCGATCGACATAATTTGTAATAGAGCTGACACTTTGAGTTTTTAACGGGTTATGTTAAAGCCCTACTTGTTATGTTTTTATAAAATATCTATAGTGAATGCATTATCATATCACCGTATTATTTACCGCCATGCAACTGCGAGCCACAAATTAAAGCTTGGCGAGCCGCATGAGGAGAACGCATGAGGAGCCGCAATGAATACTTGTTCCTGCTCGCTCAGCGCTCACGGCGCCCGCGCCCACTCGCGATATTATCTCGCCCACTTCTATGTCAAAATAAAAAATAATGACATTGGCAACATCGCTGTCTGTATCTGACAGGACAGTTAACATTGTAAGCTAACTTACCTCAGGCTTGCTTTCCGACGTGCGGTTCTTTGTTCGGCAGTGTGTCCAGTTCTCAGACTCGCGGTGTAAAAGACTTTGAAAACATTTCTGCCCTAACGTTACTCTGACTCGTATTGGCTGTCATGTTTCGGCATTCGGAATGATGATTGTTTTTTAAAGCTTATAGTTTTGTAAAGTTTATGGTAACTTTATAAGGGATAAATGCTGGCCTCGACCTCGAACACCCCCCCCCCCCCCTCTCTAAAATATTTTCTCATCGGATCTGCACAAATCACGTAGGTGACCCTTTTAGGTTTTAAAACGGCGAATTTCGCCGAAAGGTGAGGAGTTTTCATGCCTGAAAGTAAGAAAAACTAGGAAGGGCGCATGTAAATGATCATTAAAATAACATAATAAAATATTAAATCTAAAGTGTGTAATTTTACAGCACTAGCACCAACAAAATAATATAATATACTTTATGCACACACAGAGAGACTTAGGCTCTCAAGGTGTTGAGGTATGAAATGAAATAATATTAAAAAAATTACAAAATATTACGGTATAGTGTGGTAGTCAATTTAACTATGTTAAGCCAGATGCACACTGTGCGATTTATTAGTGTCCTTTACGATTGTTGCTTGCTTGTCAGACTGTACGAACATGATCCTCGCTGTAAGCCATGTCACACTGTAACATCTCAGCTGTCATTAATGTCAGACTGTACGACAGTCAAGACGCGTTAAAAACGGACGCACGTGAGGAAACTTGTCCGGAGTTTCACATCATCAATCAATGACGCGTTCGGTGATGTGAGCTGCATTACACAAGGGTTTGAAATGGTTGCTACAAAGAAATCTCCAAATGTGCATTTTGGTCACAAAAATAAAGACAATTTGATGGCCGTCTTGGGAGAAGCCACACTGCATGACTATGAGTCAAATCTTCTGACACTGCCAGAATATCGTCAGAGATCAAATTTGATCGCAATGGTCATTAATCGGCTGTTGGTGAACATGTCAAACTACCGTTCAAAGACTTCAGATTTTAGCCTAGGATCAGAGGATTCTTTTAGGATTTGCTAAATTTGTCTCAGACGGTCAAATCGCGGCCAAAATCGCACAGTGTGCCCCCGGCTTTAGATTGGTCTCTACACGAGAGCAGCTTCTTACAATTTTCACTAATGTCTTTTCATCAGTGTAAAGCAAAAAACAGCTGAGTCTCTAACTACTCATTCTCATTTATGTCTCTTTCTGACCTAAAAGGCAAGCAAATATACAAAATATGTTCGCAATCAAACTGTTATGGTTAATTTCTCTATTTTGCTTATATATTCCACCAGGTTCTTCTCATGAGAGCTGCTCAGGTCAGACTTCTGTGTTAAGGTGTAAGGTGACTTACAGCCTATCAATAATGTGGGATAACTGCATATAACATGGAAATACAAGATCTGCATCATTAAAGTTTTATAGCTGGTCAGAATAAGTCTCCGTATGTCACTTCATTAATGCTGCAGTTCACTCAGAGGGCTTGGCCAGAGATAGAAAATGGCACCAGAAGATGGATGTTGGAAAGAGAAAAAAAGTGCTCAATATAGGCAACTTGCCATGGTGTGATAAACATGCTCCATTTAAGAGCAGGTCATCAAAGTCTTGGTTATTCTGACTACCCTCCTCATGCCAAACACGGTCAATGATGGTTTTCTGAGAAAAAGTATATGGAGGTCATAGGGACAAGGCGGAAAAGCCAAGTGAGTCATCACAAGCCAATATCACCACTATTGGGATAGGCTAGGGTGAGTGGAAAAGGGCAGGAGATTGACAGGAAAAGAGAGTGGTGCGCGGTTTAATAAAATCGGGACTCATCTGAACACCAATGAAAGACTTTCTGTCACTTACAAATACAGAGATCAGACCAAGACTTTTGGAGAAAGTAGAAAGTTTAGATCAACTTCATTTCATTGTCAGAGAACAACATGGAATGCAGTGTGGACACTTTTACACTTTCACAGAAAAGTATATAAAAAAAATACATGTTTTTTTTATGACATTGAATTAAACATTGAATTTAATATTCAACAATAATATTGATCAGCCTGCATTGACACTATTATACAAGAACTGAACTGAGCTGGACGATGACATCACAGTTTACTCCAGATATAAATGAACTAAATTAATAACTTTTTTAAAACAAAAATGAAACATCACTGAAGGTAGTTAAGCTGGACTGTGTATTTTCTTCTGGAAACAAACTTTTTTGCATTATTTTCCTGTTATCTCTGAAAAGCTGCTTTGAAACAATCTGTATTGTAAAAAGCGCTATATAAATAAATGTGACTTGACTTGACTATTGTAATGACATGGGTAAATTGTAAATATTCTATATACACTTTAAAAAGTGATCTTAAAGTAACACCAAGTATCTTTTCTTCTGCGGTCGCCCTACTGGTTGCAAGCGGAATTGTCCATTAGCGCCGTCGTAAATAATTTAGCCTACCGCAGCCTACTGTCGCACACGCACACGCACGCGCACGCTCGCTGTTGATCTCCAGCATCGGCTTTGGAATCAACAATGGCCACAGACAAGGTAGAGTATGATGCATTATTTTTTTTACCGCTTCGGCCATGACAAAAGCGTCCGAATTTGAGGAAGTTGTGGGGGAAGTGACGTATGCCGTAAAGCACTCAAATTTTGTAGTTCTTTTTGTGCACGGGTTCCGACCCGAAACCCGAAGTTACATAGTGCCAGTAAAAGCGATACAGACCACGTCAGGCTATGGCAGACGTGTCATTTAACTTATTTTAAGTCGATGTACCATCACAAGGGTCTTGGAAATATATTATGAAGGTTGAAAACCTACTTAGTGTTACTTTAACTTTAAAAAAGCTAGGAAACCAAGTGCCTTAAAATGTTTAAGTAAATAAACTTCCTGCATAATTTAAAAAAGAATGAAGTTATGTGAACATAATTTTTTTATATAACTTATGGTTGCCTTAAAATAATTAAGTTAAGTCAACTGATCACTTTTTACAATGAAGTCAGTGAGATGTCTAACCTACTAGCATTTTAACACGCTGTTTAAAAACGCACTGATCTACATGTATGTATGCAGTAGAAATTGCACACACAACGAAATATTCAGGAGCATAGAAACAGGTTTTCAATCTCTGCCCCCTGAATTTTATAAATAAAACACAGTCGCTACTGAAAGCTACATTACATTTTTAAGCAATGAGGTGTTTATTCCCTCTCTGTCCCTCTTTCTCACTCTCGTTAATTAATTCAAATTCATCCAAATATAATCTTACCGCACAATTTTACTTTAAAGTTCTAGATCTTATGAACCGTAGATCTGCTGGTCTATATCCGCTCAATCAGATTTTACACTGCAAACATCCATGACTGCTTTTAACTTATCCGTGCTGGCAAATAATCATGGTACCATCCGACGTGAATTATATAAATAATTTTCATAGCACAGCCACTCAAAACCCTAGGGTCAACCATGTCACATAGTAAAGCGATCACCAACAAAATCATTTTGGGTGGGGATTAATGTAAACACAGATATCGGATACCAGTCATGTCTAATGAGAATGTAAACGGGCTGGACAAAAAAAAATTATTTGGTAGTACATTAGCTGAAAAGATTGAGGCTTAAGCTAAAATTAAAACAAAAAAGTATGGCGTAAATATTGGTTTACAAATCAGGAGAGGAACATTGTAGGGGAACGTCAGCTGCTTTGTGATCAGTGGTGTTCTATCACTAGTTACTAACCAGAACGCCAGAGAAAGTCTCAGTCCCCACTTTATCCCCATAGCAACCGACCAATCACCCAATTACCGGCTGAGCTGAGGACTTACCCATTCATCACAAAGTTCTAACCATTACAGGGCATTCAAATGAAGCCCCAAAATGCAACAAGCGAAAATTCCAGGAATACATCGCAATTTATCTACTTTTGGGACTGTACCTAAAGTGGTATAAAAGCGGTTCAGATGATATGCAGCAGTTGATAAGGATGACTTGGATTCTCTGTGAGAATCAGGCAGGAGGGAGGTTATTGATGAATGAGCAATTACTCAAACATCTGCTGCTGCCCTGTTTGTTTTCCTAGCACTGCCAAAAAAATAAGATCCCAAAGGCGATTCCCTCCTCCCTCACCCACCCCGCTGCCACCAGCCCATCCCCATTTGGCTCAGCCCAGAGTCACCCAGCTGCTCTACCTGCCTCTGGACAGTGCTATGGGCCCTAGAACAAGGAAGGAGAGAATCTCATGAGTGAACGCAGCGAACAGGTCTTTGGCTTAGCGGAGGTGCTTCATTACTGAAGCAGAATCGGAAGCAAGTGGCAGCTGTTCAACTAAAAGTGTAGAGTGAGGCAAAATCTGGGGTTCTTGCTAACACTAGGACGGATTGGATTCACTCCCAAGATTAGCTTGAATTGATCTACCTTATCTCCCTCTCTGATGTGCAGTTTAGACTGAGTTGAGCTATGAGGCCTTGGGCTCTGTCTAATGCCATTGATTTCTCCTGTTTCAGGGTTTAAAAGTGCCATGGCCACTCAGACAGACATGCAAAAGAACCACAAAATAGATTGCTTAAAAAAAAAATGAAGATGGATAGTTAATGTTATGTTAAAATGTTAATTATATTCATATATAATATTATGTTTTACATAACGCATTATATATATATATATATATATATATATATATATATATATATAAAATACACATTTCAATATTTGTATGTACAGTATTTCTTTTATTTATTTATATTTATATATCTATTATACACATACACACAAATTATTAACATTATAATATTTTTTATGACATAATAATCTAATTAAAAATATAATATGCCAATTAATTAACAGAATTAAATCGCAACTAATTGCATAACTCAATATTTGCTAAGAAAATCCACCACATAATTTAAAAGACATTTAAACAACAAAACTAATTACATTTTTAAAAGATATTTCAATGACATTCTTGACAAATGACAGCATTAAATAAAATAAAATAAAAAATAATTAGAAATGAATGGAGAATAACCCTCCATATAAAGTAAAGGGGGTTGAGCACATTTCAAAGCACACTGTTAGTAGCATGTAAGTAAATCCACAAAGACACAAAGTCCCGAAGGTATCAGTGAAAGTGTAAAGTGCCTTCATGTCTGGCTCTGTGCTAGGCATGTCTAAACATCCTTTTCAGATTCTATATACTGCGATTGAAAGACCCCACTGTCTCCCACCGGGATCATTTCACAGTCCAATCAGATGTGCATTCAAGTTCCTCTTTTTCACCATTGACCACCAACACCCCACCAACTGGGAGAGAGCCAGATATCTGTATGCATCTGCATGAGCATGGAAAGCACTTCCATCGAGCAGGTGGTAACAAGCAGGGAGAACCGAATCAAAAGAGACGGTGAATATCTTCGCAAGCCTCTCACCAAGAGGTAATCAGCGAGCAGCTCCTTTTCCACATTCAGATGTATTTGTTGATACGCTAGAGAGTGCTTGAAATCAAGCTGTCTTAAGAGTCTCTCTAAAACTAGATCTGTCACTTCTTAAAAAGAGAGGCACACTTAAGGATATTTTTGGAACATGGCGAACATGCTCCATTTACATTGATTTTACACGAAACATGTTAAGACAAATGTGTTCACAACAACAAATTATATTAACACAGAGGACTTACAAGAAAGTTTGTATGTTGTGCTTCTCTTTTTTAACTCTAGTTGCATACTTAGTCAACACTGGTAGCGACAATAAGTAAACAAAGTAGAGTAACCAATAAGTACATATACATATAATCAGATCATATTTTTGCATATACAAGCTACAGTCTTCATCTCTCTGTCCAAGTATACAAGGCACAACAGCTAATCAAATATTTAATAATTTATTAAATAGTCGCCTGTGTTTTTCAGAGCAAGCGCATAATAGCAAGACCAACTGTAATGTGATAAAAATGTATACATGCTGGACAAAGCTAAACTACAAATTGCATTATCTCAGTCCTGTTAGTCCGACGGTATGATTTCAGTCAGACTAAAGCATTTACACAACATAACATTTACATAAAGGAGGAGCTTGTGTTGGCTGCCATTTTGATTGTAACTGACGGTTCTGTTGTTCTCTTTGTGATATTGCTCCACTTTTAAATGGTGTATTTTATAATGTGAAGACTATAAGGGAGAACATAACAAGAAGCAGATGCTTGTGAACAGTGTGTCAGAGTTTGCCCTGAAACAGACCTCCTAAGTGTCACTTAAGCTACTACTGGCCAACAGCTTTCCCTGAAGAGTGAGAGTACACGAAAGGCTATAAACATCTGGATATAAAGCTAGGGGATTGACTCTTGCACTAGAGCATGCTTGGGTAATTTTAGCAATCTGCTAGCAATGCTAGTTTTGACAAAGAGGGGAAAAAGATGTCCCTGTAAAAGTCGAAATTGACTTAAATGTGAAATTGACTATACGGAACGAATAGACTGGCATTAAAAAATGTATGAAAATAATGGCATGACTTGTCTCTTTAAAAGACACTAAAAACAGCAGAAAATGTGTGCAGAATTTGAGATCAATTTCCTACCACAGTTGGGCACAAAAGACTCTCTATTTTTAATAAAACCTGTAGACAAATACATTTGTGCTCAATACCTGAAGAACTCCATGAAGGAAAATCCATAGCCATGCTGTTCAGCAATCCCAGCACACACTACATTTGCAGATGCTCCAATCAGTGTCCCATTTCCTTTCATAGAAAGAGAAGGGGAAAAAAGAATGACTATCTTGGATAACTCTGATAGCCTGAATAAACATCCTGAGAATTTGTAAATGTTTAAATAGCACTACATGTCCTCTACAAACACAGCACTGCACAAACATGGATCTTTATAAATGAATATTAGAATTGATTTGGTGCCAATGTGCACAGCAGATTTTGTTATGCTGATTGCAATTTAAAGTTCTCCACTGTGCAATCACTCCTGTTAGAGTATCAGCCATGAAATGACCTTCAGTGCTAAATTGCAGAGGTGATTAAGCAAGGGTTTCTTTTGTAGTACCTTCTTTGGTAATGCATGGCACAAAGAGGGACTTCTGTCCCAACTCAAATCACAGGCATAATAGTTTTCTGATGAAGGACAGAGGTCGTCAATTCATCAATAGCATGTCTAAAAATGTTTACTCTGGAGTGTCTAGATAGACGTATTCTTCAATTTATTGTCCTGCCTTTGATCCAAGTGCTTTCATCAGTTGTAGTACGGGGGAGATTCACAGACATTTAATCCCACACCTCAATCTCATAAGACTTGCAAAACTGGGATGAAACTGCCAGTGCGATGTGCCTTTAGCATATGGGAAGCGTCTGTTTTAGAGACTGGTCAGGTCATTTACATTCCTTTATCATTCAAATGCATTTTCTATTTTATCTTGGATTATAAATGAAGAAAGTCCATTATATAAATATATATTGTTAACTTTGATCATCTAAGCAGAGTTTGAAACAATCACAATTGCATGATAATTAATGATTTAAATGTTTATTTTACACTAATTACAACAATGTCCGACAATAAAAAGGACAACAAAAAAATTTAGGTTAATATGAAGGCTCTTGATTCCTTCACAAAAGTATTGCCAACACTTTTTTAGTTTAATTCCTAAATGTCTTATGGGGTTGAAGTTTCTAAAGGCAGTTTACAACCATTAATTTGTCATTTCCTAAAGGACATATTTCTTAAAGTGTGGTTTTTGGCCTTGTAGGAGAATAGTCTTGATATGAAATATTCACATTTTAAAAGGTCTCCACGTGACAACAAAACCAGAAGCCTGCCTTGCATTCCATAGGTCGATACTAGAGCTAACACATCTTGTGTGATTAGACTGTAGGTCTGCCACATCTCTCTCCGTGTCCTTAGAGCCAAACAGGCAATGAGGCATTTTCAGATGGCCTTGTAAGCACACGACATTAGTAATTGTAGAGCAATCTATTAAGATCTCTTGTGTTTTGAAAGCAAGTGGCATTGAAAAACTACAGCTTATTAGGGATGACACGATGTAATAAAATAAGACCTGTTTTCTGATTTGAAAGTAATAATTACTACAGTAGCATAAAATAGTAAGGTATATATCACAGAAAAATGTAGGGCAAAGTAATTACTTCTTTGCTTAGAGAAGGTGGCTTGCAATTCAAATGAAATTCTACAGTGGAAATTTCATTTCATCAAACCTCTTAAATCAAGGTTGCTGTAATAGAATGTTTGTTTTACAATGCAGTTATATAATATATATAATACAGGGGAAAACAATTTAACTGACCTCCAAGGCAAGCTCCCATAGCCAATGCAAAAATGAGAGGTTTGACTGGCAGGTTGACATCGGCATCTTGACTGAGGTCTATAAGCACAGGAATCTATGGGGGGGAGGGAAACAAAATGAGATGATGGATGGACAGAAGGCGCATGATCATAATTCTCATAGGCAATGTACATGAAGACTGAACAATTAAGCAATGCCTATTACAAACAGTCATCTGTCAAAAACTAAGCATTGTAAATGTCAGGGTCATGAAGAGTGTTATATTCAACAATTTTGATAGCCTATTAGCAGATTGAGTCATATTCTACTACTGCACAAGTCAACAAGAAATCAATAGTGGATGACATTAGATTTTCCCCCCCTTTTTCCTCTCTTTCTGCACAGACACACAGTTCGAAAAAACAACGAATGAAAACCTCATGAAACAGCATGTATGAACCAAGCTTCACTGCACTGGCCCAGGCATGAAATCTACACAGATATAAACAAGACAAAAACACTTATGGCTCCACAATGGCGGCTATAGATATCAGTAGTTATCATGAACATATAACGGTGAGAAGCAGAGAATGCATCCCTGTGGTGACAACAAGAAGCACGCATGCATCCATTTCTCATAAGCATTCGATCTACCAGTGTAGCTTAATTTAAAGATTGCATATTTGCAGAAAATGACTTCTGCCTCGAAGATTTCAGTGTGTAGCCACTTGTCTGCGACACGCTGGCCTCCCAGCTAACAGCGGCTTCAGCTGCAATCGACTTGAATAAATTACACAGCACAACTGTGATTACATTTTCTACTACATTTGCCATCCGGTTCATTCAGCTGTGGCATCGCCACTGTGGATAAGAGGGCACCAGGAGCCAAAGCAACCATATACTTGTGCTGACAAGAAAATAGCAGTTTTATGTTTGCAGTGGAGCGCAAATAGCAAATTTTAATCTGTGTGGAAAGTCCTAACTTGACAGGTGGCATAGAAACATTTTCGCAGATCTCAAACATGATCTCTGTAATCATAACTCACATTAGCCTATTTATTATACATAAAACAGCTGTTTGATAATTAATGTGGATTAAACTTTCATTAAGTTGTCTACACAGGAACAGCTACGGAACAAGTTTTATGGGGACATTTCTTCTTTTTTACAAATGTAAAGAGATACGTTTTATATCTAAAGGATAATGTACAGCCAGACAGGTTTAAATAAAAAAGTAACCCCAACAGAGCAATCACAACCCTAAGGATAGGCGCAATGTATCACCTTGAAGATTTACTTCTTCTTTTTTTGCAATAACTGACTCTATAAGCAAATAAATTGGGA
Organism: Phoxinus phoxinus; assembly: GCF_949152265.1. NCBI lineage: Eukaryota > Metazoa > Chordata > Actinopteri > Cypriniformes > Leuciscidae > Phoxinus > Phoxinus phoxinus. Next base: position 11,836,459 of record NC_136886.1, read on the forward strand.
AATTATTTATATTGATATATACACAACCATTCAATAATTTGTTGTGATTTAAAAAAATAAAATAAAAACTTTTATTCAGCAGGGAAGCATTTAATTTATCAAAAGTGACAGTAAAGACTTTTACACTGTTACAAAAAAAAAAAGTGTTTCAAATAAATGCTATTTGAACTTTCTATCCATCATATAATCCTTAAATGTTTCCTGAGACCCAAGCATATTTTATTTCTGAAGATCAGCATTGCCATCACAGGAATAAATTCAATTTTAAAATATTTTAAAATAGACTTTTCACAATATTACTGTTTTACTGTGTTTTCGATCAAATAAATGCATCTTACTGGCCCCAAAACCTTTTAACTGTAGTTCATCTTCCCAGATAAACAGTCTCCGCAGGAGGTTTTTTGAGGGTTCCTGAAGATATAACATCAATTGCGTTTTAAAGGTCTACCACAAAGACAAGACCTATGGTTATACAGGTTAAGAACGGCCAGTGATGATCATGTTATAAGATCACATTAATCAAATCCCACAAGCACTTTGATCCAGTTTACTTGTTGCAATTAAAGAAGAATCCTTGGCAAGTCAACCAACAGATTGCCAAGGACACAAAAGGAGATCTACAAATGGAGAAGAGGGACATGACTGTGGCCATGTATATGTCATATATAATCCCTTACAGATCAAGGGACAGAAGTAAACAGCTTCTAGACCCTGCATTGATCCTCAGATCAGATGTGCAATGCTCCATATGGATGTCAGTGATTGTGCCATGTTTAAAAATGCATAGAATACTCAAACTAAACACATTGTGTCTGATACGTGGACCTAGACATGACGAGCACATGAAGGCCAATTTCAAATTGCTTTATGCATGGTGTGATATATGGAGTCAATATAATACAATTTAATATTCTGACCACAGAAATACACAGAAACTTGCTGTTTAGACCAGCATGCATTTCCATGCCGCTACATTCTAGTCAGTGTTGGTTTTTGAGCAAAACATTGTCTTTCTAATGAAGCTGGTTGATCAAATGAGACTTAAAGGGTTAGTTCACCCATAATGAATTTTCTGTCATTAATTACTCACCCTTGTGTCGTTTCAAACCCGGAAGACCTTTGTTGCAATGATGTTGCTGCCTATGGGTGGGACAGAAAGCTCTTGGATTTCTTCAAAAATATCTTAATATGTGTTCTGAAGATGAAGGAAGGTTTTGGAACGACACGAGGGAGAGTAATTAATGACAGACTTTTCATTTTTGGGTGAACTACCCTTTTAAAAGTGATGAGTAATGAGATTGAACAGTAATCAGACTTTTTGCAATCTTTTTTGCAATCTTTAAAAAAAAAAGAAGTTAAAAGAAGTTAGTTATGAGGTTAGTTATTTAGCATACCAGCATCCATACCACTTTTCAAGAGGGCAGTTCAAAATAACTGAATGCATGCTGATTTTTGTTGTTGGTGGAGTTCGAATCAGGCACATTCTGTGCTCAACAGAAGTGAAGTGTGTGTCTAACGGCATGGCCTTTTTAGATTCAGATTGTTAGAGGGCACTGCTGAGACATTTTTTCTGTATTTATACAGTGACGAGTCCTGCAAAATCAATGCAATCCATTACCACCACGGGTGTATGCTGAGCTCAAGTCCATTTCACCCTCTTTATCTCTTCTTTTTTGACAAAGAGAGAGAAAGAGACAGACAGTGAGAAAGAGAGACAAAATAAGAGAGCTGCTGGTCAACCAGTGGTCAACTAGTCCAACAACCGACTAGTCGAACAGTAAGATCTTTATGTAAACGCTCCCTAACAAACATTCAGTACATAATTGGGGTCGGACTAACTGGCTAATTAAAGTAATCAACTTGTCGTTCAGGCAACCTAACAACTAATTTAAAAAAATCTTTATGTATTTTAAAAATATGTCGTTTTGCACATCCCTACTACACATGAGACGAGAGAAAGAAAGAATGCAAGTAAGAAAAGAGGGCAAAATAGACAGATCAAATGAAACATGTGGAAAATGCTGGAGAAGGAGGAAATGAAAAGGCTTTTGAAATGCTAAGTGATTTCTGGAGTGACTTGTCTCTTCATCTGCCCTGCATTCTTCCCTTCTGCTCATTTGGCAGTGAGCGATTGGCAGCACAGCTCTGTCTGTTTGGTGGCATGTTCATCATATCAGCTCACAGCACGTGTTCCTCCATGATACACATGATTCATGCGCTGCTCTGATAGCACATCATCATCACTCACTATACTGTTCCTCACACGTATAGAGGATAAGATGCACTATTTTCACCGATTTGTCAACAGAACATGGGCAGTTGACACGACATGTCAAGCAGTGATGGCAGTGTCCTGCAGCGTGACATGCTATAAAACTATTTGAAAAAAAAACATTTCTAATTCATTTATAAACGTACAACAGCTCCTGTCTTCTACATTGGCCAAATATTAGTAAAGTACTGGAATGTTACACATTTTACTTTGTTTGCAGGGGTTAAATTGAATGTGCCGATGCAATCTTTAAAAAAAAAGAAGTTAAATATAATGGAGAAGATAGTGTGATTTTAGAGCTAGTTTTGTCTTATCTTTGTGTTTGTGTGCAAATGATTGATGGAGTGTGTGTGTTCCTTACCATAGTGGCAGTGAAGGGAATGTTGTCTATAAGAGAGGAGGCCAGCGCTGAGACCCACATGACTAAAATGATGGCGATGGCCAACCGCTCATCCTCTGGCACTGCCTGGGAGAGAAGATAACAATAAAATATGTCACAACCAAACACACACATACACAAGCCCTGTCTCTCTGTCAGTCTCAAGGCCTATAGATGCCAACACAAAGGTGGGAGGCTTGCAGACAATGTGTTCATGACACAGTCACATTGAATTCATTATTTCACGGTCTGTTGCTTTCATAAACCAAAACACACCACCACACATGTACACAAGCAGAAATAAACACACTTTCTAACCATATGCCCGTTTTTCATCCCTATTTTATATGTGAAAAAGCACCGTAGCTTTTTATATGCATGTAAAAAATGTGCTTTATTAGAAAATGGTTTTATTTCAGTCGTTTCCCCACTATTCTTCTCTACGGTTGTTTATCTACTGTACATGGTCAGATTTTAGGGGTTCTGGTGCTGATGATTGGATTGAATGCATGAGAGCTCCACAGCAGCACCTGTCACGAATAATTATGGTGATTGTAAAAGGCCCACACACCAAACACAAGCTGACGGGTCTATCAGAGTGTGATCGCCAGCCAGGCAAAGCTGAACTCTTCCAGGCCTGTGGAAATCTCTCAATTTATGACTTAACACAGCCCTACTACTGGATCAAAGATTACAATAAATTCAGCCAGCCACATTATTTAATGAGGTTCATTTGGCCGGTTTACAGTGTTTTTATGTGTGGAAACACGTGCTCTTAGAATTATGGTGTACAAACTGTATGGGGAGAAAAAAAGCTATAGCGTACAACAGTGCCTGCCCACTTTTTCAGGGGCCTTGGATTTTTCCTATTTATTCCTTTCTATTCATCACATCATTATAATCTTTAATTTGAAGCAAACATGTATTTGGAAGGTACAAGACTGTGTACTTCACATCTTCAATGAGGGAAAGAAACACAAATCCTTGAAGCATCGCAAATGAAAACCGAACTAAAAACAATGGAGAAAAAACAATTATTTATTTAAAACAATAGAGAAGTATAAAACTATTTATTTAAAGATGTTGATATTTTATATTTATTGCAAAATATGTACATATACATAATGTACAAATATATGAACAAATACTGTCTTTTCCTACTTTCTTAAACTACTTATGTCATTTGTGGTGCTTAATTGGAGTGGGCAGATACCTTTGTAGCGATTTGCTTGTTGTGATTCTCTGATTGGTAGATCAGTAAAATGTAAAATGTGATTTTAAATCTCACAAAGTGACTTGTTTCTCAACATGTGGCTTTACAGTATCTCGCAAGTGCAGATTTGTTTCTCATAACTGTGAATTTATATTTTGCAGTTGCAATGTGATACACAATGACTTTATTTTTTTCATATACCTGTACTGCGTTTACTCTGAGGCAGAAACAGAGTTTTGCTCAAAATCCGATTGCAAGTGGTCACAGGAGACATGTTACTTCCAACATGTAAACATGTTTCACCTCCCCACTTGTGATCGTATCACCCAAGATATAACGTGATTTTTTTTGGAAAGATTTTGTGCTGATTTGCATAACTCATTTAGTAAATTGAGCACCACAGAAACACAGACAGCCCCTGCAAATTTAAATTCTTAGTGAAATCCCCCCCAAAGACTGTATCAAATATTTCTGGAGCAAATACTCACTTTTATCAACACTGCTGTCTGCTCCCCAATGTAGTCGATGAGCTGCAGCTGGGCTAAGGCCTTAAAACACACCAAAGAGAAAATCAAGCCATAGACCAAAAAACCAAAACAACAGACATTTAATCTGACAGTCCTGATTTTTCATCTTTTAAACAATGGAAGTTTAATATCAAAATTCATCGTATTTTTTGTCTAGCTGCTTGCGGTGCACACTAGCATAAGTGATTGTAAATGTTGGCTCTGCTTTAGAGGGCAAACAGTTTATCTTGGAGAAGCATTAAGCTCCCCACTGGGCCCAAGGGGTGGTCTTCCCTGTGTGAATACTCTCTTCCTTACAAAACAAAGGATTAAACCAACACAAACAGCAAACCCAGCAGTTATGCTGCTGACATGCTAACTTTTCCCTTACTTAGACTCCCAATCTCTAAGTCACCCCCCTTTCTCTCTCTTTAGTTAAGAAAGAAAGATAAAAAATAAACATAACACACTATTATATACACTATTAAATATTTCTTTATTTTGTCTATTTCATGACAATGCACTTGAAATATTTAGTCTTTTAAAAATTTGCACGTTTTTTCCTCTTAGGCTTATGCTCAGGTTTGTAAAAAGAAAAAAGAAAAGAAAAAAAAGATCAAATTAAAAAAAAGAAATGTATTTAATAAAAAATATTGAAATAAAAAAGATATATTACATTTAAAAGAACAAATCTATTTTTCTTACATTAATTGTGTAAATTAATTTACAGTTGACAAATCTAAATATGAAAGATAGAGATTTTGGTTGCAATTAAATCATTTGATTGATTGATTGATTGATTGATTGATTGATTGATTGATTGATTGATTGATTGATTGATTGATTGACTGATTGATTGATGTTGCATTTAAAACTCAACACACGTTTGATACGAACATGACAAACTCGGAACAAGCATCCAAAACACAACATTCACCCAACTAAACTGGTCTTTTCAGCTTTGTCAACAAGGACTAGACATCACTGTAATGTAATACATGACAGAACATTGGGATATGTGTGCGTTTGTGTTTTTAAGCATGTCTGTGTGCAGTTCGTGAGCATTACCATACCTCCATAAGCACAAAAAGAGCAGCAAAGAACAACAGGGTGGCCCATTCCACTCTGTGAAGTATGATCTCGAAGTCTTGAATGTCAGCCAGCACCAGTAACCACAGAGCCCCCAAGATAGCGATCCAACCTGAGCGACAAAACAGTACATCAAGCCAAGATCACTGGAAAAGAACCGAAAACACTTTGAACACAACTGCAATTTTATTTCCTGTTGTAGCACGTAAAGGATTTAAGATAGTGGAATCCTGGAAAACAGCCGACCGGTAGTTAATGCAATGCATCAATCATATGTTATGCCTCTATCTATCTTGCCTTCCCATGACCACAAACACATTCTCATCAGCCGACCACAGTGGTCCTAAATCTGGTATTCCACTCACACAAAACCTCAGTCAGCGGGAGAGAGACCAAACAGTGGCATTCAATTAGAAACACAGTCCAGCCACCTCACAAACAGACTCATAAATGCTCTGCACATCGATATACTGACACCACAGGAATTCTGCGACACCACAATGGACTACGGGTTGTCAGGGTGTAAGAATAATAGGCCTAAGCCAGTTACTGGATCGTCTTCATTAAAGGCTTCTGTGATGTCTTCGACACTGATCTTATTGCCTCAGTCTAAATAAATGATAGGAATTTCAACTACAACAGAACAGAACATAAATGTGGTAGTTACCTTTCCTTTACCATCAATGTTGAAAAAAGTTCTGCTGCTTAATATCTTTCTGGACATTTTAAAGATATGTTTGTCCATAAATAGTCAGTGGGTTTCGGTGGGAATTTTAATGTAAATATTTTTCAAAATATTTCCTTTTGAATATTTTTTTTCAAAAATATATATTTCTGTGTGTTCCATAGAATAAAGAAAAAATACAGGTTTGGAATAACATTAGGGTGAGTAAATGATGCCAGGATTTAACGTTTTCATATGAACGCTCCCTTTAAGTTCAGCAGTAAATATCATAGCAAAAAAAGTGTCAACTTCTGTATCACTGTTTATTTTAATCCACTCACATGTTAACGTAATATCAATCTGAAAAATCTACCAAGAAATGGAGGTGAAATTAAAAAGGACATTAACTATGATTGTGTGAAGAATTATTGCCAGACATTTTACTACTGATTAGCTGATGTACCATTTCCCAGAAGCCTCTTGGAATAAAAACATGCAGCATGTCAGGAACAAAATGTACGAGTCACTAAAGCGAGACTGATAATACGGCGGGACGTGGGCCAGTGTTATACTGCTACATCACATGCGGTGGTGGAAGTCCATCATTATAAGCATGCCATTTTAGAGATCAGGGCTGTGCACAACTAATGCGTCACATGTCAGCCTTTAACCTTTACTATAATAGCCACAGAAAAGCAGGCTTTATTCTGGACCTGCATATTACATGCAACTGTTTGACGTTGAACATAAAAATAAAAAATAAAAATAAAAATGACTTGCTGTAAATGTTACAACAAACGAACAGAAGCCATTAGTGCAGTTAATGAATGCTTACATACTGGGAGAAACATTTACAAGCAGTAAGATCAGATTTTGAAACATATTTAAGTGCAGGTAGTAGATTATCATCTCTAGGTTGTGTTTTACCAGAGCAACCATTAAGAGGACATTCATTATACAAGAGCATCCAGGTAAAACGGTTCCTGGAAATATTATTCCCCAGTAAACTGTTTGTCATCCTTTACCAAGACAAAGCAGTGAAAGGGAAAATTTCATTTCTTGTTATTTTGAATTTATTTGTTAGTGCAGTATTGATATTTCCATTGAATAGTACTCCTCAATGTACAAAGGATAAAAATATGAGAGCTTGAACAGTGGATCGTGTTCGATTGGTGTGATGTATATGAGTGCTTTTGGGCCTTGATTTAAAAACAGGAACACGTAGTGTGGACTCTGAGGAGTTCAGTCCTTGAAACAGGATGTGTTGAACAGATGGTCACATACACACTATCAAAGCTTTGGGGTCGAAATAAAATTATCATATAGCGACACAGGGCCTTTGTCTGGTAGACAGTCAGGAACCAGGTCCTGTGACCACCAAGGGGCTCAATGGAAGTGGTTCTCAACTGGTGCGCCACAATAATAAAAAAAATGGGTCAAAGGTATGGGGAAAAAACTGCTTAATGCAAACAATAAATTTGAATTAAATATATTTGTTGATATTTTGGCATAAATTTATTAGTTACATGATAAAAGTGTGCAAAAGTAGGCAACATTAAAATAAACACATTGAAAAAGAAAATGTATAAAGTTAAGATGTGTCAACTACAACAATTGATTTTAAAGAGGCCATGTTATACACTTTTACAAAGTATTAATTTTATTTTTGGGGTCTACTAGAATAGGTTTTCAATTTTAATTTAAATTTATTTTTTTAATTTTTACATATTTTACATTGTTGCAGCATCTGTGTTGCGTCCGAAATTGAATACTTCCCCACTAGTAGTCGAAAAACAGTACGCCAACAGAGTAGTATGTCCGAAAACGTATTCGAAAAGCAGTAGGCAAAAAAGTCCCCGGATGAAAAAGTCAAGACTCCAATCAAGGCGTTTCATGGAGTTCAGAAACAGTGCTGCTTACTGATAAAGAGAATAAAAATAACTCACGACCTTTTTCAAGCTCAAACAGCAACATTACACACAAAAGAAATTTTAAAATGTAAAAAACACAATAGGTCCTCTTTAAGATTTATTATTATTTTTATAAGTCGATAAACAAGAACTTTTTTGGGTCACCAACATGATGTTTATGTAAAATCTGGGTCCTAAAGCAGAACTCACTACTTGGGCCGAGCAAAGTGGTGTCATCCATACCATTTTGTACCAATGCTCCTTAAATTTAAGCCCAGTAAGGATAATTGTGAGCAAGAATGTTTCTCCAAAAGTGAAGGAAGAGTTGGTCAAATTAATTAATTAAATTTCATTATTAGTCTGCATAAACTTTGCATTCATGAAAAACTCACCATTCTCACTATTATTGTGACACCAGAAAGAGTCATAAATGTCAACTCAAAATCTAACCCACACCACTCAAAGCGGAATAGTGAATTACTGAGCAATTATCTAAAGACCCACTTCCACCAGAAAGACTATTTCCTGTTAGCCAGCCAGAGGCTTTGAACTCCAGCCAGCGATGCCAGTGAGTGAAGTGCCTCAATTTAAAAAAAAAAAAGCTGGACAATGGTCAAACCGTTATTATTCAAGCTTTCCACATTTAGCACAAAACACCACATGCATGCACACATGCTTTGGGATTATGACCAACTCTGGTCAGTAAATGCTGCAACAAACCGATATGATATAAATCATACATGCTTCCAATTCAAGCACAATTTGATTAAACAGGTGAGTACTGGAGATTGCCTGTGGGAAATTATTTAATAAGGGATAAGGAGGACGAACAGAGGAAGAGTCAAAGAAGACAGGAAGAGAAAGAACAGAAAAAGACAGAGAAGGATTCAGATGCATTCACAGAGGAAAAAGATTTACTGTAATTGTGGTGGAGAATGTATTGGTAACGATGGTTTGATTTAAACGAGGTAGAGATCATAAAAGGCATTATTGTTGGGAAAATCAGAATGATGGAAGACAAAGTTTTGTAACTAGTTATGGGAATCTCCAAGTCTATTAATAAAAAATATATATATTAAATGTGAATTTTTGGATGTAAGATCAGGATGTAATTTGTATACATAACTACTATGGTAATACAAAGTTGAAATTAACTGTAAAAATAAAACTCTGACTTCTTAAATGAAATCTGTTATGCCCCTCATTTTTGGTTAATACCCTAAAGATGGATATTTAAAAAATAATTGTAGTTCCAAAATTAAACTCCAATTTCCCATCAGAGTCTTTGAATATCTTCTCATCTAATAAAAACCCAGGAGAATGAAAATAATGAAGCTTTAATCTCTTTGAGACTGTGATTATAAAGTTTGTTTGGGTTCTCATAAGATTAGAAAGGTCAAGAACAATCAACCTGATATTTAAAGCTACACTGTGTAATTTTTTAAGTTGATTCTTAGCAAAAAACACTTTGTTCTCTCAAAATTATATGTGCTCATTAATGTATAATTACTTTTACCAATTAATCAAGTATTCTCGTAAGTGTAGAATCTGCCATTTATAATACGAGTCGTTCGAATGGCGGAAACCATGTTGCGCCTCCATCTTGAAAATACATTAGACAAAGAGGGACATACCTGGAAATTCAAGCTTCGCCTTTCGCGTTTTTACACTCAGTGGCACCGTGACGAATGCGATGGGGAGATTACTCGCGACTGCCGGCAGATTTGAAATAATACGGCCACCATAGGAGTTAAAACGCCCTCGGAATGAGAGGGGCTAGAAAGTAATATTCAGTTGGTAGTCATATACAATTTCACCGCTAGATGGGAGAAAATCCTACACAATGTAGCATTAAGTATGTTTTTGACGGATTAAGTAGAATTTGGGGTCAAACACAACATGAGGCATTTCATGAAAACTTTCACGTTAATTTTCACATCAGTTGGATATCGTTAGTTTTAGTAAATAGAAAGTTAGAGAACTTTAGAGAACCGTTAGAAAAGTAACAACACATAAATCACAATTCACCACCAGACAGATCAACTGACATTAAAACACTTTTTTTTAGATACAAGCATCTTTTTCTCGAAGAGTAAATTATGTTCAACGATTTGGATGATACAAACACACACACACGACACACACACACATGCACACGCACACAAGCACTGTAGCTCATGCTTGGTGTGAAATGAATCCCAGACTTCTTCCACACTGGCATTGGAACGGTTTTGTCACAACACAATCCAAAAAAAGTAACTTTTGATTTGCTTTCTGCTTCAGTGTTCCCCCACGGCATCCAACTGAAGATGGAGGAGGAATTGGGAGCCTTCAGCAATGCACAGCACAAACAGAGCAGAAAAAATGAGAGAAAGAGAGAGAGAAAAAGGCTCTGCAATTAAAAGAAGTTTGCTGAGAAACCTTGGAGGCTCATTCATCATACCCAAAACAACACAGGCATTCCGGCCCGTTGAGTGAGACACAAACACCACATCATGTTCTTCTTTTTAAAGCAAATGTGTTTCCACAAGCACCCTTTTATAAAGAACCTTGTCTCTCTCAGGATGTTCCAGGAAGAAATGAGCTGTTGCGTGTTTTCTACTTTGATTAATCTTCCTGTTTCCTCATTCATTATTTGGTGGTACAGCTTTTGTACTGCCCAGGAGATAAATTATGTCTTATTTCTTAATTTAGTTATTTATAAATAAATTACTATATCAAGAGCTGAGATACATTAGTAATATTTAATGTGCATGTGCTCCAGATCTTAAATGAAATGTTTTTTAAAATTAAAATAAATTAATAATACTTCAAAGTCACAGTACAGAAGAGTTTTTGGTTAAAAATGAACACAACTCAATATGTATACCTTCAGATGCATGTTAAAAGTGTTAAAAGCCTAATAAAGCTGCTTTATTTTACATTGGAATTAATTAATCATGACTGACTACGAATAGGGTATTTCTCCCGTGCTAAATTACAATTTCGGATTTTTCGTAACTGTATCCACTGCACTAGGTGTCAGTATATTCCGAGACAACAGTCAAATCAATAACCACAAAAAATGACTTAGCACAAATGTTGACCTCTAACCACATAACCAAATAATGCTTAACACAAGATTCTTAAAAGTTGCATGATGTATTCTATTATTATTATTATTTTTTTTTTTTACATTTTAAGAGCATCTAAATATCTTTACTTTCAGAGTAAAGGCACACCGAGTATATAATTGATATTTCCTACTCATTAAATGTTTTCATGGACCTATAGAAATGACCTTTCAGAGCCTTTTTTTCTCTAAACAGTCTTTGAGTGACTTAAAATCGAGAAAACTCCCCAGATGCACTGTTACTGCTAATGTTGTTCATAGAAATGTGCTAATGTTCTCTAGTCAATTATAAAATAATCAAATTGTAATTACATAATTTTTCTGGGAAATGGATGGCCTTGGGGCCTAAGAATCACTTAATTGTCATGAATGTGCTTTTCGTTGGAAAGTCGTGTGGTGCTCTGTGAGCACAATGCATCCTGTGTGCTTCATTGCTCTCCAGCAGGCGCACTGTATCCTCGCCCATGATTAAATAATCAATATCAAAGGTCAAACAGAGTGGTGATGTGTCAACCTAATGAAAGTCTAATGACAGTCATTTGCAGCCCATGCTGGACGACCCTGGTTTTGATCAGGAGGAGGAACTGAGAAGAATTTGAAAGCAGAACCACACTGTTTTTTGAAAATGGTAATGTACAGTGATTATTTTTGCGATCAGTGCCAAATAATTATGTACACAGCTGTGGAAAGACAAAAAAAAAAAAACATGATTTTGTATGTATGTAGTAGAGATGCTCATTTTTATCATTTTGAAAATAATATTCATGTGTCATCCCTCCATAAGATCAAACTGTCCACAAATGAGAATTGATTATCAATACACAATCAGACCCGAACAATATAACAACCTAAGAGAGCTGTGTGGCAGGCATTTTCTGATTGACCAACTCGTACTCACTAATAATGTTTGGTGAAGTTCTCAATTTCATTTCTATCAGTAATTGACATCTCATTCACCGTGTAATAAACATGTCTATTAACCAGTTCGACAAAGCTAGAGCAAAAAGGGATGGCTGTGTGGCGGGAAGAAAAAAATTAAACCGGTAACAAAATACTTATTTTGGGGTGAGTAATACTAGCTGTCTTATTTAATCTCACGCTACTCCATTGTTATGGCTTTGCATTTGTGTCTCTTTCTACATTTAAAGCCCAGCTGCAAACAATTACCACATCAACACATTGACGGATTTATACACGCACCAATTAGATCATGGGAGGATGTGGCCAGCTTTATTAGAATAACATTTGTTTCTCTATTTTTATTCTATGAACCCTAATATAATGCATATAAAATGAAACGTGGTAGAGGAATTGGCACATTTTGATCATTTCCAAAATAGCAAAGTATTCTTGTGATTCCATTTCCTCTGCTCAAACAGAGAGGAAACAAGCCCTAATAATTAGATTGTGAGGCGTGTAAACAGCAGGGCCAGTTCAGCAATAGAAACGGATGAAGCCTGATTATTTGTGTCCTTGTTTGTCTCTCTCTTACCCAGATCCAGATGTATGGCAGGAACAAAAGAGTTCAGGAAGAACATAAAGATGACCACCCCAAGGACAGTCAGACACTTGACCAGGAGGATTTTGTCAGTTATTCTGTGCTATAAAAGACCATGAAAGATACGTTTTAGAGACAAGACAGAAAGAAACATGTCTAATACCTATTATGCCCTCTAAACCAGAGTTTCTGGTGGCTTGCGATCCACAGGTCTGTTCAAATCGGATCGCTTATGGGAGTGGGGAAAAGCTTTTCAGGCAAACTTTTACAAGGGAAGAAATGCTGTGAAAGCACCTAGAAGCATCTTTTGTTTATGACATCAAAGGTCATGTGTCCAACTAAACTCCAATAAATGGCATTTAATAAACAACATAACCCAGAGTACATTACATACATATTTAACTTCAACAAGGCTAAAGATAAAGTGTCCTGACCACAATATGTTTCAGTGAATTATTGACAACTAATCAAATATAAAACCATAACGTTTTAATTGATGTTTAGAAACCAAACTATAAACACTGTACACACTTCTGCAGTTATTTTCCCTATTCAGTCAATTACATTAACAAATGTAAATTTGTATGTAAATCTGTTAAGGACTTTTTGTTTATTTTTGTACAAAATGAATGAATGAATGAATTTTTTTATTTATTTTTATGTTTTATTTTTTTTGACAGGGACATTGTACATTAATAAAACATTGCTGTAAATGTACCAGAATGAATTAATTAATGTATTTATTTATTTATTTGAGAACCAGTGATCTAAACGCTTTACTCCACTGGAAGTTTCTTATCAATAAATAAGATAACATCGGAAAGATAAGGCAGGCTTAGCAGAGAGGTACAACACATAATCTTAATGCAGCCTTGTTTTACCTTTTTTTGCAGTTCTTGAATATTTTGCTCCCAGTTTTTGTCTTCCTGTGATATTTGCCTGTGAAACAGAATGGAATGGAGAATGGAGTGTGTTAATACATCCTTTCAGCCAGCATGGACACCTGCAAATGAGTAGAAGAGGTGACTTCATGTGGTCACCCAGAATCTTTTCTACTCAGCATGTGAGGCTATAAATGGCTTCTGTGATCATTCTATCTCTCATCAAAGCAAACCACAAGCCCCGCAAAATCACAAGCAGAACTAATCGAATTTCTTTTGTTAAAAGAAACATTTATGATAACAAAAAATAAGATACTGTTGAGAGAACAAAATTTTTGTGCTTGATTGAAATTTCAGTTCTCTACAAGATCTTTAGGGGGCCTACACAATTGAGAACAAATAGCTACATTTTTTTACAGGTTTTTCCTTTTATTTATAATTTTATAATCTTTCATTTATCATCCTGTGCTACTGTCAGACACAACAGGTGTCATGCAGTGGGAATGGATATATTTTGGACCTGAAGTGTTTTCAAGTGACCTGATACCAAGACAATTATCTTAATACCTTATTCAATATCAAAATGGCTTTAGATTTTAAGGCTTGAGACTTTGAGAATGCATCTTGGATAGGGCTTAACATTAACTATTTTGCTCACCAGCCACTGTGGCTAGTGGTTTTCCAAAGTTACTAGCCACTCAGCATTTTCACTGACCACAATTTAGTCATCGATACCATGGGGGAAAACTACCACATATATTTTGTATATTATCCCATAATTTGGCAGCAGGTATATTAGGCTGCTGTCTTTAAGACCTGACACACGGATCCATTATACTGTTGCACATGCGTTCTTTCTCATCTGTTTGTGTTCACTTAAAACATACCTGACTGTGTTTACGTGAATACTCGCCAAGACCGGCATTATGACATTTTTTGTGTGTTTTTGACTGTTTAAGCACAATAAGCAGTGAAAAATAACTCTTTAGTACTGAGAGGCGCCTTTATGTGCGCACACATTGGGTGTGAGCACAAAATCTGCAGGAATGAGTAAAATTATGCACAATCCCACGCCGAAATTTAAGCCCTGTAACACCAACAATATTCATCAAGAGCAAATGAAACGAGTGAGTGAGGGGAGGCGGGTTTGTGTGTCAACTCAATGTCAGAGAGATGAGAGTATAATTTGTCTATTCTGCAAAAAAATTTGCATTGGAAGCGTTTCAGATATTTCAGCATGTATCGAAAAATCTATATTTTTGACATCACAAAAATGTATATATTATACTGTATATAACCCGTCAAGGTGGCTAGTAGGAATGACTGCGTTACACACCATTGCTGAAATCCACCCACACTTGGCGGGTTTTAATGTCAAGCCCTGATCTTGAATATAAGTGTAGCTTAATTTGTTTTGTTCAATTTGTTTCCACCATTATCCTCATTAGATTTAGACAACACAAGTGAAAAAAGTGAAAAAAAATCAGCCAATGAAACAAGGAAAAAAAAAAAAAAAAATGATATTCAACATACATCCATGATTTTAAAGGGGATGTCTAATGCTATTTCATGCATTCTGACTTATTTATACTGTTAAAGAGTTGGATTCTCATGCTAAACATGGCCAAAGTTTGAAAAAACGAGTTGGATGTATGAGTATTTCTGCGCCAAATACACTCCTTCAGGGTTTGTATAAGGTTTGGAAAGTTTTTTTGAGTATGGCCCCTCCTCCCGGAAGAGCGTGCGCACACATCAACCAGAGCGAGAGCAAGAGCACGCCCATCAACGTGCAAGTTCAGGTTACGGAAGCCGCCGGCAGCGCTGCACGGAACGCCTCCAGGAGCTCGGCTGTTTTCGGAGAGACTCGGTACAGCATATCTGTCTTTTATAAATCTGATAAAACTAAAGACTCTATAAAGGATGCAATACTACTCTATAGGTACTCCAGATTAACATGAGATTGGCAGAAATTCATAAAGTTATGTCCCCTTTAAACACCCCTTGTGCATTGGTGTAGACAGACTGCTTCCATTTTAACCAGACAGACAAAGAAAATAATGGACTGAGCATGAGTGTAGCACCTCTGGAAGGTCTTGAGCTGCTTGCGCAGAAGGCTTTCCAGATTGAGCACCTTCTGCATGAGAAGACACTTGACGGCAGTCTCCTCTCGGCTGGCAGGGTTAATGCGATGGGCTGTCTGCCTCCACACCAGAATCTCATGCTTCAGTTCTGCAGGGCGACACAAATCATGATAAGATAAAGGGTTCAGCAGTAGAACAGACAAATACGAATTAAGATAAGAATTTCAAATCTATTCCAAAAAAACAAAAAAAAACTGGGAAGAAACCATAGACTGTAGGAAGAAACAGATAACAAGAACTATTAATGATATGGATTTATGGTCAAACAAAGCCAATCCCGAAAAAAGTAAAGTAAAGGGAGGGATAATTGTAGCACATTTGTTAGCTCATTTATTCAGATTGTTTTTAGCCCAAAGCTTTGCAATTGGACCATCTTTGCAATGTCTGCAGTCACTACCTATGACAATTAATTTCATAACTTAATTTACCCGGATACAGTTAAATGCAGACAGGCCAATCTCAGAATTTTTTTAAAATACTGTGACCGTATTAGAAAACAATAAAAATGTGACGTTTAAAATGTGAAGAAGAAAA
The DNA here is from genome assembly GCF_949152265.1 of Phoxinus phoxinus. Classification (NCBI taxonomy): domain Eukaryota; kingdom Metazoa; phylum Chordata; class Actinopteri; order Cypriniformes; family Leuciscidae; genus Phoxinus; species Phoxinus phoxinus. The sequence goes on from NC_136886.1 coordinate 11,852,658, forward strand.
AAACAATAGTTTAAGCTTACTTAAAGGGGTCATAAATTGAGAGATGAAATCTTTTGAAATACAAGAGGTCATTGTACTATAAAATGTAATTGTACATAAAATTACTCGTTTTAGATTTTATAACAGTATGACGTAAAAGTGTAATGAAAGACTGCAGAAGAAAATCAATGTCTACTTCTACATCCGTGCCTCTTTAGCCCCGCTCACCTATTCACACATGTCATTTAGTAGTAATTAAGAGAGATGCAAACTAGAATGTATTTTTCTGTCTGAGCCCAGCCCGCATTCGACAGAGCAGTAACCGAATCCGACCCGAGCCCGACAGGCATCAAGATATTTTGTCCGAGCCCGACACAGTTAAAATCAAATTTTCTCATTCTAATGACACATGTACGTTTGTTTGTGTGGAAAGCCCGCTTTTATTAAGCAACTGTAGGAAGGCATTCGGAAATGTACAACAGATGAGCGCATCAGCGCACACGGGGCAACAAGCGCACGTTAACACAGGCGCGCACACATTATGCACGTGTTTCGTTGTCACAGCTACATAAACAAATTTCCGCACGCAGGAAGGCGGATGTTATGGTAAAATTTTACATTTATTTTAATCACAAAAACAAACCTTTGTATCAAATGAAACAGGCCCATTGGCTACCTACATAATATGCTTTTTTTTTATTTAAAATGTTCAATGCCTTATCGTGCTGATGTGACAGAGCCCAACCCGAATCCGAACACCATTTCTAAATATCTGTCCGAACCAGGCTCGGGTCGGGTCGGGTCTCCATCCTCTAATGCAAACACAGGACAACTCCAACAATGAAACAATTGAGATCCCTTTCAGGATTGCAAAACGTTTTGCAATGCCAGTTTGTGGGAAAACACAGTCATTGCATTGCCTTCCTTGTGATCCTAACATTAAAAAAGCGTGGATGAACTTTAGAACTGAAGTTCCAGATTAAGGCAGTAAGAAACTGTTCTTTTCTTCGCTTTATGTTACTGCCAATACATTTTTAAACAAAACACAGTTCAGCGCATACTTTTTGAGACTGAAAATAAAAGATGATGCAGTGCCGACTATATCGGATCCGACAGCAATGTCGCAACACAAAAGTGTGAGTAACAATGTTTTTAAAAAAATATGTCACTTGCTTTGTTTATTACAAATCATTTTATATGTACTGAGTATTTATACAGTAGCGCCACAGTCAAACTGTGAATAGTTGTGATTTGCTGTTGCGTCCTTTGCTTTGGAATTGATGGGGTTAATGCATTGGACTATTATTGGATACGGAAGAGGAAGAGGATGAAGCACAGACTAGGCAGTTACAAAAAGAATGGAGAAGGAAAGGAAAGAGAAGATAAGGGAGAAGGAAAAACAAAGCTATACAATAGGCAAGGATTTGTACTAGTCTTTCAGCATGACTTCTCACCATGTGATGGTGAGGCTGCTAGGAAAGCTTTCCAGAAGCTAATTGACACAGTAATGCATCATGCCGAGGGCCTGGAAAACTATATCAGCCGCACAGCAGGTTTGATTTTTTCGAAAGTGAGGCTCTGTGGGGACTTGAGGCTATACAGAATTAGAAATTGGACTGGCATTGAGTGGTCACCATCAGGCCTAGTGGAGGTCTTTCGTTCCAGACGCAGAACTCACGGGGAACCGACCAGCCGATAATTTAAGTTCTGTTCCTTACAGAGCAGAGTTCTAAAACTTTGCATCAACTCCACACCGACCAACACTCTCTCATTGTGTTAGCCACCCAATAACCCAATAATCACAGGAAGAAGGGGGAGATTTGCATTCTGGCTGGTGCTAGTCCCATGCTGATGTTGTCTCAAAGGGAAGACAATCCTCACAGTAGGCAAAGGCCAATGGTGTAGGAGAACATATAAAGCGTGCCTTCCTGCCTTCTGAGAAAAAATCTCTCTCTTTTTTTCTTTTTTTTTTGCTTGTCTGTCATCTTGTATTTATCTCTGAAATAACAGGCACAAAACATACATAAATTGAATTAAGGCACCTGGTGTGACGCATCAATTCGTGCAACCTGCTGGTTGTTTTCAAAATAACAGTTCTTGTGTAGGTGTTCTGTAAGCATGAACAAATATAATTCACTGTTTCCAAATTAAAATTCTCTCATCTTACTGATAAGTTGATGTAGTTATACTCTTAAATCAAATCAATCAAATTCAATAAAAAATTTCATAAAAAAAAAAAAAAAATCAATTGTTCCCAAAAGTATTTGTTGAGACTGTCTTGGGTGCAGTATGGGGAGAGTGATTCTTTCAACTAAAAACTTATTTAATAATAAAAATGTAATAACACGTTTAATAAATTCTAAAGCCTGGCTGGCTGACAAGACCAAAATAGAGAAATGCTGGAAATTATCATGTCAACACTCTTTAAAAATGACTGTTGTGAATTAGAGAAATTAAATATTAAGCCATTAAAATAAGATAATTGCCTTGTTAAATAAAAAAAAGATAAATGTCAAAAATAAAAACTGATCTTAAAAATCTGTCCAGTTCCTTTAATAGATCAAGTAAAACAATCGCCTGCTTGAATTTAAAACTAGCAAAATGAATGAATAATTAATTAGAAGAATTAAAAATGTAATTGTGGTCGTGTATGATGACGACCAGAGAGGGGAAATGTGGTGGATTTTAATAGATAAGATAGTAAACTATCTTTTAAACTATCTTATTTAACATACCAACACTTTGAAACACCATGTATTACGTTTTGTACTTAGGCTGTGTGTGTGTGTGTGTGTGTGTGTGTGTGTGTGTGTGTGTGTGTGTGTGTGTGTGTGTGTGTGTGTGTGTGTGTGTGTGTGTGTGTGTGTGTGTGTGTGTGTGTGTGTGTGTGTGTGTGTGTGTGTAAATAATAAATATGGGAATCTTGTGATTTACAATGAAGTAATCGTTAACAAAAAAAAGTCTACAGGACCAGTAACAGAAGGGTTTGCATATGAAGAACCAATCAAATAGTGGGGGAAATATGTAATGCAGCATGACATTCATGCCATACCTTTATACTACTACTGTAAAACTATTCTTGTGTACTGTGGGATTCTCAATGGAATTTGTCTGAGATCCTCCGGACTGCTTGGAAGATTTTCTGAGTATTGCTCGAGAACTCCCGGCCGTTGAATTAAAGCATTTAAAGGACATTTGTGTGAGAGTCTTTCTGTAATTTACTGCTGTGCAGCAGGTCAGTTTAGGGAAGCAAGTAAGTTAGTTCGCAAGCAAGTATAGCTAGGAAATAAGTTAGAAATAGGGAACTCAGTTGTAGTCAATTGTAGACTTGCTGGAGTAGAGACTATGCGTCGACGGAAGACGTTAGTTAGGGGGCGTCGATTAGAGACCCAGATAAGTAGTTAGGTTTAGGGAAAATCCATGACAATATGACAACTGAATACAATAGAATCAACATATTAATGCCACAATATTAATATATATAAATAACGATTTGTGCACATTTGTACACCTAAAACTTGCTCATTCGTAAATTATTTATGTTTTAGTGCATGCAGTCAATACTGGAATATTGTACGTTTCAGTTTGTATAAAAATGCAAGTAAATATACTGTATGTGGGGTTTTGTACTACTTTCTCATCTAGCCCAAACTTGGAGGTTATAAGGACATGAAACTGCTGTGACACTGGGCTGATCAGCATGCAGCCGTCCACCATCATGCTATTTCACAGAATCAAAGGATGACTCAAAGTTCTGCTTTAAATTGGATGATCAACCACTGTGTGACTCTAGAAAAGGCTTTGTGCTTTCCTCAGATTATGACTTATGGGTATGGTGAAAGCCTCTCTGGGAACCTCAGAGCCTGTATTCAGACTGTGAATGGCTGAAATGAGTGGTTTATTTTAAAGGAGCTATTGTCATACTTCAGGTGTGTGTGAAAGAGAGCTCAGGTGTGGAGGTGTATGGGCGATGTGAGGAGTTGGTCTCTGTGGAGCAGAGGGAGCAGCTGCTCAAGAGGCTAATGGCCATCTGTAGAGAGAGCTTGACAACTGGAGGACGACTCGACGGATTATTTTCTATAACCAAAAATCATTTAAGTAAAAAATTATCCAGAAAAAGCTAATAAAATGCATATATATGTATATTATATAAAATATAATATATATATGTATATTATATAAAATGCATATTATATGCATATATAAGTGTGATTATCTTAATTAAATGAATAGTTCACCCCAAAAGGGAGTTCTTTTAAAAGTGGATATTTTTATAAATGTACCATGGCCACCAAAACGCTTATTTGTAGACAAAGAAAAATGAAAATAGCTAATTTTACTAATGTGTTTTGATCCTTGGAATTAATACATCCCAACCTGGGGACCACTGAAAGAGGAAGAGACTGTATGGAGGCACGTTTGATTTCACAACATAAACTAGAGGTTACATGATTTTAAAATCACATCAGGAATTTCAAGGCAGGTTAAATGAGAGTACTATTGTAGATTAATTGCTCATTGATGCTTGAGTAGACTGTGAAGAGAAGAAGAGTGGATGAAGGGAAAAGAGTATGTAGCAGGCTATTAATAATGGTCTTGACTGAGATCAGAAGTACATCAGAGTATTTTAATTTAATCGATGAAGTGAAAGGACAATAATGCATTTTAAGACAAAACCTACTAGCTTATAGAATTTTATGGATAGCTATGTCAGTGTATAGTAACAGTGCTATATCTCACATTTTAAACAATTTATCATGCAAACTGCCTAAAAACATAATAAGAAAAGAAAAGAAAGTAAAATAATAATTAAAAGTACATTTAAACTAGTCTAGCTGAAATCCTTCAAATTCATCAATCATATTTTACAGAATGGAAAAAAAATGATGAGAAAATATAGAAATCCTTTTTGCGAAAGAAGAGGGGAAGAACAGAGCATGTCTGGGCTCTCAGTGGAGGTGGTGATGAAGCAATGACTCCCTAGGTGAGAGTGGTATTGACCTATCAGTGTCTATGATGGCTTTATCAGCCTTTCTAGCTGTGTTAGCACCTTCACACTAGGGCTAAATGTGTCCTGTTCCAACAGAAAGTCATAAATACACAATTCCTTGACACATGACCCATTCAAGCAAGTGTTACACAATGGTAGATGTCAAAATACAAGTACAACATACAATCTGACATTACAGTACAACCCTAACCATGCTCTAACATTCACTTTGTTAGCATGCATTTTTGCAGATAATAATATAAGAAAATGATTTATTGGAAACATTTTAATCAGTTGCTATAAAATGTGCTATCTTTGCTCATGAGCAGTTCTGGGCAGACATTTTTGAGCAAATCACCTGAACTCTAAATGTGACCAATCACACCACAAGAACCCACATTTCCAAGCCCTTCATTATAGACTATGCTCAGCTGTGATGTGAAGGGGGAAAAGAACAATAAATAAATGTTACTTGAAAGTCTTTTTTTTTTTATACAAAATGAGTTTTGAATGCCTGTCAATGGAAAAAATGCTTCATGGGCCCAGATGATGTAATTACAACATCTACCAGCAGGGAGTAAATGGGCCATGCTAACCAGGCGAACCTTGACCCCTCAAAAAACAAATAAATAAGTCCTGTCTGAGAGTATTGCATAAGTCTAGGTCTTGAGGGAGGTCATCTACGGCAGGATTTATGTATTTAATACAGACGCGTTAAGGCTTTCAGCACAGGCTCATCCGATAAGAATAATGGAAATATCAGGGAAAACAGCCTGAAGGGTACAGAGAGACTAAACGCATCAATGTGATCGTGGGAAGTGCGGGAGGAGGGGGGATGAAAAATTATGTATTGCTGAGGTTATAATCATCCATGAAAGGGTATACTGTGCCTATCCCAGTCACAGGGGCTCAAAGGCCAAATGTAAGGAGCTTGGATAGGATATGAGATTTGGTGTAAATAGTGTATAAACGGTGTATGAGACTCGTTCACATTCTCATAAACGAAGAACTGCTGTCAACAAGGAAGATCAAGTGTTCCCTCAACCACTCTATGGTTTTTAGAAATGATTGCTCATTCTTTAAGATCTAGGTCAATGGGATTATGAATAAATTTTTCATTGCACATGTCAGAACAAAAGCGCTTGAATCATAAAGGAAGGAAATACGAGTTTCTCCGCAGTACACTTGAGGATAGATCCAAGTGATTTTGGGAAACCTGATGCGCAGGAACAGAGCATAATAAATTAATACTCACCCACGATTTCGCTGGATTCCTTGTTGTAAAGTTTCTTATTCCAGTACAGCATTCTCAGAAAAGGAAATGAGGTCAGCAGCACCAGACAGATTCCCAGGAACATGTAACCCGTAAAGGACGCAAAGTCAATCCCCTAGAGGAACAAGAAGGTGGGTTAATTTTCACCCTTTTAAAATGCGACTACAGTGAACTTGTGCAGTTAATTTGCTGCGGCATTTCATGAAATATATTCTAAAGCACTAAGTAGAGATCACATCCACTTTACTGGCTCTCCATATAATGTGGATGGAGGCCTTGATTACATTTCATCAACAGAATCATATTCCCCATTTAATGCTTGCATCTTGATGCATTTAAACACTTATATAAGATTTAAATGAGCACCTGCATGAGGCATAAATCCACTTAAAATGCACTTGACTATTTATTAATTATCATTCATATCAAGAGCATACAGCCCTCTCTGCTAAACATCTAGCTTCAGATTATTTTTCCTTGCCTGTGCACCCACCCCATCTCTCATCATAACCAGATGGCATCACATTTTAAAATGCCACCACTGATAGAGATGTGTTAAATGGATCTGTGTGGCCTGAAATCTAATCCTACGACTTATCTCCCAATATACGGTTGGTGTATAACCCATTGTAGTGAGGTATTTATGGTTGTTTACGCAATGACATATTTGTATACAAGCAGTACAAGGATATTTTAGAGAGAGAGAGAGAGAGAGAGAGAGAGAGAGGGGGGGAGAGAGAGAGAGAGAGAGAGAGGGGGGGGGGGAGGGGGAGAGAGAGAGAGAGAGAGTCACAGAGGGACAGTAACAGGGATATTCTCACACAAAGTCACAAATGATTAAAAAGGATGTAGTAATATATCATCATATCATGTTTTATATATTGCAATTCTATATAATTTATGAATTACCGGTACTTATTTGTAAGTCAGAACAATGATTTGTATTTTGTATGCCACTTTTGCTGTTTCATGATAATATATATGCTGGGTTGTCAAATATGGACAAACCCAATCAGCATATTAGAAAGATTTCTGAAGGATCATGTGACTGAAGACTGGAGTAACGATGCTGAAAATTCAGAATTCATCTTTGTGTGTGTGTGTGTGTGTGTGTGTGTGTGTGTGTGTGTGTGTGTGTGTGTGTGTGTGTGTGTGTGTGTGTGTGTGTGTGTAAAACCATTATTGAAAGGATGCCATTCCCCAAATCCAGTTTAAATTCTAGTTTCATCTAGCAATGATGATAATATCATACATAATATATTGCAATTTAATATGATTTTTTATTTATTTGGTATTCAAATTGTTGTGTTGTTTAATTGATTTCCTGTTTACATTTTGCTGAGTGAGAAGACTATAGCAGGCTATCTAAAAAGGGCAACATTTGTTAAATATGTTTCTGTATAACTGTGTAATAACAATGACAATAACGTTTTATTGTCACCAGTACCTTATATTTTATGTGCCACTACATAAATGAACCATGAGAAATGATAAATGAGTAAAAAGTGTGACAACTAGACCCAGTCACTATTCTGTAAAAGAACTGGCAAGATTCAAGATAATTGCATTCCTGTTGTAGTGCGGCTCCCCACATTGCTTAAGCTTTGCAGGACAAAAAAAAAAGGCTAAAGGTGTATAACGTCCTGAAGCAGCTCAAGGTACTACATCCTTCACCCTTATAACAAAACCGATCTTCAAAATTAAGATCCGAGCAAACAAACAACAAGTCTAATCTCAGATGCCAGACAAATGTGAATGGAGACAAAAAGACATGAGACTGGTATACAGTGACCTCTACAGGAGATCAAGAAAGAGAGAGTGTGTGTGTGTGTGTGTGTGTGTGTGTGTATCCCCACAAGGATAGTAAAACCTGAGATCACCTCCATTGTGGGGACCAGCCAGCGGTCCCCATGAGGGGAATGGGTTAATAAACATACTAAATTATATATTTTTGAAAATGTAAAAATGCAGAATGTCTCCTGTGATGGGTAGGTTTAGGGATAGGGGCAGTGTAAGGGGATAGAATATACAGTTTGTACAGTATAAAAACCATTACGCCTATGGAATGTCCTCACAAGGATAGAAATGAAAGCTTGTGTGTGTGTGTGTGTGTGTGTGTGTGTGTGTGTGTGTGTGTGTGTGTGTGTGTGTGTGTGTGTGTGTGTGTGTGTGTGAGAGAGACAGAGAGAGTGTGTGTGTGTGTGGGGGGGGGGCAACTTAGAGGATCACTGCAAGACTATGGAAAAAACACATTAAATTTTTTTTTTCTTCAAAAGTTATTATTTACTCACCCGCATGCCGAGAAAGCGATATCTGATTCATGAAAAAAATCATTATTTTGAATGGGATTTTTTCAATTAAACTGTTAATACGCTTAGAAAAAGTCTAAACTATTTGTTCAATATTGAATTAACCTGATCCGGTCCTTCAACTGTTCAAGAATCAATCTGATCCGGTCCTTAAATTCAACTTATTGAGTGATATACACACATGTACCGGTATATATATATATTATATATATATATTTATTTGTATTTTTTAATTTTTTTATAACTGAACATATTCCATCATAAATTAAAAACTATTTCAGCAATAGTTCATTCTTCTTTCAATACATCTAAAGGCCAAGAGCTTTACTCCAATGTCTGAAACTACTCAAAATAAGAGGTATCCTCAGATTCGCTCAGGCTATCTGGGCTTGTGGGGATCTGTCGATAACATTTCATTAAAGGTCCTCTGCTTTATTCCTCGTGGACTTCCTGTGCTGTTGAGCTGAATGTAAATGTAAATGAATGCCCTATCATACAGAGTAGATGCATAAGTCCTCATTACTTTGTCAGTAATTCAGTTGCAGACAATAGGCAGTGTTTGTGGATATTTCTTTGTGTCCGACAGGCATGTTGTGATAATGACTTAGACATGTGTAAATGAGACCTCCCCTCACTCCATATCTGCCGTCACTGTCCCACTTTTTTCAGCCAAGAAAATAACTTCAAAAAGCAATGGAAGTGGGAGAGAAGAGGGAATGAGAAATAACTATGCAAAAAGACCTTCACTGTTGGCGCTAGCTGATTAGTGAGCAGTCAGGGGCCACCTTCAGACTAGAGTCCGCAAAAGCCTGTCTGCCTGGGGCCTGGAGAAGTGCTGATTGACAGCTGAGATTTCTGAGAGTGTGACTGACAGCCCAGTAGATGCCAGAGAGAGAGAGACAGCAGGGTGTACAAGATGTCTCCTCAACGACCCTGAAACGCTCCTTATGCCCAGCCACAAATGTCTGATCCACAGAGAGCTCCACAGATGGATGCTTGACTGACCAAATGGCAACATCCCTGCTGTAGTGATCCTGTCGAGACCGATGGGTAGGGGGCTTTTCGACTCGCAGAGCCCAAACAAACAGAAAAAACTAACAAATAAACAAAGAGGCCACAAGTACAAGATGTTCCGTCATGACTGACTGCTGCCTTGGAAATGTAGGGGATTTAAAAGTTGTGATTTCCTGGCCTTTAAAATACTTTAAAAGTCACGCCACAATTTCCCAATCGCTTTCCATTTTCTATCCTAAGCGGATAAATTTGAATACGGCGTTTTCGCGTTGTAGTGTGGACTGTCAAAACGGAGGTATTTAAAATGATGACGTAAGTTTAGTCATGTGACGCATATTGTACCGATAGAACGTCGGGAAAAAAACGCGAGTGTGGACGGAGAGCGTTTTTAAACGAAAACGCCGTTTTCAAATGTATCTGGATTAATGTACACATAGCCTAAATTTGGTCAGTCAAATCATGCTTTCATTGATCATTTGCTTTAAACTGATGATCATATACTGTATTATTATTTTTTTCTAAAATTAATGTTATTCACTATGGAAGCATTAAATTGATCAAAAGTGACAGTATATGTTACAAATATATGTGGTTCTTTTGATCTTTCTATTCTTCAAAGAATCTTGAGTGGGTAAGTATTAAATTTTCCACAAAATATTTAAGCAGCACAACCAAGTATTACTGTTTTTACTCTATTTCAGATCAAATATATGCAGCATTGGTCAGCTTTAGAGCCTTCTTTAAAAAACATTTAAAAAATCTTACCGACTACCAAGGTAGTGTACAGTATATATGTTGCATGACATCTCTTTTCCAGATATTACTGGTCTTATATACTGGTCTTAAAACATTATGGGCCCTATTTTAACGATCTGAAACGCAAGTATACAAATGCGAAACGCAAGTAACTTTGTGGGCGGATCCCTGGCGCTGTTGCTATTATACCGGCGGGATAAATGACTCTTGCGCCCGACGTAAATCTAAAATGGGTTGGTCTGAAGTAGCTTCATTATTCATAGGTGTGGTTTGGGTTTAACGTGAAATAAACCAATCAGAGCGTCCTCTCACATTCCCTTTAAGAGCAGGCGTGCTTGTTCCATGGCGGATTGCTATTATAACGGCGGATTTTTCAGGCGCACACCAGGAGCGGTTCACAGCCGAGGAGACCGGTGCTCTCACCAGGGCCGTAAAATACAGAGAAGTGACATTGTGAGGGGATGGGAGAAACCCACCCAAATTAGCTTTGGTTAAAAAGGCGTATAATAATTTGGGTAAATGTGTAATCTAGATGTATGCCTATTTTTTTCACGGACACAACAATTATTTCCCTCGTGTGTTAATATTTTTCCTTGTAATAATGTATGATTTGCAAAAATGAAAACTGCTGCGTCTGTTTAGATTAGAGAATCAAAGTGTATGTGCGTTGTTCACACGCTACATAATGACCAAGCATGCGCCCTTAAAATACCATATGACAAACTTGCAAGGCGCCACTGTCTTTAGACTAGGTTTTTCCTGGTCAGTGGCGGAATTGTTTTCTAAAACTGCAAAATAGCACCAGGGAACGTTTGCGCCGGAACACGCCTCCTCTTTTCACTGAACCACCCTCTTTTCACTGAACCACCCCCGCAAGCGCAAGTTCATTCCCTAATTTACCGACGTGCGTCTGTGGAGGGAAAAGTCTACTGTGCGCGGGTGCACAATAGGAATGATACATGCGTCGATGTACAAAGTCAATTGCGCTGGGTGCAAGATAGGGCCCTATATGTCTTTGTAAGTCAAGGTGTTTGTCAAGTCAAGTCAAGGTGATCTTTTGAGGTTGATTAGTAAAGCACATTTCTAGCACTGTGCTTTTTATTAAGCTATATGGCACCATGTCATCCATCTATTTGTATGGCAGAGCTTCGATTCAGATTACTGAGGCTCTAAAGATCCTGAGGCTGATTGGAGCTTAATATACGGATTAAGTGACTCCTGGAGAACGTGATGGCTTCACTAGACTCAAATAAAATCCACGTCTATACACAAGCATACAGACATGAGCCACACAATTGCACACCCTCATTCATTTACATAATATACTGCAGAGAACAACAGTATACTCAGCATGTTCAAAGCTATTCAAATTTTTTAATAATAATGGTTGGTGCTAAAAACGGGGAAGAACAAAACAAAAGCATAAAATAAAATGATGTTATACCTCAAGATACTAAGTGTCAGGTACAGTAAAAGGAACATTCAATAAAAAAAATTACTTTAACCCCCTGGGGTCGGCAATCACGCCGGCGTGATTTGCGCGTTTTTTTTCACATAGCAGCTGAATAAACTTAAAATACTCCGTCATTTGTGGTCATACAGACTTAATAAAAATGAAAAAAGAATCTGTGAGATGTCTACTTTTGTATGTGTCCACTTACAATCAAAACAAAACGTTGTGCTTTTGTAAAATAAAAAAATTAAACAGGGTGTGCTTTCTGCCTCTCCGTCTCGTGAACTTTTTTTTCTTGAGCACGTCTCTAAACATTTAAAAAACTCAGCGAATACTTGTCACACATTTGTGAGCTCTATATATTTATAATCATTTAAGTGTGTAGTTTTAAATTATCTGATTCAAAACGAAAACAAATATTCTCTGTTTAAGTAATTTGTATAAAACCAACAAGATATTCAGTTTCTCTAACCCTTCCTCATTAGTTTTAATGTGACCACACCCACACGCGCAAAACATATAGAGATGCAAATCGTCCATGTGTCGCGCGAACGCCCCCATTACCTCAACAACAAAGCGGCAAACTTTATCAGTCCTCTGCAGTCGTCGAGTTTGGAAGACATGCTGTGAGATTATTGGGTTTACATCTGAAGAAGAAGATCGCGATTTGAAGACAAGAACGATTTTAAGGTAAGAAATAATCCTGAATTATATTAGTTAGTGTTATTGTTGCATAAACTTCATATTGCCATTGAACTGTTGCACGATGCTTCAGTGAATGTCCCCTGCACGCGCTGTGAGAGTTTGAAAACGCAGTCGCGCGACGTGCGTTTGAAAAGCAAACCATGATTTTACTCCAATCTCATTTCATAACGTCATATCGATGTAAACATTTGAAGTAACATATGATAATCAATATGTTTTTCTCTAGTGTAGTGTTACTGAAGTGTTCCTTTTTAACTATGCCTGCTATACTGTTCTTATTATTTGATTCAGCCCTGCTGCAAAAAATACTTTCTTAGTTAGTATTTTTGTTTTGTTTCCAGTCCAAATATCTAAAAATTCTTAAACCAAGAAGTGTTTACTAGAGAAGTAAAATGACATAAGAAATTCTATTTTGTTTTAAGATAAAAATAAAGTAATTTAAGTAATTTTTGCTTAAAACGAGCAAAATTATCTGCCAATGGGGTAAGCAAAAAATTCTTGGTTTCCATTTGAATTAAGATTTTTTTTCTTGTTTTCTATTCGAATTCAGATTTTTTTGCTTACCCCATTGGCAGATAATTTTGCTCGTTTTAAGCAAAAATTACTTAAATTACTTTATTTTTATCTTAAAACAAAATAGAATTTCTTATGTCATTTTACTTCTCTAGTAAATGCTTCTTGATTTAATAATTTTTAGATATTTGGACTGGAAACAAAACAAAAATACTAAGTAAGAAAATCATTTTTTGCAGTGCAGGTATATGCCTACAAGGCACAACAAATATATATATATGTATATATATATATGTGTGTGTGTGTGTGTGTGTGTATTTTGTAAATTTTAAAAAGGAATTTTCACCAGAAATCTAAAATGTATTCCCACAATCATGCAGCCCTGGTTTCTTCTTGATATCAGCATGCTCACAGCTTTTTTATATATATATATATTTTTTAGGTAGCTACCCGTCCTGCTGACTTCAACATGAGCATGAGGAGGTAAAGTGAAAAATCAAACACCTTGGAAATGACAGGTATGCACTATGTTTCAGGAAAGGAAAGGTGTGTGACTGGTTAAGTCTCTGTCTTTAGTTCAGTGTGTTAAATAATGTGCTTTTTGCCATTTGTTGTGTATCTTTGGATGATGTTGTGTTGTAAATAAATTCAAACAATCAAAAAGCCATTCTTTTTTAAATCTCCTCATTCTTTGTGCAAGGTAATGTAATGATAGTGCCTGAGAGCTCCTAATAGGGCCATTATGGGAGGCTCTTTGTCTCTCTCAGGTGTGAAACACTCAATATTCATGGTGGTTAACGCCTCCTCGCATAAAGCTTTCTTACACAAAACATGTCATACAAATTTTAAATCAATATATTGTCTTATCTGAATGAGTATTCAGGATGATTTTCACATAGTTTTGGAGCAAATATTCTAGGCTACGTGATACAATTTTCAAAAGCCTTGCGACGAAATAATTAGTTAGTGTTTCATGACATTATTTCAGTGACTTTTTTTTTGGTCATTTTCATAAGCCACGCATAAATGTTATTATCTCGAAACTACAAACTTTTACATACATGCTGCTGACATATTATTGTAGCAGAGTTTGTGCTGAATGCAGTGTAATAATACTTTAGTCATGAAAATGTCACAAGTAACAGAAATAAGCACAAATGTTAGAGCATGTCAGAACACCTCCAGGACCCAGAAAACACCTCAGACCCCTGAGGGTTAAAGAACTTTTAATCTTAAACATAGGATCAATAAACTACATTACACCAGCTCACCCACATACACTAAAAGCACCTGTTTGCACGAGCTTAAATATAGTTTTGGATCATACAGACATTCCACAGAGAGTTTCATCGACTCCTACCTCGATTGCATCAGGAACTCGTGTCCTCACAGACACACAGACACATGTGAAACCCAGAAAAGTGTTTCATAATGCAGGGAATCTCTCTTAGTGATGCCATAAAAGTGTTTTTTGATTGACATGTAAGACCCAGCTAAATAGGTACCAAAGCAATCAACAGATAAGCAAACGGCATGTATTGAAGTGTGTGTGTGTGTGTGTGTGTGTGTGTGTGTGTGTGTGGTATCTCCATTCATCATCTGCATGTTGTCAACACAAACAGAAGCCCTCTCAAATATAAACAAATCTGGCCCATGTAACACAGAGATAACACAAACCACTGCATCCATGTCAATAATTACAGCAGATGCAATCTCTCCCTACGGAACAGAATGGATGAATCTGTCCGGCACTACACACGTGTATCGTCACAGCCCTCCTCAGAGCAAATTCATCACCGAACGTCATGACAGAAACCCAAAATGATGTTTATAAAGTATAGGAAATTTAGAGCATGGGGCTTCAGTGCATTTGATGGGTTCTGCCCTCCAGAGATTTAGGCCTGTCAGAAATGTAAGTTTATGGCTATTGGGTTTTTTAGAAACTTCCCACTGTCAATTGCAGCCCAGCAGAAAATGACCTTGATGTGGAAAATGTAACTTGAGCATGATTACCGCAGCATCATCCAGTGCAACAGCCAGTTTGACAGGCAAGGACAATGTTTCTACTGAGCCACAAATTAACTCGAACCCCACAGCGATTTCAGCTCTGAAAGCTAGCTGATGAAACAACAATTTAAACCAGGCACCCTTCTGTCGCCGATGAAAGAGTGTGAGGAATAACTAAATTTAAAACTGTGATGGCAAATATTGAACTTCTCATGAAATATTTAAAGACGCCCTCATTGATGGGTTTTAATGGATATAATGACCTGTCTTACTAAGAGTCCGTTAACACTTTACAATAAGGTTCAGTTTGTTAATTTTAGTTCAATGTATTGCGTAATGGCCTAACAATGAATGAACAATACTTTTACAGCATTTGTTAGCCTATAGGTTAATGTTAATTTCTGCATATACTAATACAAATTTAACATCTGACCTTCATTAGCTAATATTAGTTAATAAACAAACATGAATGAACAGTGAACATTACCTAGATTAATATATGCTCTATACAACTGTTATATATAGCTTCCATCCACTTTTGACACTGTTCTGTTATCGACCAAGTGAAAATATTTTTTAAGTGTGTTAAATTTGCTGTCTCAAGGAGGCTTTTTTATCAACCTTTACCGATAAAATTTCGATACATTTTGTGTATATCACAAATTATATATTTTTTTATCCCATATTAAATATTTCCCGAATCCCATATTTCCTCAACTGGAATGGAGAGAGTAATGAGACAAGTGAAAATGGTCAGCTTACTGCTTACTATACATTATCATAATAATTTATTATGATTCAATTAGGAAATATCAGAAAACGACAACGAAATGTCAAGCCAGTTGCAGTTTGATGTGGCCAAAAAAACAGGGATTAAATACTAACTGTTTTTCATTTAATTTTGTTCAAGCAAATATGGTCAATATAAGTTTAAGAGAAGTCTCCTTTCCAAAAGGTGTCTTCTAACAAATTTTTCTCGACAATATTTCGTATCAACAGAATTTATGATCTAAAGTTAAAAGGAAAAAGATTTTTTGACCACTTGCAATAATATTTGCGCTGATGGGCATTTCCCGGTTTCCCGAAAACTTCCCAACTTTTTTCCTTGGATGGAATTTTGCCTATTGTTAGTTCATGATACCCTAATTAACGATTTGAACCTTATTGTAAAATGTTGCCGTGAATACTCTAAAACATAATATTGAAATAGACAGGATATATCCAGAATGAATCAGTGTTTTTTTAGACAGGATATATCCAGAATTAATCAGTGTTTTTTAAACAAAGCAATTGAGTGAATGATTCATTGCCAAATACTGTAAGCATGACATCCCCCCTCAGTCGTGATGACTAGGTGCTAGATTGGACTGTCTATAACTTATCAAGAAAGACAGTACCATCCTATCCTGATCCTAATGGAAATTGGAATGCAATACTACGAATGCAACCGTCCACGAGCGTTCATTTGGTTTAGGTGAAAATGAGCTCCCCAAATAATTTGTAATCTTTTGCTTTGACTTCTTTTGGGGCGCTCAAGCCTAAACAGTGTTCAGACCAGGCGAAAACCCATTATTCACAGCTGTCATGGAAGCAGGGCAATATTACATATTAGAAAAGTCCTCTCTTTACCTTTGCTTGACCCTTCAAGCCACCCTTGAGATTCTCTTTGAAACACACTTAAAACGTGAAGAAGCACTCAATTAAAATAGGTAATTGTATGCGCTTCACACACTAATTCATCCATCTCTGTCAAAAATTGTGATGGGGTTGGAAATCAATTTCGCTGACAAGATGTTTATATGGCATAAAAATGTATGGCTCCAAATAGACTGAGGTTTTTTAGGCATATAGTTGTTCTTTTGGCGTGTAGCCTTTTAAATAGACTGTCAGAAAAAGATGGATCTCCTATACTTTTATAGCCACCCTCTTTCCGCTCGCTTTCTCTTTTGCACTGATACACACACACACACACACACACGGTTTTGTGTCTTGGTAGTGTGTGACAGAAAGAGCTGCAGGGTAGAGTGGCTCCAAAGAGAGCATCTTTAATCAGCATCTGGCGCTGGAGATGAAAGAGCTCTATCTTGTCCTCTGTGTCTCATTCTGGGCTTTAGCTGGACACTAACACTTACTTACTAACACACACTTTGGGCCTCATTTACAAATCGAACGCGAGACAGAAAACTGGGAGTGCGGTCGTTTTCACATAAAACTTGTTTACTTAATTAATAATAGTTTAGCAACCAAATGTTACATGGCAAACATGGAAACATTTGGATTCTTGATGAATGAGAGAGGTGAGCTCAATGTCGTTTCAGTTTCGCTTTCAATTAATTTGTTTTGGCTTGACGATTGTATGTTGTTTATAATGAATGCCACTTGAGCCTAATTTGTGTTTTATTATATAGTTTAATAAATTGTTTTATAGCAACTTATTTTTCATTCTTTTTCTGTTCAGAATACAGATAAATTGGGAAGTGAGGGAAACTAAAATAGCCTATAGTGGTTATAATGTTTGTAAATGTTTTGTTTTATTTACTGGTTTTTAATGAACAATAACTACAAGGTTAACAGGTGTTTTTGGAGTAAGATCAATTTCTCTTTCATGAGATACTTCCTCTTCTTGGCCGGTATACGTTTCTCCATGTCCAGAATCCTATAGGATCAAGGCTTCTAAACCATGAATTTTTAGGAGCGTGATATTTAAATGATGATTGTTTTCAGCCACCACATTTATCAACGTACCATCATTCGTACAATGGGATTGGCAGCATACGTATGTTTTATGAATCATACGTGAACCCTGTCGTAAGATGATTTCTGCATTCGTTTTTACGTTAGATTGATAAATGAGGCCCATTGAGCATAGACACTAACATATTCACATACACTAGCACACATGGCTTTTAAACTTTTTTGTTCTAAGAGGTTACTGTGAATGAAGATGGTTTCTAGGGTGTTTTGGGTAGTTGCTTACAGGCAATGTCAAGTCTCTATGATGTTCTATTCCCTTGATCTTTTCTCAGTGCAATTTCAATGCAAATCTATGGGAATTTCTTTGTCTGTTTTATTGTAAATCACCAGGTCTGATTAGAAAAACAATAGCGCACTTCAACAAGCTGCATGATTTAGGCCAGGAGTATACTTTATGCAAATGTAAGGCCGAAGCATTGCAAGAGCACAGATCCATTGAACATATTTAATGTGCTTTCGTGCATGCGCTATGGTGACAACAATAAATCTCACGGGATAATAGAGCTAGCTTCAAAGTCTTTGCTATTAAATTTGATTTGTTATTATTCAGGTAAACATACTTATGAGATCTATCTTGCTCAGAAACATTCTCACAAACTGTCCCTCCGTCAATGCAGTGGATGATCTAAAAGGGAAAACTATCTGTAGAAGCAGACAATTTATGCATTATAAAATGCACTCAAAGGGTTAGTCATTTAAACTGCATTCAAATCCATAATCCTAAATAAGAGCAATCAAATAACACACCCAACTACAAAAACACAAACTGGCAGACACTCAAGTAAAGTCAAACAAACAGACAGAATAAACTCCGAGACATACTGTGTATTTAGTCATATCACCAATGAGGTCATGCATTGATCTCTGTCTAAATGTGAACATGAAAATTTCAATCACAACCACAAACCTGGGTCACACTTTTCCGTCTCTTCCATTGAAGTGAATAATAAATCACAAAATGTCCCCTCACCTTTTCAATCAAACCAATATTACACAAGGCTCAATGAACACAGACCCACACAAGACTCTCTGCTTTGGGGTCACATCATAAACCTTGAGATTATTCAGCCTGCCCGTGACCTTGTCCAATTGGCAGGATGGAACTTTAAATTGTGTTTTCCTGTGAGTGAGGGTTTGATGGAAAGAGTTTGATCATAGACTCTGAGGAAAGAGTAACGAGGAAAGAAAGTCTTTGTGCTACTGTCCTGTGATTAAGTTAGGAAAGTACACGTCGATGTTGCAGACCAAATTTTTGTAATCACACGCATCCTTCACCTAGGCATTGCTTCATTGTACTTCAATGGCTTTAAGTAGCCTAACAAAAATTGACATGGTGAACGTAGCCTATGAGTAACAATTCTATTTCAGCCAAACATCTTGCATACTCCCAGTCGGAAATCGTTGGTCTTAGAGTTTGTACACAATGACAGATTTGCGGTTTGGCTTTTACTAAAGCAAAAAAGATTTCAACTCTGCTGAGAAAGAGAGAGAGAAAATTTGGCAGAGTGTGACTGAAGCTGGCAAGAAGTATTCCTACATAATTAATTGTAGAGGTGTACTAAGACAGGATGCCATGGTGTTTTAGACTTGAGTTGATAGTGACAGGGTGTTTTGGCACGAGGCTATCATTCTATGCCAGAAAAATGCTTGGTCACAAATGTGCATGTGTGTTTTGTTTATTTGTTCAGTCATGTATAATTTGCCCAAAAAGTTACCAGAGACACTCTCAACAGGCACACGACAGCAACACAATATTCTTTCACCCGTGAATGACCCAGCATCAAACGGGAACGGTGAGAAATAATTACATACTTTTTTACGCAGATCCTGGTTGGATACGATGATGACATTCGGGGGATCTCCAACAGCAGTGGCAGCTCCTCCGATGTTGGTGAAGATTACCTCGGCAATCAGGACATGCCTAGGGTCCAGATTAAGCACCTCACATAACCTAATATACAAAAAGGCATCACAAAACCTGATTAGCACTGATGATCCTGGAATGTCAATGCAATATTTTTTTTTATCTATCATACTTTCACAATTTGTGCCATGAAACATGCAAAACAATCCCACAGACTTATTGAATATAATAGAGACTTGGTGATGGGATCGATTGATTTGGGTCTGTAGCAACCACCCAGAACACCATAGCAACAGACTAAAAAAACACACACAGATCAACTAAGCAATCGCATAGCAACACCATGGCAAACATCACAATGTCCTACAGTAGCATTGTGACCAAAAGAATACAGGCTCATAGGTTTTACTTCTTCCATATTTGTAATTGTACCATAACGTATGGAGAGAGAAGGACCTGATTCATCATCATCAAAAGCTTGAGCTGAGATGCACAAAATTCAAGGTTTAGTTATTAACACTGAATTTCAAAGCAAATCTTAAGTTAAGCAAATCAGTTTCCCTGCTAAATTGGCATGAAAAAAATACTCGCACAAGCAAATTGCCTGTTAACAAAAAGCTGAACTCTGTAATTTCTCAAATTCGTTTTTTTTTAACGAGTGTGCGTGTGTCCTGTGTTTCTAAACCCTAAAGCCCTGAAGGTGTTTGAAGATGCAATTGGTGATGCATAATCAAAAAAAAAAGGAGTAATTTCTCACAAGCAATGTCATGAAAACGCTGAGGCAGCGCATAACATTTTATTGGCTGGATGAAATATAGATTTATTTTATTCTACCAGACTAGGGATTTTTATGGTCCACATAAGATGATAAGAATTTGACAGATGAAATTTGCAGAGGGATGAAAAATACAAAAATGTATCCTTGCACCAAAATTTTTTTGGTTTGTTGGTCTTTTTTTTCCAGCAGAGATGGGACATGAAACCATTTTACACAGTGCCTAATTGATTCATATCACATCCTCTGAAGGAAAAGGGTGTCCTACATGACACTAAGTAAATAACGCTGTACATCAGGATATAAAACATATAAAAGACTCGGGAACACAAATATAATGTGCACAGGCACCGATGAATCACACTGAGAGACGATGTGTAACGGTGAAAAGAAGGAAGGTGAAAATAAGCTCAAATGGAGCTGAAACGAGCAATGAGGCAGGAAGTTTATAGCATGGAGACATGACTCTTTATATCCTCATATAATACTAAGCAGACTGACAACGAAATTATTGTCTAGAAAAAAAGCCAAGGCCTTCTGGGATTTTTCTTTTTTGTTAGCAGTAGTTCAGCTGAACAGACTTCTTTTAAAGGAATGTTCCAGCATAAATACAAGTTTAACTCTATTGACAGCATCTGTGGCATGCTGTCAATTACCAAGAAAATCATTTGAATTCGTTCATCAGTTTGTAAAAATAAAAGTCATGTGTACAGCAAAGCACTGAAAGTCTATGGGGCCGGGCATTCTGGAGGTTTCCTTGAAGTCTAACAAAACATTAAAATACAATGTTTTGTTAGACTTCGGGAAACCTCCAGAATTGCAATTGTGAGCAATTGCTTGCTGTATAAACTTTTATTGTAAGCACATTACTAAACCGGGTTTTTAAAAAAGAAGTCAAAAGAGAAATAAAAGAGGAAGATAGATTTTTTTCAGGAAGAGCGACCATTACCTGATTGTAACAGGGGTGAAGAGCATCATAGTTGTCACATTATCAAGAAAGGCTGACAGAACGGCTGCAATTAGACAGAGAATGATAATCATGGGCCACACTCTTCCTCGCGATAACTGATACGCCTGTGCGGAGACAAAGAACACTCTTAAGGAATACATTAAAGATTGGTTTACAAAGTTAGATCTTTTCTTGTTACTTTACATTAATGAAAACTAACTGGGTCAGAAATAAATGAAGCCAAAAATCGCTTGCCTTTGTTTATGAACATTAACAAAATCATGTTTTCCAAAAATCCTCCAGTGGGAATGAGAGACAGATTTAACAGCGTCTCAAAGACAGAGAATGAAATACGGTCCTCAGAGGGGGTCTTAGAACACAATGTTCAAAAGTGAACTTTAATGAGGAATTCACTCTAAAAACTGACAATGATCCATAAGTGTTTGCTCATTCAAGCTTTAGAATTAAAAGAATGTTCAAGTCTGAAAAGAAAAGAATAATGCGATTTTTTTTTTTTTAAAGACCTGCACTGAGCCTGTCACTATGGAGACATTATCAGGCTGTCTGGAATCATTCTAATCAAGTGGTAACACCGGGGGATTCTAACCCACCTGTGATGTCACCACTTCCTGACTCAAAACAATGGTAACTGACAAAAAAAAACAAATGCTGTGTTCGAAATCGCCCCTATTCACTATTTTCTACATTACTCAACTAATATAGTCCACTTGAAGGAGTGAATGAAAACAAGTCTGACAAAAGGGTTGCAACTATCGCATAGTTTGTGCTTTCTGTCATTTTTCTGTCATTTTTAATAATTTGAAATGTAGCAAACTAGCAGCAATTTAATAATCAATGAATGTATGATATTACGCTTTAGCCACTTTGGACCAGGGGTTTGTAAAATGGATGGATGGATGATTCAGCTGCGGGCGCCATCTTTTGGTCAGACGCAGGAATTCATTCAACGTGCGACTCTCACAGTGCATTATGGGTATTCTCTAGCCGTTGAGCGTACATTGGTTGCACGGTCGTTATTGCGGTGCATTGTGGGATTGAATGAGTGCACTCGATAATGTTCACTATGGTTTTGGACACCACTACTAATGGCTGTCCCCTCAAATAGTGTCTTAGACCTATTTAGGGTATGGGGGGCGATTTCGGACACAGCCAAAGAGTAACACAGCCACACATGACTACACATGCTAATAGAAGAAGTGTGAGATGGTGTTCAATCAAGAGGGTTGTTTCTATGGCAATGTTTTAATTTGTGGGACATGCCCTTGTCCAGAACCCTGTTAATATTCATGAATGGGATGAGAGGACATAAGCGTGTGCCCTCATAAATATCCACAGCACATCCATAGCGTTACAACAGGGCTTTTACAGCAGTCCAGAGATTTCCTGAAAATAAGGGATGAGATATCCATCCAATGAATGCTCCTCGTAAGATTTATTTTTAGGCTTTCATTACTTCTAACCCATTATCTTCACGCTTTATAAACATTTGCATGATTTGACAAAGATTTGTTCCATCTGATTTCTTTTCGCATCTCTATTGGGGCTTGATATTCACCCATAAATTTCATATACAGTATAAAGCATTTGTGGGGTTCTCATCACTTTGCTTGAGAGTGAATGATAGGGATTTTCAGGCTAGCTGCTTCTTTACTTTGCTGGGTAAAGTAGCATGATGGGATTACATTGACTAAAACAAAAACTGATATCAATAATGTGAAATAAAATCATATCAGACAGCAGACCACTTGCAGCAACCTTTTTGTTGCTGACTAACTGTTAGTAGTTATTTTGGTAATACTTTACCATAAGGTCTCATTTGTTAACATTAGTTCGGTCATGACAACTCTCTGGAGATTGGTATGGTAATAGAGATTGGCATGGTAATATTTATGGCAATGTTAATGTATTTGGTCTTGGCGGAATAGATCTGCTACGCTGCTGCAGAGCAAGTACCGAGACTCGCTACTGCAAATACATTCACACACATTGCTGTGAGCATGTAAGACATGCTGCTGCTGCTGCACATGTAACATACAAGAATTAACCACGTAGCAGATCTATACAGGTGGCGCTGGGGAAGGGTTCTGAAAGTGCGCTGCAAACTGTTAACAGCAAACAATGCCAAGTATTTGAATGTTTGAGCAGCAAGCTCATTGGCCATTGATGCAACAGCAACCAATCAGCTGTGCTAAGTAGATATGAATACCTATCAGCCTGCACCATTCAGAGTTTCATGCCAGAACTGTAATTACGGTAATGGATTAACTGGCATGAACTAACAATGAGCAATACATTTGTTACGGTATTTACTAATCTTTGTTAAAGGGGGGGTACAATGGTGTTTCATGTATTCAGAGTTGTTTACAGTGTTAAAGAGATGGATTCTCATGCTAATAATGGCCAAAGTTTGAAAAGTTATTTTGAACGAATAACAGAGAATTTCTGTGCTGAAAATCATACTTCCGGGTTGCAACACGTTTCGGCTGGTTTTTTTCTATCGTAGATCTAATGACGTAGACCAGAGTGGAACTCCTTATATGAGCATTGCTCTCGGAAAAGCGCGTTCACGCACAGAAAGACCGCGCTTCATCGACGCGCTACTACCGGAAATCATCATCAGCAGCGCTAAATAGGAATGGTTGATGTCAAGAATGTCTCCAAAAAAGTGTGTTTTGGGATGTGAGGGAAAGTTTACCTTGTTCAGCTTCCCAAAGAACCCAGTGTTACTGGAACAGTGGATGCAGTTTGTATGTTGTGGATGCTCCCGCTTGACTCTATATCTCCGCCCACGCCCAGAATCAAGGACCTCGGCTTTTTCCGGATAGAATCGGAAAGCTGTATTTTTATTTTATAAATATGATGAAACTAAAGACTTTTTGGAGATATGAAGGACGCACTATTACTCTATAGGTACTCAAGATTAACATGAGATTGACTGAAACTAAGTATTTTACCCCCCCTTTAATGTTAGTTAATAAAAATACAGTAGTTCATTGTTTGTTCATGTTAGTTCACAGTGCATTAACTAATGTTAACAAATGCTGAAATTAACATTAACTGAGATGAATGAATGCTGTAGAAGTATTGTTCATTGATAGTTCATGCTAACTAAACTAGTTATCTAATGTTAACTAACGAAACCTTATTATATAATGTTACGGTTATTTGTATCTGTATGTATATACTGTAATTGACAGAATGTAATTGAATGTTATAAAATATAATATATAATATTAGATTTAAGGGCCTAATTTTACAGAAAATATGAGGACATAACCAATAAATTGTATCTTGCTAAATCAGACATCTGCAAAACAAATCACAAACAAGCATTTTCAACATAAAGATTGAGAAAACTCACCTTGACTGCACAGTAATCAAAGAAACCAGTCTCGGAGAATATAGCCACCAGTATCATCTGAAAGTAAATAGTAAGGGTTATGAGACTTGAACATTTCATGCTTTCTATTTTTAGTGCTTACTGCCACATGTGTTGCTATAAAATCACATTATGTCTCAAATACCACACGCACGGTCTCTCACTCAATTTTATGCCACATATAGCCTTCTCTGATTTTTTTTTTTTGGGGGCGCCTCAGATACAGAAACAGACATCCTTAAAAAATAGAAAATCAATAAGGAGAAACATTAATATTTCTGAGTTTATTAAAGCTCACGTTTCATAGCCAGTCTTTAAAATTGACAGATGCTGTGAATCATTTTCTATCATCAGTCTCTGATTTTCTTTTATGCCTTTCCTCACATACTCCTACATGTAGTCTTTTGGATGAGGGCTGATTGAACGTATTTGTTTCCATGGAGACAGCAGCTGAACAAACAGAGATCTTGAAAAGGGTGGCACTTTAGCAATAATATTAGAGAGGCTGTGTGTTTTTAATGTGTATTCGTATTTTTTGGTCACATTTTGTTGCACTACCATGTAAAATGTGGACTAATGTCATATGCAGACAACCAGCCTTACATATCTAACAAACATTTCACATGTTCTAAAATCAACCTAGTGCTCTGCTGCTGCAAAGTAAGTACAATGCAAAGAAACACCATAAATGATCTCGGACCCCTAAAGAATTCTTTCTAAAAGAAGCTCTAGGTTAACAGCACATTAAAGAAAGGTGCCCCACTAAGTGCCTGTCAGATTGAGCAGCTTGAGAGGCTGATATGGGTTCAGGTTAGGGGTTGGATTAGGGGCTTGTTAGCCTGTCAAGCACTTAGCAGGACATCTTTCCAGGTTCTAATGCTGTGAGGTAACCCTTTTGAGGTATCATTCATGTTCATAGCGGAAATGGTGCACTAATTTACATGCCGAACTTCAATGCATGTTTGATTAACAACAGTAATATTGATAAAATAGTAAGCACCATTTTTTACCTTTTTACTTTTTTCATTTGAAAAAGCCCTTCTGTGACTTTATATTTAATACATTCTGTCGGATCCCTGCTGCTCAGGATGATTGAGTAAAAAAGCTGCAAGAGAGCTCCTATTGACCTGTTAGAATTAGACTTACCATTCCAAACAGAAAGGCAAGTGTCTCATAGTCAATCCATTCCACAACAGTCATCAGACTCGGCCTCTACAGAAAAGAGACAATGGAATGGATACAGAGGAGCATTTTAACATTCCAGACTTACAGTGAATTGTTGAAATAATTGCTTCCAATACAATAAAAAATTATTGTTGCAATTAGCTATCACAACTTAAAATTTTGCATTCGAATGACTTATCCGAATTTAACTTGCGCTAACACAAATATTCAAGTTGACTACACTTAAAATTTGAAGGCAGCACAAACACTTTTTTAAGTTGAAACAACAATGCACATTTATATATATTTACTATATACATTTTTTTACTTAAAAATGTACGTGTTTGTGCTGCCTTAAAAGTTTAAGTTTAGTCAACTTAAATTGTGAAGTTGTGTTAATTATTTTTTTTTTTTGCATTGAACTACATACTGTATTCTGATGATTACTGGTGTATTTACCAACCAACCAAGTTTAAAGTTCATAGTAAAAAAAAAGACATTTGAGACTACAGAGAAGTGCACCGAGTAATTTCACTTGCGTTCAAATAACGCACTTATCTCCAATTTCTGGAATACAATAACTAATTTGTAGATCTGCAGAGAGAACGTCAATATTTAAATTATTCACAATATTACGCTTCAAAATAGAGTAAATCAGTGCAATTACCAATATACTATTTATGTGAAATGGCCCAGTCTGATTTACTTCATTGGGTAAATGTAGATCATCTGTCTGTCTCTCTGTCTGTCTGTCTATCTATCTATCCAACTCTTAACACATTCTAAGCAATCATAATCAGAATGGAATAAATAACATTCTCTAAAACCAAACTTACATCTCCAATGAAAGCCAGCGCTGTCAGAGCGGCCAGGGATCCTAACATTGCAGCCAGAGTGCGGTGGACAATCTGGGAACACAGAAAACGAAACAAAATAAATAAATAAATAAGGTGGGAGGGGGGGATCAGCACGGTAATAACTCAACAGATTTTTGTTGTTGTTGCTATATTGGTCAAATACTAATAGCCACAATGTACTACAAAATAGATTTGTGCTAGCCTAAGCACAATGCTAGAGTGGTTGCTTTTAAGCATGTTATTTTTAAGCATGTTATGGTTGCTAGGATGTTCAAAGATTTCCCCTCAAAGTCTCTCAATTATGTTCTCCTTCAATATAAGCTGTTTTCTTGCAGTGTTATCACCCGCCAGGCAAAAATCATGCCTGATTGCTTAGAAAAGTAATAGCACAACTCATCTAAACAAGCTCCATGATAAGAGGTATCATTCTCACCCATAGCACAAAATTGTAGTACTTGAGATAAGGTGTTTGTTCAAATCTCTAACCCTCCACATCAGCAACCGTAATAACGATGCCTGCCTTGGCAAACACTATTAAATATGTAATACACAAGACTTTGGACAGCCAAACAAATTTGCTGATTCAAAATGCCAAATAACCCTCTTCCCCACACTTCATTTATGTTCTTTTGCTGTTTGATCCACCTCATTTCTTACATTAAATGCATTCTGACCCTGTTGTGAACTCTTATAATCAAACGATAAATTCCGATCTACAACGATATGTGTCAGGCGACAGCATCTTCTGATTTTCTGCTCTTCAATCACCCTCTGGACTAAAAGCGCCGCCTTAAAGTGCATTGTCAGATATCAGCATCTGCTTTCTTGGTGAGAGCACTTGACTGGGACACCTGAATCAAGCTTTGTCTGATGCACCTCTGTCAGTGTCATGTGGCAAGATGGAGCAGTCATTACAAGACTGTGTAATCAGCTAGAAGAGCGAAAGAAGGACGATGAGTACATAACATGCAGGCTAACAGCTAATGACTCCAGTCTCGAAGGAGCAAGTAATCTGTGTCAGTCCGACAACTTCCCTGAGGGGGAGGAACACTTGGTGCAATGTTGTGATTGTAAGTCTAAAACCGGTCATTAAGATAAATTGTTGAACACTGCTTTCTGAGCAGAATTAATCAGCAACATGGATATGCATTGTGTTGCTTTGCATAAGAAAGTATCCTCTGAGACTAATGCTTCTCTGTTTTGTGATTTAAACCAATTACTCTTAATTATAGTCCAAGAAACAGTTTATGGCTAAATTAAATGTCAAAATGTGCCTGTGTGAGATGTAATGTTAGTTTTATACCCAAAGCCCCCCATTTACTCAGATACTGCTACTCTAGTGTAATTTAGGAATAATCTATCAGCCATTATTAAAATGTTTACAAGATATCTGCAATTAGATTGTAAAAATACATTATTCATGAATCTTTTAAGGCATATTAATATTTATAAGCACATTATACTATTATATATCTCAGATTTCAGGTTTTGCCCTCTCTTGGGGCAAATGAGTTTTAGCTATCAGAGCTGCTGATGAAACTCACCATCTGAGCCCTTTTAATCAAAGTAGTTTTCAGAGTGCTGATTCTAGATCAGCACTGAGGATTATCAACAAGCTGCTGTGCAATGCAGATAGGAAGAAAAGGCCCGGGTCAATACAAAAAAAGCTTCCTTATTTACAATGGGGTCCTAAAGTCTGAGAGCACAGACTTCTGTGGAATCTCTTATGCAAATCAAATCTATGCTAACTTGGAAATAACTAAGTTTTAAAGTAAAAAAAAAGAAAAAAAAAAGATTTTAAACCAAGAACTCTTATGACATAAAATGAACAAGAAATATGTAAGATTCTGCACTAATACTTCTTCACTAATCAAACTCGCAGATTTGTGACACTGACCATGTGAACTCCAGTGTACAAAAGGGGATTGACGATGGCAGATATTCTTGCCTTCATTGAAACACAAGACTCTCTTTTGAAGGTCTCAAATCATGCCTGATACAGTAAGTATATGGGTTGCACAAAAATTATAATATAATATAATATAATATACAGTGCTATGCATAAGTTTAGACACCCATGCTAAAGTTGACTAAAAAGAGGAATAAAAAATCATCTTTTGGAAATTGAACTTAATGCCTTAATTAAAAAAAATAGGAAAAATCCAACCTTTAAGGACACCAATTTTCTTTGTGAATGAATAATGTATCGTAAATAAATAAATATTCTTCCTTAAAATACAGGGTGCATAAGTTTGGACACCCCTATGTTAAATTCCCATAGAGGCCGGCAGATTTTTATTTTTAAAGGCCAGTTACTTCATGGATCCAGGATACTCTGCATCCTGATAAAGTTCCCTTGGCCTCTGGAATTAAAATATCCCCACATCATCACATAGCCTCCACCATACCTGGAGATTGGCATGGTTTTATTTCAGTTAGCCTAACAGCTGGTTTGATTTGCATTGAGAGATGATCTTATGGAAAGTACTCCATGCCAATCTCCAGGTATGGTGAAGGGTATGTGATGATGTGGGGATATTTTAATTCCAGAGGCCAAGGGAACTTTATCAGGATGCAGAGTATCCTGGATCCATGAAGTAACTGGCCTTTAAAAATAAAAATCTGCCGGCCTCTATGGGAATTTAACATAGGGGTGTCCAAACTTATGCACCCTGTATTTTAAGGAAGAACATTTATTTATTTACGATACATTATTCATTCACAAAGAAAATTGGTGTCCTTAAAGGTTGTATTTTTCCTATTTTTTTAAATTAAGGCATTAAGTTCAATTTCCAAAAGATGATTTTTTATTCCTCTTTTTAGTCAACTTTAGCATGGGTGTCTAAACTTATGCATAGCACTGTAATATAATATAATATTTGTCAAAATCCCAATCTTGTGGTCCCTTGTTGTGTAAAATACTTTTATGTTGAACTGTTACATCCATGTAGGAACAAGACTCACAAGAAACACTTTGGTATAAATACACAAAGGCTAAAGAAGTACAGGTGTAGGTGATGAGTAGTCATGGAAACAAATTAGGGTAACCATGAAAACAATCAAGGTGACACATGAAAACAGGAACTAAACACAGGAAGTTAACATGGAAACAATAGGAACAGAAAATGAACTTCAACATAAAAATCCTTTAAACAACAAGGGACCACAAGACTTGGGGGTTGATAATACATTATAATATATAATCATATAATATAATATAATATAATATAATATAATATAATATAATATAATATAATATAATATAATGCAGTCTTCAACAATGTGATTATCTGATGAACTTCACCTAATCTTTTCTTAAAGACGTTCTAATTGGGACGAGGTTTTGGTAAATTCCTCATGAAAAAAAAATCAAAGAGGTAATGTTACCCAAAGTAACCATGTTTTAAAAGCACAATAAATACAATTATGATGACTCACTTAAACAGCATAAAATTCATTAGTTTCATTTTAAAAACAATATTTTCTTTACCTTGATAACTGGGTAGCCATATTTATGAAGCATTAGTA
Organism: Phoxinus phoxinus; assembly: GCF_949152265.1. NCBI lineage: Eukaryota > Metazoa > Chordata > Actinopteri > Cypriniformes > Leuciscidae > Phoxinus > Phoxinus phoxinus. The sequence goes on from NC_136886.1 coordinate 11,882,948, forward strand.
TTAACGTAGTGTTTCGGTAAAAGCGGAAACATGGGCCCCCAACGTCTCCATTAGCACTCTCACAAAGGCCTAATTAAACTCTTCGACACACAGCATGTTGTCCCTCCTGAAGAAATAAATGTAATTAAGAAGGGAGGTCCCCTCTGCCCTCATGTCCCCCTGGAGCCACACTAAAACGGCGCTTTCTCACAAACTCTAAAAAGTGTGCACTACAGGGAGAAGAGGAAGTTAAAAATGTGGAGGAGTGTTTTGCTGTGAGGCTTTGTAATAATCTATATCCCTTAAGAACCGTTCACACAAAAAGAGATATATACTGTAGTGACCAAAAAAAAAATGGAAATGATTCATTTTAAATGAGAGCTGGCCATTTCAGGCATCATGAGTGAAAGAGACCAGAAAATTGAGTTCTACTACTACAATAAGGTCCAAAAGAGACCACTAGTGAAAATGCTTCTATTTCATAAAATTTTATAACGAATTAAATTATCAGCATTTGAGTGAATGCCAGACTGTCCTAGTATTCAGTATGTCCCTCTGATTGACAGCAGCACTCAAGCTGCATGAACTCCAAAAGTGTGTGTAAAACTGGATGATCCATGTTATCAGACTGATTTGAAGTATGCATTTATGTGCTTCAATTGAAGCAAGGGACATCTGACATTTTCGACAAAGGAACTGACCTGAATTGCTTATTTGTTTTATTTCACCAAGTACAACATGTTCCTGGATCAACATTCCAAATTAACCAATCAGATTTGAGGGACAAGTTTACAGTTTATGTCAAGATTAGGCTTACAACCAGGGCCAGGTGCTTCTATATCAGTGTTATTCACATATTATTTCCCTTTGATTTTAGGTATAAGTTATCATTTTCAGACAAGAATGTTGTTCCAGGATCAACAAAACATGTTGATTCAGGATCATGTCTTACTTGACCAATTAGTGACCTAAATAATGAGAATAATGCAGAATTCTCAACTTTACCTCATAATTTTTCTCCACTTTAAATGTTACAAAGGCTTAAAACTGTGTATTTTTTTTCAGTTAAATTTAAAAATAAAAATTGGTTTCTGACATTTGGACCAATTCAATTTGATGTTGCAATAGAATATGAGAAACAAAAAAGTTTCAGATATTCCAAAAATCCAACATGCTTCTGTGTTCTGTCAGTTTGTGTGGGCCAGTAGAAACCTCTTCCTGTTAACTTTAGTAGAGCCCAGTGACCTCTAGTGCTCAACAGTGGTACAAATAAAAACGTTAGTTTATGAATAGCCACTGCTAATTTCAGTACAGTGCTGGATCTGAAGACACAACTTTTTTCCCACCGTGACATCTACTTTTCCTGAGAAGTTCCAAAAGACTACAGACATGTACAGAAAAATATCAGTCGACTCTGCACAGAGTCAATGTGGCTAAACAGCCGAGATGAGCTTGTTTTAGGGGATGAAATATGGGATGAGTCATGAAAGACCATTGAATGGATTATCTTGCAGTGTGAAAAATAATGTCTTCCACATATTTTACCTCAAAGATGATGAGCACATAGACTCCTGCCAGGATCAATCCAGCGATAAGCACCTGTGTTTCCACGGTTACATAGAGCGACTGGTGAGTCATGGACAGAGGGACCACCTGACTGTCTAACAGAAAGGCCTGCACACTGATCAGAATAGGAGCGCTTGAGGGGAAGAGAAAGACAGATTACAGATGTGGAGACACATAAATGCACATTCCATGACAGGAACTACCGCAAAACCCACATTATCACATGATCACATTAACTGAACTAAAAGCACAATTTAAAATCGGATTAACTTAAAATCTAACAGTTGTATGACAAGATAATTCTACATGTTCAATATCCAGCAGATGCAATAATGTGCATTGTACAACATGAAATGTCTTTCCATTTGGTCCTGGATTTTCCAGCTTATTAGTGGAATTGTCAAGATCTTATGTGATGAGGATTGTGTAATCGTACCTGCTAACCATTTCAAATGTCCTTGTTCTCAGAATTTGGTCACTTCGTTGGGAATGCAATGGTATAGTCCAGTTATAAAGCACCTGTTGGGAAAAAAACTTACCGTTTATAATGTGAATGTTTAGGCTATTAGGCTAAAGACTATTTGAGAGGAGAAAATATTTGAAAATAGAAAATATTGAAGAAAATATTTCACATAAAGCAGCCTCCAAAAGTATTTGGATACTAGTAAGTGACACCTTCAAATGTATAAATGCCTCTACATGAAAATAATAATATAACAATATTATTTAATATTATATATATACAATATTATATTATATTATTATATATTATATTATTAATATTATATTTCTGTTAATTAAAGAATCCTGAAATCCTTCCACAAAAATATTAAGCAGCACAACTGTTTCAAGATTTATAATAATATGAAATGCTCATAGAGCACCAACTTATTTTAGTATTGAAGTATATACATACATGCATATTAGAATGATTTCTGAAGGATCATGTGACACTGTAGACTGAAGTAATGGCTGCTGAAATTTAGCTTTGTCATCACAGGAATAAATTACATTTTAAAACACAATATAATAGAAAACTAATTTTAAAATGTATTTTAGTTTTTCTTGTATTTTTGATCAAATCAATGCAGCCTTGGTGAGCATAAGATAAAAAATCCAAACTAAAGTGTAAATACACCTTAAAGCTAAATGTTTCATACAATTTTTTTATGGGTTTCAATTAATTAAACAATAGATATATTGTTAAAAAATAAGAAAGAATTTTGACACTGTCTGGTTGCCATACATTGTGGAATGTGCCTATAGTAACCACAGGTGAAGATCATCACATTGAGTCTTTAACTATTTTAATATGAGTTTATTCTGCTGGTAGGATTAAGCGCCTAATTGTTCCTGCCGGCTGTGTTTAAACAACTCTAACCTGCTGAGCTCTTCTCCGGCGAGGCCCCGCCTCTTCAGTCTGCTCCACTTGGATCAGAATATACTCCTGGGCCTCTTGTACTGCCTCTATCTCTCCCAAAAACGGACCACCAACCTGCAGCTTCAGCAGGGAGTTATCACGAAAATCAGTAAGATTCATGGCTACAGTGTTCAGTTAGGTTAAGGAAAACTTCCATGGACTAGGGATATAAATGAAAATACACAACACAAAATATCCATCAAGCGTTAACCTGAGTGTTTTGGAAGAGCATCGCAAACAGATGTCAGCTGGCCATCGTTTCATTTCGGACAGACAATCCTCTCCCACCAGCAGAAGGTACTTTGCAGCACTTCAGTGCATTGTTCACTCTTCACATTCATCTCTACAGCTCTGCAGGACTCACAGATTGCCGCATGTATCAGGCAGATCTGTTGTTATGCACGAAGTCATAGGCAAGACTGTTACCATGACACAGGCCGCTGTAAATAGCAGATGGTGAGATTGTCACAGAAACGGAAATGAATTAGAACAGCCCTTCAGTGCAATCTCCGAACCAAATATAAAATCCCTGCAGGGTCTGAGGAGTTAGCGCAGTGGCACGCATCATCACAATATTTGACTTGTGCATTAATGATTCTTATTTATCAAGTCAAAGCAAACCCATACAATGCAGATTCTCTAAAGTACACAAATGGCGAGGATACAGAAGCTCTCAGTAGATGAGACTGCCAGCATCCTCCAGGGGCTCTCCCTGTCAGGATACATGCTGAAAAACAGCTGATGATCCAAATAAATATAGTTATTGTCACAAAGACAGACAAATAAAATTGAGCTATGCAAGTAATAGAATCATAAGTGCATATTATTCTACATAAGAAGAGAAAACATTGATCAGGTCTGTATAACTTACTGAACAGAGAACAACAATGATGAAGAGGGTGAAGATTGTTGCTGTCCTTAAGCAATATCTGTAAAAGCAAATGTAGGCACAGTTAATGTCCCAGACAGTTGTTTTCAGAGGGGATTTTGAATTAAAATGCTACAGTAAAGAGCTTTGCACAACCATTTAATATGTTCTGCCTTATCCTACTCAGCTTTGTTAATTTTGTTTAACTTTAGTTAGTTCGGGATCGGTAAGATTTTTAAAATGTTTTTGAAAAAAAGTTTCCAATGCTGCATTTATTTGATTTAAAAAATAAAAAAACTATTTTCAATTAATATGTTTTAAAATGTAATTTATTCCTGTGATGGGAAAGCAGAATTTTTAGCAGTCATTTCTCCAGTATTTAAGGTCAAATGATCCTTCAGAAATCATTGTAAAATGCTGATTTGGTGCTTAAAAGCCCATTCACACCGCACAGACAGGCACGTTTGTTGGGTTTTGTTGGATCAGTGTGTTAGATTTGTCTTTTGACATCTGTTCGCATTGGTCAGTTTGTTTTCACCTGACTAACCATGTTAAATCAGTGTTTGTTGGTGTCTGTTGGGGCAGTGTGAACATGACAGTTATTTATCATAAAATTCTAAATCCAACTGCCTTGTTTGTTGGCGTTTGTCTGTGCGGTGTGAATTGACCTTAAGAAACATTTCTTATTATCATTAATGCAGAAAATAGTTCATATTTTTGAGGAAACTGTAATACATTTCTGTCAGGATTCTTTGATTAGAAAAAGAATAGGAATATGAATCAAAAGTTCATAATAACACCAATAGCAGAAATAGTAGCATGTCACTTTTGATCAATATCATGCATCCTTTCCCTGAATAAAACGATTAATTTATTTCCAAAAATTGTTAAAAATCTTACTGACCCCAAACTTTTGAGCGGTAGTGTATGTATGCCATACCTGATGGGGGATGATAGTTTGAAGTAATGTTCACATTTCTCCATGGATGTGATGTGGGAAAGACTGGTCACCTCACTGCCCAGCCTGCACCTCCTCTCCAATTCAGCAGAGTTCGCCTCCCATGATTCCTCTCCAGACCCCAGGCTGGGCTCATGCAGTGTCATGTAGGTTATACTGCACAAAACAGTATAAAAACAGTGGGTTAGACACTGTGGTGCTTACAAAATATAGTTCTGTTTGTTTGAGCTGTCAGAGACAACTTCTGGCTCAACCAAAGGGGCGGGACTATCTGTTTAGTGGTCAAATTAATCAGTTTGATCTGGGAAACCTGTTTGAAACTATCATTATTTCTGCAGTCCCACTTGATGCCGCTAGTTACATAGAAATTAAACACTACCTCTAGGCTAACTTTTAATAGCATTTAAAGTAAAACAAATGGCTGATTAACTTCTGCAGGTTGAAAGCGATCATTCATCTAAATGCTAATAGCAGCCACACAAATTAAGACCAACGAAAGATGTTAAAAGCCTGTTATGCTACACACTTCTGGAGACTCCAAGCTAAGACAGGATACAAGTTCCTAGGCATAACTAGAGGTTTTTGTGTTGATTATAGGCAGCAAGATAGATTATTCCAACTGAGAACACAATATAATCGCTAGCAGCATTAGCATTCAGCTCACTGCCTTACAGAGGGAATGAAAAATGTATTACCAAGGGCAGCAGATAGCAGCCAGCCATATTAGCACTACAGTTTACTACATGTAGGCTCCTTGATCTCAGAGGTCCTTTGGCGGTACTGTAGGGGGCCCACCAATTGTTTGATATCAAACTAATTTGTGAAAAACTGAATTATGTTAAATAAAATACATTTTAATTTAATTTAATTTAACTTCAACTACACCAAGAAGCTAAACATCTGCAATATTTCATTATTAAAATATAGTGTGATGTATATAAACATTGAACCATGAAAAAGTTTTAGAATATGGTACCATATGTTATTATAGGCCAAACAAGCAATAAAGCAGTGATTCTCAACCTTTTTACCTCATATATCCATGTTTTTCAAGACTGGGGGAATCATTCAAATCATAAGGGAATCAATCAAACCTACTGGGCCCTATGGTTGAGAAAGACTGCAATAAGGGTCCCAGAGGAGACTGAGCCTGGTTTCTCCTAAGGTTTTTTTTCTCTATCCCAAGGTTTACTTTCACCAATGGAGTTTGGGTTCCTTGCCACTGCTACCTTTTGGCTTTCTAAGCTGGGTACACATAATATTCTGCAATATTATTGATTTGAATGCACTGACACTATTGGATGATAACTGAACTGAGCTGATTTCTCCAGAGCTGCTTTATAGATTAATTAAATGTATTCCATAATTTATTAACTTTACACAGTTATTGAATGGTACTGAATTTTGAACACTGAATTGATTTTAATTGAATAATGGCTGTTTACTATGGTCTTTTTAGAGCTGCTTTACAGCAGAATGAAATACTGTTTGTATCATTGAATCATTATTTTCCTGTTTATCACTGTAAAGCTGCTTTGAAACAATCTATTGTATAAAGCGCTGTATAAATAAAGGTGACATGACCTTACACAGTCAAACAATAAATACGTTAAAATCCTGTGTATGATTCTATTTAAATTTTTATTATCAATGAGAAGACTTATCCTACACATCTCAACAAAATTAAATAGAGGTGTAATCCTTTATGCCTATGACTCTTCAAACATTGTTACATAAAAATCACTGGCTTTAGTGAGCGCTTTTAGTTCTGGTAGGGAAGCATGGGTGAATCAAGGACACATGCTGAGGAAAACAGGAAATTAATGAAACAATAAGCAAAATGACAAAAATATTGAAGAACTAAGAACTATAGTTGCTTTCTTCCCAAATAAAACTAATGATTTGTATATAAAAATACAAAACGTTTAAAATGAAAAATTGGGGATTCTTATGCAAATAACATGGCTAATAATAACATATACCTTAATGGTTAAGCAAACTGTGTGAAATTTTTCCAGTCTGGTATCAAATTCAATCTGCTGGAATCATTCCCGATTATTATAGAGGCTGACAACTGAGAGTGCATATAGAGTACCGCAGGCAGTGTTTGGTATAATTAAAAAGTACATAGAGGTCAAGACCACTTCAAGATATCAAAATGCCATACATTATGTGAGGAACTGTTTGCCTTCAACCTGGTAATATATAAAGTAATTGTTGGAAATGAAGGTCACAAAGCCACTTTTTCTCATTACTGAATGAGAACAAGGTCGTTAATTATAGACCCGCAGGTAACATTCATACAGCTGTTCTGCAAAAGCCTCCTTGACTAAAGCCAAGTCAACCGGTCTTTAGAGTCTGCAACTTTGGAAGAAAGAGGGAGAAATTCCCTGTGTATGGTTGGTTAATGCTATATAATAACTTGCAAAAGAATATGATATTCTGTAACACTTAACAAATGATTTATGAAGATTGAAATAGCCAGAAATGCCATTACATTTGATGAGTATAGTTTGGTATATAATTATAAATGAATGCACATCAACCTCTGATCTTGTCAAAGCATTATATAATGTTTGCAAATGACTACCGGTACTTGAAAAAACGTTATTATGAAATATAAGCTACAGTGGATTTTTATTTTATTTACAAACCTTCATTGAATTGTTTACTGCTGAACAGAAAAGAAAACAAGAACTAAAGAACAATCAAAAATGAAATACTGTGAAACCAACAAGGAAATACCTGTCATTTTGGGGGAATGTGAGAAGGGGTGACCGTTCTGTGTGGTTGGCTTGGTTGGATTTGCCTTTCAGGAGGTTTACCATGCTGAAGCTGTGCCTGGAAACAAGGAGAGAACTTATTAAATCCGAGCATGGTGTCTGTCATAAATAACATCTCAGCCACATTTAGAAATCAATTCTTGACATCCATTTTTAATGACTCTTCTATAAAAACTGGCAGCTGAAATAAAATGGAACAAAGTCTTTGAGCAGATCTGAAAATCATTCTTCCTTTTTGGTCTGTTTAGTCATCTTTACAACACTATCAAACATCTTGGTCTAATGTGTCAACAAGATCTAAGCTAAATGATCATAACATAAATGTAAATTTGCAAACAAAGCCCATGCACAGATAGAGCCCAAATGGTGCTCAGGCACATGCCCTTTTTCTCTCTGACTAGATAAGTGCCCTTTTCTAAGTCATAAGTGTATTTTTTAAGTGTGTGTCAATAAACTGCATTAAAGGGATAGTTTATTAGAATTTAAATGAAAATTCTGTCATCATTTACTCACCCTCAAGTTGTTCCAAACCTGTATGAATTTCTTTCTGCTGCTGAACACAAAAGAATATATTTTGAAGAATGTTGGTAACCAACAGTTGATGGACCCAAAATATCTTCTTTTGTTTTATTTAAGTATTTATTGAATATGAAAGTAATTTAAAGTTGTTCCACAATGAAAAAAATGTTGATGAGATCAGATTAGTGCCCTTTTTCTCACTTGAGCACCCGCCCCCTAAAATGTCTGTGCACGGCCCTTATAAGTTACACGTCCAAAAGGTTAACAGCAATTGTATAAGTCATCCTTCTGATCCATTGTGTCATCCTACAGCTGTCTGTGGGCAGGCTGTCTTGATGATTTAACTGACACCTCATAACTTGTCAGGGTGGATGGGCATCAGGTGGTGTGCAGATTCACAGAGGCAATAGTGTGATATGGTCATGACAGGTTTAAGGACAACCTCATCTTGCTTGTCCAGGCTTTGAAGACTGAAATAATGTTCTGGCCTTGGTTTACATGCCATAAAACACAGCGGCACAATGAAATAAATCAAACAATTGCTTTGTTACCTTTATCTGTGCCAGTGACAGGCTCATGTAATGCATGGATCCCTCACAAAAGCCAGTGCCACAGTGTCATGATATTAAAGTATTTATATTTTATGTGTCCATAGTGTCTTGCACAGGGATACATCCATTTAGACAAGTTGCATTTCTCTTGGGCCTAGAGCAAAGGTTCCATAGCAGTAAGGAAGGGGTTCTGACCATTTTTTCCATTAAAAATGACTTAAGATACAGTATTAACTAAACAACTAAAACAGTAACACTTTACAATAAGGTCTCATTAGTTAACATTAGTTAATGCATTAATTAATGTATTGTACACTGTTAGTTAATGATAGTTACAGTATTTATTCATATATGTTAACATTAGTAAATACAACTGTTCATTGTTAGTTCATGTTAACTCATGTCTGTTAAATAATATAACACTTTTGATTTTTTTATGTATTAGTAAATGTTGAAATTAACATTAACTAAGATTAGGAAATGCTTAAGAACAAATGGAACTTTATTGTAAAATGTTACTAAAATTAATGTTTTATTTTTTCCTCCCAAAATAAAATCAAATGCATTCAAATTAAATTGTTCTGCATATGGTATGCATCAATAATTATTATTTGAATGGTTTTCCAATATAAGCATCATACAAAGTAGGCTATATAAATATATTGGTATATATATGGTACTACATGCAATACTGTAGTATCAAAATAATATATTTTAATATAATTTTACCCACTGTCAGTATTCCTTCATTCGGTAATCACACTTTATCCTCTCAACCTCCTCAGACAAGGACACTGTAGTCATAAAGCAAACATTTTACATCTCATACACTAAATAAAAATTACAAAAATCAATATAAGTCTCAAGAAGAAGAGGGGAAAGAGAAAGGGTTGGTTCTGAGCTATTAACACCAGTAGTGTTGATATTTGTCGGCCTGTATGAATAGAACAGATGGAAATCCAGAGAATTCTGCAAGCTAATTAATGGAGCCTCTTCAGTAATCTAATAATCTGGGGAAATTCTCTGTTTGTCGTAAATGACAGTTTAAATTGGTAAAGATCCTTTTATCTCTTCAATTGGCTCTGAGTTTGTGTGTGTGAGTTATGGAGAGGCCTTTGCAAAATGCCAGAATAGATCAATGTTGCTCAGCATAGGCCAGACTATAGAGTCAATCCCAGTCCAATTCTAACGCATCATTGGGCAAATCCCAAACCTCAGCTGCTTAGCATTACAGAGGAATCAGACAACTCACCCACCCCTACCGATGCCTCAGCTCACTGCAAACAGCTGGGACGGGGTATGTGTGTGTGCCTGTGTGCTCCAGACAAGACATAATAGCCATGGCCTCCAGGATATATCCTGGTGTTGAGTTTGGGCAAAAGGGAGATTAGACAGGATATTTCAAGGCCTTTAATCCCTCTCTCTGCAGTTACACAACGGAGAGGAGATTTGAAATGTTAGCTCACCGAATGCTGGATTTATAAATGAAGTAAAGCCTTCTCTTATTGTGCCTGGATCTGAGTGTGTGAGGTCCAGATGAGAATGAAACGAAGGAGGGGGGAGTACATAACCCAGTGGGACACCTACCATACTCTGGCCTAGAATACAGTGCTATGCATAAGTTTAGACACCCATGCTAATGTTGACTAAAAAGAGGAATAAAAAATAATCTTTTGGAAATTGAACTTAATGCCTTAATTTAAAAAAAATAGGAAAAATCCAACCTTTAAGGACACCAAGGACACCCCTATGTTAAATTCCCAACAACCCAACAACAGTTTTACATGCATGCAATGACAAAAAACACTTTTGTTGTCGTATAATATGCATTTATTTTTACCTGATTTGCTCACCGACTCCCAAATGATTCGTTCAACGACTCATTTTTCCAAACCCCTCCTTTGTGCGACGCTAATCTGCGTTGATTGGTCAGATGACCCAGTCAGTTGTGATTGGTATACTTATTGTTTAACACGGAGTACAATGATGCTTTTATCAATTAAATTGTGTTATAATAATGATTATAGTCCACTGCTTTGTAGTTTGTAGTAAAAAACGAAAAATAAGATAAAGAATTTAATGTTATGTTAGCGAGCATAGCCCAGAGTTCATATTGTAAAAGCACAATCAGTCTTTGTTTGCGTTAGCCCGATGCATAAACATAACGTTTTTACAAAAAATAAATAAAATAAATAAATAAATGCAGTTACGTTACTACGAGGTATTACTCTATTCTTTAAGACAACTCCGAAAACAACGACAAACACTTCACATATCTCAATACAATTGTCATTGAAGATCTAGAAGCTAAACGGTGCTTACACAACAAACAAAATAATTATTAAGCATGCTACATAAAACATAAATGCAACAATTATTAATAACACTTACAGGTTGTGATACGGAGGAGGAAGCTGATGCAAATACACTTGGAACTGAACCTTCCTTCAATATCAGCTCCTTCCTTCCGGCTCGCGAATCCAAGTTTGATTGCATTTAAGTTAAGCAATCGTCTTCAAAATGGCGCAAACAAAGGACAAAGCTCGGACTATACTTCTGTGGTATAGTTGTATATATGAATTGTAGCCACTTAGTCTTCAAATGCTCCTCCTTGGGCAGATTAAAAAAGTTGTCTTTTGAGTCGCACTTCAGAACACAGCGTCTCGTCGCCATGACGTTTTCAAGTTTACCCTGGCCTAGGAGCGCAATAAGTGGGCGTATCGTATTCAAATAACTTGACAAGTTGACGTCATCTAGTAAGAGAAAAAGCTTCGGTCTTCTAACGATTCATAAAAATGACTCAGAGTCGACTCTTACTTTTGAAAGACAATAACTTTATATACGGTGCACTTTCATATTTCAAACTTTGCAGGATGTTTTTGTTCACTTAGATCTATGTTACACACTACATGAAAGGTAAATTTCAAAATTCCATAATAGGTGCCCTTTAATACAACTGTTCATTGCTAGTTCATGTTAACTCAGGTCTGTTAAATTATTTAGACAGATACAATTTAATTTTAATAATGTATTCGTAAATGTTGGAATTAACATTAACTAAGATAAAAAAATGCTTAAGAGTATTTTTCGTTGTTAGTTCATGTTAACTAATGCAGTTAACCAAAGTTAACAAATGGAACTTTATTGTATGCATTCATAATTATTATTTAAATGGATTTGCAATGTAAGCATCATAAAAGAAGTATATAAATATGAAATGCTGTTCTTTTGAACTTTCCATTTATCAAAAAAATTCCATCACGATACCCACAAAAATACTGAGCAGCAGAATTGTTTTCAATGTTGATTGTTTTTTGAGCACGAAATCAGCATATTAGAATGATTTATGAAGGATAATGTGACACTGAAGAATGGCTGCTGAAATAAAGCTTAATTTAAATTAAGTTTAAATTAATGTTTTACTGTATTTTTGATTAAAAAAAATATGCTTGGTGAGCATAAGAAATTTTCAAAAACAAAAAAATATCTTACTGAACTTATAGTAAACAAAAAAAATTTCTGTACTATTTGAAATTTTCCACAGTTATATAACAATTGTGGCATATTTCCCATAGAACAGATAAAGAGAGAGAACGAACAACTATTAAAACTTTCTATATAATTAGATTATGGAATATTTCCCATACGGCCGAAAGAGAGAGAGAACGAACAACTATTGAAATGCATTTTTTTGTGATATATTGTGTGATGTGATCAGCTGATTTCATTGAGAGCACTGGTTATTAAAAAAATTCCTGCAGGAGAGCAGCAGTCACGAGAGTAGAACCAGATCTGATCTCATGCCTGACTAACAATTAATCACGTGATGGCTGATCTAAACCATAGTGTCTAATCCGAAAAGTGTCACAACCACAAGCTTAAGATTAAGACCCCCATCACCATATTCTATAGTACAATCTCACACACACATTTTCCCCACATGTACTAGTATTTCCCCACTACAGTATTGTGACTCCACACGTGAGCACCAATCCTCTTTAGAGTCGATTAGCAGCTGTTTCACACAGAAAAGCTCTCACTAAGGGTTCTGGGGACCTTATATGCCAAATGGGTTCAGATGAATGTCACAGTCATAATAGTGGAAGTGCAATGTTACAATGATTTCGCAAAGCACATTTTGCATTAGGATATCCGCTAAATGAATGATTTTCCCAGCATGAGGTTTCTTTAGAAACATATCTTGAAGGTGACATGTTTTTTTATGTTAAAAATGCTTTCTCCTACCACAGTTTAATATGCATAGACAACTATAAGCAATAGACTGATCTCCCTGAAGGGTGTAAACACTGTGGCACTATCAAAACATTGTTCTGTTTGTGCTTCTGGTCAAACAATGTGTTTGGGGCCAGACTGCCTGTTTGTCCAAATCATTTTTGACATATGGGTGCGTTGAAATTCTCCTGGGAAGTTCGTATTTACGAGTTTGTAATTTTTTTCCATCAGATGCATTCAAGTCACTTTTCTACAAAAGAAATCAGCAATAATTTTTTAACTCTACTTCTACAAAAAGGTGAATAAATGATGCGCATCATGTATGTTTTTGCACATTTTCTCACTGACATGCCCCCAAAAGTGGAAACTCTGGGCTTAAAGAAAGTTCAATATAACTTCAATTTATAACTTGTTATTATAAAAGTGTTGTGCCTTTTTCAAGTAACTGTTAAAGTAACATATTACTTTTAACTATACAGCAAAATACCTTTTTCAAATAAGTAACGCAAGTTATATTGTTTTCCCATTTATTGACTGATGCCTCTCCCGTTCTCATGTTGAGAGAAATTGCAAGTAAGTGCCGAGTGTGCACTGTGTAAACATGATTATTGTAGTTCTAGACAAAATGTAAGCATATATTTACTCATCTCATTTTCACTAAAAAACTGATTTTGTATTCCACAAAATTAATTAAAAAAGTGAAATGCAAACTCAGAATATTATGCAAACCTGCAATAATTAAATGTTACATTACACAAATGCTGTATAGTTTACGTATTTAATCTCACTTTATTTAACCAATGACTATGCTGCTGGCGCTGACCTTCGATGATCCAATTCAACATTACCAATAAACAAAAATTAATAAATGTTTTTATTGCTAAGTGTTGAACTTTCTTCTTCTGCAATCCTGAATGGCAGCACAGCAGAAAGTGTCACAGAGTGTCTTTGTTTGAGCTGCGTCCTCTACTGTACAAGCGTGAATTTGCATTTCCTTCAGCCTGAGACTTATTCATTTCAATTTTGGTGTGAAAGGGTCTTTACATTTGCCAAAAAAATAACTTTAGTTTGTTTTTGTTCAAAAATGCAAAAGTAGCCTCACGTAACACATTACTTTCCAAAACTAAGAAACTAAGTTCTTAGGGAGTAACACAATATTGTAACGATTAGGCCAACCTTTAAAAGTAACTTTCTCCAACACTGGTGGTGATGGCCTAAATGTATCTTTCTTACATGACTTGAATCCACAAATAAACTTTGTCTCCCCCATATAATGAAATCAATTGGATCCAGTGTTGTTTTGTACCTCAATGACTTTCGTTGAATGGACAAAAACAGTTGAAAAATAATGTTGTGTTCCGTAGAAGAAAGTAAGTAATTTATGTTTGGAACCATTAGAATCAGTAAATGATGTATGAATTTTTATTTAGGGGTGACCTATTCCTTTAACGGAATTCAGATTAACTATTTAATAGTCAAAAACCCCAAGAACTAGTGTCCTACCTATCCTCTTGATGCACGTCGGTGTAGATTATGCAGTGTCCCGAGGGCATGGCTGCAGCCTGCAGCAATTTCTGTGTCTCTCTTTTCCCAGAGAATCCCTCCAGTAGACGAAGCTCATCAAAGTTGCCAGCCACAGTGTCAGACTTTCTGCTGCCCACCCTGCTGGAGTGAGCCTGGCCTCCGGTTTGAGACATCTCCACCTCAATATTACTCTTATTCTCCAGGTACATCTTCACTCTGGCACACTGGACCGCAACTGGGCGATAAGGGGGAAAATTGAGATCAAATGATCTTTTATTGCAGCGTAGGTGTCATATATGTATGGTTACTAGCAGGTCTTTTGAGACTTACAATTCTAGATTTATATGTAAGAGACTTATATAAGGCACATGTAGAATAATGTTGTACAGAGAGAAATATGTAGACATTCAGAACTGCATTGCGTATGATTTCATTCCACAAGGATCCACCTGCCCCATCTAGTGCTTCACATGAATATAGCATTAACACGCAAATAAAATGTAACAAATTTCCCCATCAGGACTCATTGTGGTTACCAAGACACGTTAGATATATGGACTAATATGTATTAATGCACAGGGTGAATGTCACAAACACTATTGTAAACCTTCAGGTCACATTGTATAGCCCTACAGGTCCCTGTGCGATTTTCAAGTCATTGTGCATTCAAACCGCCGCCGGAGAGAGCTTCAAAATTCGCTCTCGCCAACCCTGCCAACAACACCATTGAAAGATTCATGGACGCTCTGACATAGATCAAATGCTTGGTCTTTTTTTTTTACTTTATTTAGAGGGGCTGCAAAAGCAAACAAGCATGTTGATCGTTATTTGTGCAGACTGACAACAAGTAGGGAACCTCATGAAAACTTTTAAATGTGAAAGAAATTGGTCGATGGAAAGAACTTAACAATTTGACATGTTTGCTAACTAAATAACCAAATTAAAAGCCATTTGTATGGTGTGGCTTATAAGAAATTATGGTCTGTTCCCAACAACTTCCACTCCAATATATATATATATATATATATATATATATATATATATATATATATATATATCAAAATGTTCCTTCACTTAAAAGAGTTTAAAGAGACAATTGCATTCAATCTCAGTAATATGTAAATAGTATCACAGAGGGCAACCAACAACCATCTTGATTACAGGGACTTCAAATAGCTTGTCACCTTAAACATTTGACCGTTCTGTTTTAACAGAAGATTAAAGATGTGATCACTTCAGATAGATTGTATCACCTAAACCTTTTACTGTTCTGATTTCATTTACATTAAGAGTTGACCATTTGGGTTGATTACATCCTGAACAAAATGGTTATCAATTGTAGAATGGGAATGGGTGTCTCATTCTGAACCTGAGCAACTTCATTTACATTAAGAGTGGTAAACTGTAACAGGATAAAAGGTTTGAGATTTAGATGTTCTGGGTTCATTCTGACGCTGGTAAACCCAAGGTGTTTCGTGTACTTTGCCACTGCTATGCTGTAATAAACTTCATTTTTTGAGATCTTGCCTAAGTAGTGTTGCGCGCCGCCTTTTCAAATTCACATGATATACCTCTCGCCTATTTTGCTTGGGAACTAATGTGGTCAGAACTAAAGTTTTCAGGACTGCGTTCTCTGGAATCCTCTCCAGCGGAGGACTTCTACATTCCGAAGCGCGTCATAGCTCATTACCATAAAGTTGACCTGAAGCTGCATTCACGCTACAAGCGACTTTGTCACTGCAAAGTCGCCAGTGGCTCGCGGTGTGGTCGCTAGTAGGCGTTCCCACTACTGGTTGCCTAGTAATGTTTGTGAGTGACATTCACGGATGTTACTCCATGTTGTAGAACAATCCGTGTTCTTGCCGCTACAAACTAACATTTTGGAAGGAAAAGTCTAAATATTAATGGAATCAGTACAGAAAATGCATAATATTAAAGATGAACGAGAAACAGCGAGTGCTCTTTGCTATCGCGGCTATTTAACTGCAGCAAACGGGCAAATGCCGGTTTATCTGGGTTCACGAAAGCATTCAGGCTCGGAGTCAGTACGGCGAGTACCACCGTATGTACACAGAGACATATCATACATTATAGGACAGTTTCTGACTGCTAAAATTAGCTTCTCATTCTTCTTGCCTTGGTCGGACTCGGCACTGGAGAGCGATGGATCACGTGCGCCCCACTGACTTCCCTCCTATTGGTTGTCGCTCCCGAAAGTCACTCTTAATTTGCATAAAGTTAAACAGATCTCAACCTTGTTGCGTCGCCGGACACGCCCCAACCAATGATCGTGTCGCCGGAAATCGCCCGCTCTCCATTGAAATGAATGGTATTCATGTCACTTTGTCGCTTGTAGTATGAACGCAACTTCAACTCTCTTCACCGCTCTCACCGTCCAAGACGTGCTACGCTGCCCTTGCCAGAGCTCGCTGCCGCCTCACATTGAAAATTAATGACTTCCGCCCACTTTGACGCTCTCGCTGGCGGTGTGAATACACAGTCAGTCACTTAAATGCAGGGGCGGCGCTAGGGGTGGGCTAAGGGGGCTTAAGCCCCGAATGTTTTGTCAAAAATATTATTTTTTTTGTCAATGTTTTGTCAAAAATAATAATTTTTGTAAAAATAAATTCAATTTTGTTTCATTTCCTCTCAGTCTTTCTGAGCGGAGCGGCAAAAAATTAAACAAAAGCTCTATTACCGTGCGTGGTGGCGGACGGTAATGCATCGCGCATCACTCAGCTTGTTTGACAACTGCCAATTAAACTAACGAAGAATATACATCTTCTTCTTCGTCGTTGTCATCAGGGGCAGGGGGCCTATTGTATGTTACACCGCGTCGTAGTGAGCTTACTGGCTAACCGGCTGAAGTTAATATGGACAAAGTTTTTTAAAATGGAACACTAACAGTAAACCTCACCGGCCGGAGAGAGATTCAGAAGCAGCGTCGGACGAACCGCGGACAAGTGTATGCTGCGTTAACACCAAACGGGAATAGAGCGTCTGGCGCGAGTGATTTCAATGTTTAATTCAATGTGAAGACGCGTTTACGCGCGCCTGGAGGTCCTGCGGGGCGAATGAGGCGTTTACTAGCGCGGCTCGGTGAATTCACCTCTTTCGCGCGTCCATTTTTTTTTTCCGTTTTTTTTATTTTTTATTGAGTAGGCCTAACTATCATCATTTTCCCAGATAGTGTATAGATTTTTAGGCATTCTATTGTCTCAAACAGCCTGAAAAATAGTGCATTTAGCTGACGTAAATGGGAAAAAAATCTTCCGACCCCCCTAGGTTTGGGCTAAGCCCCGAATGTTTACATCGTCTGGCTCCGCCCCTGCTTAAATGTAAATGTAAAATAACACTGCATAGTTTATCATGGATAGATTAATTCTTATTAAGCTAATTATTCATTCAAGACCTGTGACTGATTTTCTCTTTGCCTTTTGTTGTTTGGTTCGCATTAATGGCGCAATCCTCAGCAGGTTTATTAGACTGCTTCCCCTTTAAGACCGAGTGCTACTGAAGCACCATATTTTCTCCCAACTTAACTATTTACGTCCATTTTAGACATAAACTGTGTTAACGTGAATAAAGTGTTTTTAAGTAAATTTTGACATTTTTTGTGTATATTTTATCGTTTAGACGCGCACACGAAACCCAACGTAGAATTTGCTTGTGTCAGTGCAGTCCGTTTCGGAGCGCGCGAAGCATGGGAAAAGTATCTCTTGAGCAGATTTTTGTGATTTTAATAACTCTTAATATCAAACACGTCCCGCAATTTAACAACAGTAAAGACTGCATTTTACAACAAGCACTTATTGTGCTGATTCTGATTCACCGCTGTGAAATGTAGGAAGTTGCGCTAGACAGAATGCGGCTATAGTTTTAATCGTTTAACTTTAGTTCTGTCCTCCATCGTCACTCATTAAGCAGAACTTGCAGAAGGCTGTCGTGGCAAGATAACGTCTTTATATTAGCAATAATAAATAGTACGCGTATTCATTTATCCAGTACGTTACCGATAGCAGAACCGAGAACGTCCGACTCCGAGCTTATCGATACAGCGGTCTAACGTTAATAGCACTGGGGCCATTAGACCGCTTAATACCGGGTTTCGATAACGTACCCACATCCCTAATAAAATGACCCTTCCAAGAGCTACATGGCAATTGATCTGTTCAATATAATATCTTACTTACTTGTTGAGTAATAAAAAAACGCCACTCCCACACCACACCGTAAACGACGACTAGCCAGAGAAAATGTTCTCTATTTATGGATATGAGGTATTGCATACGTCATAATTGACGTATGCAATTTCCCGCGAAATCCATCCAGCTTGCGTTTACGTTTAACTCCACTTTTACACATACATTTGCGAACCTTGCATTAGATTTCACACTTAATGTTTAGAAACATATTTTTGCATGTTAGGATGTGTGAGCTGAAACAAACAAAATGGACTGACAGCGTCTACTGACAGCATCTAAAAGTTAACACAGAAATTGTTTTAGATTTTACAGAAATGTAAAAATCTTTGTGAATCCTTTATCTTAAATAGATTTGTATAGTTACAATGTACTGTTTATAGCCTATATATATATTAACTAACTCTAAACTAAACACACCCTTAGCTATTAAAAAAATAATTTTCGTAAAGTAAAATGTTTTAAGTAAAATAAAATATATTCAATGAAAAACTTTTAAAAACTTAACCGAAAATAAGTAATTTTGAAATAACTGAAAGTTAATGAATTAAAAATGAATTAAAGCTAAATAAATATATAAAAAATCACATAAAAGTATAGCTACTAAAACCTAAACTAAAATTAAAATGGAAACTATAATAAGTAGTATAAAAATAAAACCTAATTCAAAATAATTACTAAAATAACACTGCCCTACTTTAAATCTAACCAGTTCTGGTTCTCTACAATATAAAATTCAACATACTAATTCCATGACTTTGACTTTATTAAACAGCTCCACCAAGTGGAAACTGTGAGAAAAGGCAGGACACGACATAAAAAAAGCCTGTTTTACTAGCAGACTGCCTCTTGGAAAAAAACTCTCTATAGCAGCAGATCAAGCTTATTAAAATCGTTTTTATATTGTAGTAGAGTATGACATCACTTCACACGCCTATAAGATTTTAGGGCTAATTCTGTCTAAGACCAATCCTTTTGATGCGTTTACAGAAAAAAGAGAGTCATTGTGTCCTTGAGACAACCATCTAAGTGTTTGTAGTCCTTAGAAGCCACGGTCAGTGAGAAAAAACAAAGCACCAAAAAAGTGGCACGACTAATCATTGAGAAGCCAAAACAATAATGTTTAAGGAATAATTAGTTATGGGGCCGATAAACCCTCCTTCTGGAGTGTCCAGGGTAATTGGATTGACTAGAGGTCACCCTTTTCTCAAAGAGTCGTGTGCTGCAGTTCAGACACAGAGGAGAGTCATTGTGTGTTGAAAGCTCAAGGTCTGCCTTAATGGACGCTTGGGCATATATCAGTGACCTGTGACCAATGACTATTGACCGGTGCTTGTTTGATTTCCGTTCCTCACTGTTGCTGAACCAAACAAGCTCTATTGTGCCAGTGGTTACTGTAAAGTGTTAAGACAGGCTGCAGAAACATGTAATCTGCCGTGGAGTGTTATTCCTCTTTCTACTCATATTCACCAAGGCAAGTTTTGAGATGGAAGTGGGACGGTGACGGATTCAAAAGCAGATGACATTGACAAGAAAGTCATTCTGCAAAAAACAAACATTAATATTGAATTATTTTTTTTAACTTTGTCAAATTGTGTTGTTAAATCAGTGGTTAAGAATTGTATTTTACTCAATTTTTAAAGAATAATAATGAGATGTTTACTAATTAAAACATATCAAATGGATTCGCAGCTTGGATAGATGGATATAGAGACAGACAGACATTGTAATTGAGAGCAAAGACTGGAGGTTTTTCCTCAGGAGAATCAGAGTAATATTAATCTGCTTAAAAAACCTTAACACACACTAAGCTCTCACACACCCTCTCCAGACATTACTGTACATTCCTCTTTGCTCCCTCCCTCCATTCTCTCAGTGTGGGAAGAAATATTATAATCCATTGAAAAATGCATTCAGTACGAATACTGTGTGTGAAAAGGAGACCATTTTCAAAATTGAATTAAAAAATGATAATACGTTCATTTTTGTGTGCATATAAAACGCAAATTGCAACCCACACTTACATAAAAAGTCATGTTGATTATGTCAATATAAAAAATTTAAATTACATCCTAAATCAAACAGTTTAAATACACAGTATATGCAAATTATAATTGAATTCACTTCACTGTTGTAATTTTGTTACAGAAAAGGTACTTTTTTTCTTTTTTTAAATTTGTTCAGACAAATTAATATTTTTTAATTGAATTAAAAATATAGGAACATTTTTAACCTATCGTGTATAATTGTAACTGTATAAATTGTTTGTTTGTTTTGCTACGAAACTTGACTCCTTACCTGCCAATGCAGAGAATTAAATGGAGAAGTGGGCAACAAGATGATGATGATGATGATGATGATGATATTATAACATTAAAACAAAAATAAAAAGTCCGGTGGGTCCAAACAGGTCAGACTAGCTCATGAGTGCCGCACACAGGCTGCAGGTTTTCACGAGCTCGGGAGGAGGAGGAGGAGGAGGAGGAGGAGGAGGAGGAAGAGGCTCACTCTTAAATGGAAGTTGTAGACTTCTTCTAGGAGATTGAGGGAGTGACCCACAACTCTGCACACAGACAGGAGAGAGTGAAAGAATGAATACACAGCCCTCCCTCTTCCCTGTTCTCTCACAGACCCCCATAATGGAAGTGGACACTCATGAACACTGGTGTTTTAAGCATGCTCAACTTTCCCTCAAATGCCCGGACACCCACCCCTTCAAACCTAATCAAAACAATACGCACAATGATCGTCTTAAATAAACTTTTTCTTGCGGAAACACACTCAAATATGAATCACTAGTAGCAACTTACTATGTATGACGTTATTGCTTAAAGCTTCTCCTACTTATGAGAACTGAAGGAATCTCACTGCCCTACTTTACATCCGTCTTACTGCCCAAGACCTGCTTTAACAAGGAGCGGTCCAATCCATCCCCTCTCTCCAAGACATTCCTAAAAACTAAACAAAAACAATTTAACATCTCAGTCTCCAAAATTGATAACGACTGATCAGTCCCTTGAGATGCAAAAAAGAATTTGAGCAGCAATCATTTTTCCTTGTACAATTCGAATTCAATAGTAAAGCTGTAAAATAAACAGATTAGGACATTACAATCTGCATCCATTGAATGTAAAATTATAACAAGCATCAGTTTAAAAACAAACAAATATAAAACATCTGAATTTACAACTCTACATGTTTCAGCACTAATGAGGAGCAGATCAATGGCAGGGGTCACAAAGATGTCAAATTAACCATGATATTCGACTTCAGACGTCATATAACATCATCATCTTTATACATCAAAAGAAGTAATAGAAATAGAAATAGTAATAGCGGAAATATTTTGACACACAGTTCTAGGCAGGGACTCAAATTATACACTTTCTTACATTCCATTGTTCATCGCAGTTCAGAATAAAATGATTGTGAAAAATGTTTTAAAGGAGCCAGAAGAAAAGCAGAAGAGAGCCGAGTGATCATGGAGGTGATGTGGTGTATCACACGGGTCGGAAAGAGTGCCGTTGATCGCTGTAGGGGAGAGGAAAGAGTGAGAGAGACTTTCATGTGACTTCTAGTAGATTCTGGATTTTGGCCCAGTCTGAGGTCTTCACTCATCCGCACATTAGTCTGAGAGTTATGGGCAATATAACACAGAATTTTCATATAAAAACAGATTATTATGCACACTTGTGCATTAAATGTAGGCCTAAATTAATATAGTCCAAAAGAAACAGACCACATTGGAAAAAAAGCAAAACAAAACAAAATTAAACAAAAACTAAGCAAAACAAAACTAAGCAAATCAAAACAAAAACTAAGCTAAACAAATAAAAAAAAAATACTCTCTAAAAAATGCTGGGTTGTTTTAATCCAATTTTGGGTCAAATATGGACAAACCCAGCCATTGGGTTCAATTTTTAAATTGCATTTTTGATGCAACGTTTTGGGTTTGTCCATATTTGACCCAAAATTGGGTTAAAACAACCCAGCATTTTTTTTAGAATGTAAGCAAAACCAAAACAAAAAAAACCTAAACTAAACAAAATATAAGCAAAACCAAAACTATGCAAAAAAGAAAACTAAGCAAAACAAAACAAACAGAAACTAAAAAAAAAAAAAAAAAACTAAGCTAACCAAAAACTAAACACAAAATAAAGCTAAACAAAAACTTAACACAAAATAAAGTAAAACCAAACTAAAAAAAAGTTTGGTTCTGGTATAAAATATATATGAAATATAGATATTTATAGGTCCCTAATGAAATAAGAAAATCTGTGATATTAACTCACATATGTAATCATCAAGTTTTACACTTGTAGAGATCATGCTCGGGTGCTGCTGTCATCAAGGTAAAGGGGGACTTTTCCATCATTTGAACATGCACTGATGATGGCATGATACTGAAGAGAGGGAACTGATTTGAGAGTAATCAAGAAACTGCTTCAATCAGATCGCTGTTTTGATTAGTGTATGTTTTCTAAGCACTTCCTGCACAGTTCTCAAAGAATAAACCCTGGATGTAGCATCAAGTCAGAGAGCTCCTGTGCATGGGAGCCCCTTATATTAGTATATCAGGAATGGAAGAGACTGATAATTGGACTTTGCAAGGTCAAATAGAGTCGGATAGTGAGGAACACACAGAGGTAAAGACAGGTATGCTTTATCCAGTAGGCTATGTGGCTATGAGATCCCATAAAACATCCAACAAACCCAGCCATCAAAGGATTCCAGCCGTCTCAGCTCCACTAATCGCAAAATTCCTCCAAAGTCAGTTATGAAAAAATTTCCCGCCCGCACACACGCCGTCCTACAGTGGTGCTTATGCAACCCTACCGAATGAATTCAACTCTTCTTACATAACAGTGATATACTGAATAGACAAGAAGAGAAAGAAGAGATTTTTTTCTTATTAAACGATTCAAGCAAAAATCGAACTCAGGGCGCACATATCAGCTACTGTGCAATGAGTCAGAGCATTTGCACTATGGTTTCCAACCATAAATACTTTGAATATGATGGTTCCTTCTAATGGCCTTTGGCATGATGAACTCAAAAATGCCACACACACAAAAAAAGCTATTCATCAAACCACAATTTCTTTACCACAAGTGTTTGGATTTGATCATGCCGTTTGAATGATTTGTGAGAGAATGTACAGTAAAGTCAGACCTTGCTGCTGAATTTCTAAATGAAGTAGTTTTACATCCTTGGTTCATTTCTTCTGGCTGCCCGGAGCCGACCCGACATGAGAGCACCTGACCTACTCCAGCATAATGCGCTCTGTGATTCCTGCTTATGAAAGAAAGAAAAAAGCATTAAGACGGTGAAGAATGCTCCTGCTTTCTAAGCCAAATTAAGCCATCATAAATCTTCCCCCCTCTTTCCTCTGTCATGCACCCCTAATATCCTTTCATCTCCTCAGACTTTGACGTAGAAAAGAAGATAGAGGAGGCGGGTTTACAATGTAACCTTTGACCTCTGAGCTTACTGCTATGGCCCATTAACAACAAAGTCTGTGAACCATGAGAATGCTGAGCTAGATGGATCAGCCGACTCACGGGTAAACATCACTTGACTTGCTGTGAGGGTGGAAGTGCTCACACTTTACAACATAAGCCAGTATGAGTTGTGCAGGTCATTATGGTGATTTTATTAAAGAGTTTTCATCAGCGTTTCTGAGGAATTTGTCTTAAAATGTCTGGAAATCCCACACAAGACCAAAGCCAAAGTAGACGGAATCTAAAGCGTGTTAAACCTTAAACAATGGCAAACTGCTAGCATATTTGCGGATTGAGAATATTAGATAAATACATTTTTAGAATTTTTATTATTTCATTATCATAAATTATTATTATATCCAGTATCATCACTGGAAACAAGTAACATGAGGCAGGGCTTACATTTAAAAATGACCAAATTTGGGGGTTGGGTTCAATGTCACAAAAAGATTAAAGCGTTACTAATCTTTTCTATTGGACCGTGAATATGGATTTTTAATATTGGCCATCAAATTGGTTATAGAGCACAATCAAAATAAATATTAGCTGTTGGTATTGGTCAAAATGTGAGGAATAAAAACACCAGAAACTAACATACAGTGTACAAAAAAAAAAGTATAATTATGTAATTTAGAAAAAAAAATGCTGTGCGCGTTTCAAATAATATATTGAGAAATATTTTGACTGATAAATTGAGACATCGTTATCAGCTAGTATGTTTTTTCCTCTCTTTTTAAAATGTATAAAATTTTCCCCCAATTCAAATGTGCAATACAAACACAAAAATATACAATTATTTAAATTAAAAACCGGAAAAACAACAACAATGAATTTACAAGAGAAATTTGGTTTAAATTTATTAACAGAAATTACCATTTATTTATAACATGGGAATGAGATTTCTCATAAACACATGGCACAATCAAATTATATACATTCCATAAGGAGAACAGTGCAGACACGTATGGGAGGAGAGGATACAGTGACCGACGAACTAAAAACAACCCCCGATCAGGCTTCCACTGATCAAATGAGAACACAATGTCCTGCTCCAAGTTAAAAAGGTTCTTAAAGAAACACTGCTGTTTTCAAATCAAGAGGCGAAGCTAAAATTCATAATACTAGCTATTTAACACAAAATTGATGTGAAGATCTTCACAGCGACGCCTGTCAGGAGTCGTCTACCACAGTGCTAGGCTAAGCGGTCTGTCCTCTGTAATAAAACGTGAGCACAACGTTTAACACAAAGATGTGTAGTTTCTCCCGTCTTCCTGATTCTCTTCACAACAAAGATAAAAAAAAAAATCTCTCTATCTTGCTTTTCACCAGCTTATAGTGCTTTAAAGCTAATTGCACATAATGATATACACATATTTCTCTTCATTTAGTTGTATTTGTGTCTATGCACATATTAATAAGTGAGGTTAAAACAAACATCTTCAGTTCAGTTTTCATTTAAACTTTTTCTTCTTGTCAGCTTATTTTCAAGACCACACCATACATCTGTGTGTGTGTTTGTGTGTATGTGTGTTTGTGAGACAGAGTTTAACCAGGGGTTAAAAGTTCAGTGTCCTGTCAGGTAATCCTGTGTGGAGTCGGAAGCAAACGAGTCCGCATCCTCATTGTCAGAGTCGTCACTGCTGTCATCAGCGGCGGGTTCACCGCTCAAAGCAATCCGCGCGTAGTCATCCGTGTCGATGGACTTGCAGAAGTGAATGGCGTATTTGAGTTTCTCCTCCAAGACTAGCTTACACGAGTAGCGAGGCAGCTTGAGCAGGAAGAAGCATGTGTAGGACTCAGGGAGGAAATGGTCAGGTGGGTTGTATTTATCCAGCACCTGGACAAATAGGGCAAAAACTCTAAAAATGAGCAATTATATTTTATAATACACACAAACACACACACACACATATATATATATATATATATGCTTACTCTCATAACACACAGCTAAAAGTTTCCTAATATATTTAACCATTTATTATAAGTAGCCAACATTTAGCTGTTGCTGCTTTCACAAGCACCCATAAAAGCTGTTGTGTTGAGTTAAAATATCATTAGAATAAATGTAAGTATAACACAAATATAATTACTCTTTTAAATGGTTTAGAAGTTTTAATTAAAAATAAATTTCCCTGTGGAGAAAATAAAATACTATGAAAATACGTAGTTTCAGTTATGACACTTTTTTTTTCACTGGATTTAGTCTAGTTAGTCTTGTTTCAAACACAATTATGACTTTCGTTGATCGAGATCTGGCAGAATATTTAGGTACGCAGAGAATTAAAAGTTTGTTTGGGCTGTACGCCACTGAGACATACATACAGTATATTTATGTGCGTATGTATGCGTGTATATAGATAGACTTTAATTTTGGGAGGGAACTATCCCTTTAAGTGACACTTCTCGAAGTCACAAGTTACCTGCACCACAAAGTCTCGTCCACGGAAGTCCGCAATGGTCCTGGGGAGGCGCGTGCGACCCCAGACAAACCGGAGGAAGAGCGAGCGTTCTGTGTTAGAGAAAGACTCCATCACCTCCCAGAACCACTGGATCAGAGGAGAAGTAGGCTCCACCCCCTTATACGTGGCCACAGATTTGAGCAGGTGCAGGGGGATGTCCGGGCTACCACACACCTAGACGACACAAACATGTGACATGAAGTCTAATGAGAACTCCCGACAACATATTTGCTCAGTGTGCGTTTCTGTTGAAGACACACTCACCATGGTCTCCAGCTCATAGCCGGTAAAGAGAGAGAGGAGAGGCACCGGTACCACACGTGCCATACCTTCCCTTACTGCAGACACCTGCTCATCGTACTCATGCAGCCTGGAAGAACAAAACAACAACATACCGGTAATATTTCTCTTTCTTTCCTCAGAATGTGCTGGTAACCCTGTTTTTTTCCTCTCAAATTAGTCACACCTGTAGTTTATTGCTAGCCGTACATATTCGCTTCGGTTCTCTAAGGTGATGTGGGAATATTTGGAGCTGAGTTGGACTTCCTGTCCACAGGCACTGGGCACAGTGAAGGGCAGGGGCATAGCCTCAAACTCCTCCGCAGATGCCTCGTTATCTCGGATGTACATCAGACCGGGGATGAAGTCCTTGTCCACCTAACACAAAAGGAATGTGAGGTTGTATTGAACATTAAGGAAAGCAAGCAAAACTTTATTTCAATAAATACACTATGTATACACGCTGCTCAAAAGATTATCGTAAGATTTTTTTAAACAAATGAATACTTTAAGTTTGCCTTAAACTGATCAAATGTGAGAGAAATATTTTGTAACATAACAAATGTCTTTACTATTTCAAAAAATATATAAAATCTATTTATTCAAGATTCATTCAACAAGGATGATTAAAGATAATCTGAACCTGTGCACATGACGATAGAAAAGGAATGAAAGGAATGTGTGGGTGTTTTAGAGTGCATCACAGTCAGTGTCTCACTGTTGTCTTGTGCTTGGTAATCTTTCTCTTTAACCTTTTCTGATATCTCCAGGCAAAAGCAACAAACAACAGCTGCTCTGTGAGCAAGAGACATCCTGTGCTGAGAAACGCCATCACTGCAGACGTCTCAGCAACACATGATCTCAGCGTGAATGCAGGAGATGCATACACTCGCATTCATTTTTACACATCACACGTGCATGTGCGCACACTCTCACACTTTATATCTCAGAGATCGTTCGATTAAAACAGTTATATTTATATAACTGCGCAACATTCCTGTAATTTGATGTAAGCAACTGCTGAGAAATGCAGTATTACTGTAGCACAAACATGCCACATAGATTTAGAGAAAGCTGCTTATAATATATATGCATTAAAGTGGGTAGGTTTATGACTGGCATCTATGTCAGCTGACCACCATCAGAACAAATGTACAGAATGCACAAGAGGTATGTGGTCTCATTCCATTCATTTATATAATGGATTCAAGAGGCCTTGCTATAAGCTCCAACTACAGACATACCATGTCATGTAATCCTGAAGTGCTGATTGGATTGTATTTTGTCACGCCCCTTTTCTAAATGACCCTGTTACAGCCACCCAAATGCAAAAGTTGCATTTTTTTTCCGATAATTATTAATCAGGAGAGTCCAGAGAATTGTCCTAGACTGGTCTGGTTCCGATCAGGCAAAAAAACAGGGACTAGTTCGCAAAAGTAGGTTTTGGACAAAATTCGACAACTTTTTTTTTGGGGCCTAAATTGAATTTGGAGATATACATATTGACCGTCTTGAGCCAGGGATTGCGCAAAAAAACACAACTACAAATTGTATTTCTTTCTTTTTTTGTAATCCAAGTTTTTCAATTTGTAATAATTTGAGTTAATGATAACCTTGGTTTCTCACAGACACACACAGAGAGACCCCTACCTCACTGAGATCAGCAATGGTCAGGTTCATGCCTGCCAGCTGTTTCCACACAGGTTCAGCCAGGTACAGACTTAGAGGACTTCCTGTACGAATTGCTATGCCCAGGAGCACTCCTGTACACAAATAAAAACAGAGAATGGTATACCAACAGCTCTAATGAAGGGAAATAATATAGCTGTGAAATTATAGACTTGAAAGTATTTTTAGTTTAGGACACACAAGCAGGTGGTACCTAGGAAGCGGAACATGCTGATGTGCAGAGGGGACTTGGCAGCTGGGTTGAGCAGGAAGCAATCTCTGTTCGCTCCCGACTCGTCTCGCCCGTTAGGAGTGACGATGAGGAGAGGAGTGAGACCGTTCTGTAGTTCCTCACACATTTCAGCAATAGATTCACTGTATCCACCACCACAGTCATCGACCGACTCGCCTAACACACACAAGTTCAGAAACATGGTGTAGATGGGCCCTGATCTAAGGGTCTGTTCCCCACCAATTCCCCTCTTCCATGTAGAATCACCCCTCTCTAAATACAAACTCACCCACAAACTTGACCTTCCAGACCCGGTGTGGCAGCAACAGACTGTCAGGGCTGACAGAGCTCATCTTTGCACACATTTGCCCAAACACTGACTTGGTGCCATCTGGCCCTGCCAGTCCTCCTTTACTGCGGGAACGCTTGACCTGATAGAAAGAATGAGAAAGGATTAATTATTACAGGCTTCTCCATATACAGCACTTCAGATCTGAAGTATTGTATAAACACCACTCTTAAGTTTTCCAGCAGATCCCTGCCAGACTCCAGGGGCCCTATTAGAGGGACACTGGACCCACGAAGAGACATATTTGGAGGTAAATCTCATGACGAGCAGATCCAAAAATAAATCACAAATTCATGATGTTTAATGAACATCTCTCAAAATATTAAGATTTAGTGCTACTAACTCTCACTCAAAATGGTAACGAAAATAAAATGAATGATAATGGTACACCGTGCTTGTGTGTCCATGCCGACAGGAAGACGCAGGAAATGCAACGGTAATTACGGTGATTAGGGAAAGGGAGACAATTTTACAGAGAACCCGCTAGCTATTTTTGCCCATTAAAAGTAATTGTTCATTTTGGATTCTGCTTACCATCCTAATGAACTCTCAAACCAAGTGGGAAATGCAAGTAAAAATTAGCTTTGGTGAGGTAATAACATGCATTTTTGGTCCAAGTTTTTCAAAATTTTAATGTTGAAACATAATAATAACAACAACACAATGGGTACCGGTAACTGTTTAATTTCCTGACATGAGCACCTGTTTATTGCAAATATGCAACACATTTTAAATGTTATAAATACATAACTAAATAAATTAATTCATTTTGGACACGACAGTGAGATTTACTGTTTTTGAGGCCAAATTAGGATATGGCTAAATGCAAATCTCAAACCACGTGTGCAGTTTTTAATGCATGTGTACCTGTATCCTGTTCAGCTCCACCACTGGGCCATGCTGTCGGTCTCTAACCATGGTGGCCTGCACCACCTTACGAAATGCTGCCTCCTATAGACATTGAAAACAAAAATGTTAATAAATATACTTAATTAAACATAAATAATACCCCTTTAAAATATCCTCACCTTGCCCTGTGATATGAGGATTCCACGAAGTGTGTCAAAACCAACAGAGACGCCGTGTCCAGTCTCGCCCAGTCGTCCTTCCAGGTCAAACATCGGGATGCAGGGGCAGAAGAGCTCCGAGATGTGGTGAAGTAGCAGTAATCGGTTCCTCAGGCCTATGATGGCAATCTCCTGCAAGTGGTTGTACTCCATAGGAACCTACAGACAAGCATTTAATTATTTACAACCCATTTACAAAGGCTGAATGGTTAAATATTTAGTATTTAGTTTAGTTTTTTGTAGTCTGAGCTATATTTGGTGGCACAGTACCTGAGCAGGCAGTTTTCCAGCATTGGTAGGTTTACTAGTGGACCAGGCAAGTGTGTGTGCTGAGCCACAAGCCACGCGGTTGATCTTCTTGCCCTGCAGTGCTGCCACCAGCCTAGGCCGCTGAATAGCATTGGTGGTCCCATCGCCGAGCTGACCCTCATCATTGTCACCCCATGTGTACACTTCCCCTGTGTGTTTACATTCTTGTTTTTAGCATATACTTAACAAAATACAAATGACTTAAGTATACAGACTGTGCCAGACAAAAGAAAATACTAAAATCTATATAGGGTATCTGCAGTTTTTAAAAAATCAAATTTAAGGCTTTTTAAGACATGCACAAATAAATGTCATACCATATGAGTGGGATAGAGCAACATCTACTGTATTGTAGCATCCAAACCTCAAATAATAAAGGTTGACAAAAATAAAGTTTCATAAAATATTAAACCTCACATTTCAGCCATTAAACCATTTTTAAGAAAAGGGGTGAGTCAAAATTCTAAATTAGTATATTTATATTTATATTTTTATTTGATTTATATACTCATTTTAAGAATTTTTAGCTTCTTTCGATCCACCGGCTGAATGAAAATGCAGATGGCGCTTATGGAACAGCAGAAATATAGCGATTACCCTGGTAACCCCGTATACAATTCAGATGCACTTTTTAGAAATGCGATGAGTTTGTAGGAATGATATAAACGCTAGAAGGTAAACATGATCATAATTCTTTAACAGTAGAGCATAAAGAATCGATTGGTATAAACGCACAGTATTTATAGATTGTAAACAGCCCTGAAACTGCAAATGTGTAGAACGTGCAACAGCGCAACATGTTTTACCCTTGAAACATGCAGCAGTCACATTTATTTCATTAAATCAACACCTTTTGAATTTTAATGTTCACAAGCCATTTCGCAATTCCTGTTTTACGACCCAAATTGAAGGCCTCTTGAAATTAAGACTTTTCTTATATCATTTAAGATACTTAATACTTATGGCATTTAATTTGATAAAACTACATTTAAGACTTTAAGGACCCACAGGGACCCTATAAATAAAATATAAATGCTATAAAGACCCTACAGATCTTAAACAAGATTATGGTAAGGGTTACAAAGACCTGCTTAACACAAATAAAACAAAGTTTAAAAACAAAGTCCAGGTGACCTACCATCCTCTGTGCAGCATACACAGTGAAGAGAACCAGTTGCTATGGCGATGACCTTCTTGCCTTGCAAACCCTGGACCTGCCGGGGTCTGCGAACATGATCATCCGAGCCGTGTCCCAGCCTGTGGTAATCACCCTTCCCCCTAAAATACACATGAACATGTAAATGACACTATATGTGTCCTCACTAAATAAAAGATTATGGTACAACTGTATTGTGGGATTGATTACCATGTGTAAACTGCTCCAGACTTGGTGAGAGCCACAGAGAACTGAGAGCCGCATTCCACTTTCACAACACCCAATCCAGTTAATGAGTCAATCTAAGCAGAGAAAGAGAGAATGAGATGTGAATACAGGAATCACTAAACAAGAAAACCTTTGATACTTGAGTATCTGCACAAGCAGTCTGACCTTCATAGGCACTTTACATCCGTCACTACCTCCTCGGCCCAATTTGCCATAGTCTCCATCACCCCATGACCACACCATGTCATCATCAGTCAGACACAGAGTCTGGGCGTCCCCGCTGCCACATGCAACGTCTATCACCCGATGACCCTGCAGAGCCTCCACCTGTACACATGCACATATTATACATTATATATTATACTACTAACTAAACTATATTTAGCATCGCTTTTCAAAATTGTCAAGTTCCATTATTAAAAACATAAATAAAATTTAAACTACCATTGACAAGGCTGACTAATTTTAGTGAATCAGCTTGGTAGTTATTTATGCATTTTAATAATAATAATAAAAAGATGTAAATATAAAATTATTATTATTGTTAAGCATGTTATACATTAAATTCCATAAAACCGATGTACACCATCGCTCATTAAACCGATGTTTTCCCTAAATATAGAGATTTTACTTAGCAATTGCAGACGAACTAATAAGTGAACATAAAATATTATAAAAGTACAATATGAAGTTAAATAAAACATTAGTCTGTTCACTGTTGTAATATAATACATATTATTATATTTTTTATGAGGTGTACATTTGTTTTTCCCAAATTGCAATTTTCACCGTTTTCATGCTAGATAAATATGCATTCAAAATGCCTAATGAACACACCAGTTTTGGTTTAAGCTGGTCCTCACTGTCTCCATGACCCAGGCGACCATAGCGACCTTTCCCCCATGTGTAGAGCTCTCCGCTGGCTGTGATGCAGGCGCTATGAGCCCCTCCAGCCGCAATGTCCACCACTTCCACACCTCTGAGAGACTCAATCACGCGTGGACGGTCACAAGGGCTGGGGAAAAGACCACACATACTGTACCGATTAATACAAGCTGCTATAACAAATCAGTGATAGTCTAGTGCACATATTTGAGTGGGTAATGCTTTTGGCATTTCTTTTGGCAAAAACTTTTGGTTCTTTCAGGAACTACAGGAAGTACTGTGGTAATATAAAGTGATAGTATCATCTAGTTATACAATTATATTCTGACATATCCCATGGTATAAAATTCTGAATTTACATGATACTCAAAAGACATGATAATCCATTTTAGACATTCTAATAACTACAAGTAACTTTGCAACTAAATGTCAACTAACTCTCATTAGAGTATTAGTAGACCGTTAGGTTAGGGATAGTAAAATATGTTGCTTAAAGTCAGTAGAATGTATGTTGGGGAAAGATAAAAATAAAGTGTTATTAAGCGGACAGTCTATTGCCATGTAGTTACAAAGTTACTCAGTCAACAGAATGTCTAAAGTGGACTATCGAAATAAAGTGTTACCAAAAGACACTTCAAAAGAATAACACTGTATTGGTTCTAAAAACCATAGTACAACTATGGTACCACGTCCAATAATGTACTTTTCTGAAAGCATTGGTCTTTATTGTAAAAATGGAAAACAGCTGAATAATGAAAGTTAAGTATGTAGAAGGTCACTGCATGAGATGAACCAAAAGTGACTATATGAAAAGACAACAGTAGTAATCACAGTATGAGGCTGACCTTCTGTTTCCATGACCCAGTTTCCCATCTTCAGCCTCTCCCCAGGAGTACAGTTCTCCTTCAGAGGAGAGAGCCAAACAGTGCTTGCCCCCAGAGTTCACAGCCACCTTCCGGATGAAAACATGCTGGATTGACTCCAGCAGGGTCGGAGTGGAGACGGACTCTGTGCCTCCTATTCCCAGCCGACCGCCGGCACCATATCCTGTAGCATACAGCTGAGGACAGCAAAGGCCAGTTACTAAGGACATTATTCAGCTGACATGGTGACTGACACTAGAGATTAGAGCAACTGCTACAACATAGGTCTGTATTTAATTATGTGTCAGCTGAGAAGAGAAAAAAACACAAATGAAATTTAAATTGAAAAATGTAAAGAAACCATGCTGGTTGGAAATTAAAAAGCAGATGAAGCCTTACTTTCCCATCAGCAGTGACAGCAAACAAGGTCTGCTCTCCACCGATCAGCTGAACAGGTCGAAGTGTTGCAAGAGCTTCTGTTGGTGTGGGAACCTTGACTTTTGCCCCTTCAATACCACCTAACTGACCCCTGTGATTGTGTCCCCAGCCATAGATGGTCCCACTGCCACCTGCTGAGAGTGTCCAATCATCTGGCCGTCTATATAACCGTAAACATGAACAAATCACAAAATTCAACAAATGACTTTGGAATCCCAACCATTTAAAGCAGCACTTAAAAGGAACAACATTTTTGCTTATGCTTCACTGGCAGAAACAATACATTACCTGTTCATCCACTGAACTAATTGCTCATCCTGCTCTCTTTTAAACAGCTCATGACTCTCATGGAGCGTGTTCATGTTCTCATGGTCTGCCATCAGCTCGCGGACCTTCTTTGCCACCTGGTGAAAATGAAGAGAATTTAGGATCAGTATTAGTTGTACCAAAAAAAAAAACAGGGCAGTGCTGACATTATACATGGTTATATAAACTAGAAAAGGTGTTTACATTAAAAATATTATAGTAAAAATAGATAATTCATTAGATCAGATGCATGTACATGTACACAAAAGAAGGTATAAATGTATAAAACAGCTTTACAAAATGCTTCAAGTTGATGTCAAGATATCATCTGTTGTTTTTCTCTTGTCAAGAATCTCAACCATCAAGAAGTTCTCTAATTTCAAACCAATATTAGAAATGCCTACCTCATCCAGGAAAGGGCGGGGCAAAGGGGTCCTCTTGTCCAGAGCCACTGCCACTCTGGAGGCGGTGCAATAGCGGCGGAACCACGCCCACTTGTGTGTCTCAGCACAGCATGGAAGAGTGTCCAACTCCAGATCACATGCAAGTGCCACCAACACCTAAACAAGACCAAAATAAAACATTATTTCTGGAAAACTCATCTCTCAAACTTACAAAGTACGTCTGTTAGGCAGACAAACACACCTTGAAGAACGGGCTGTGGAGTAGCTGTTTGCCACCCCGGACTATAGGTTCCTCATACTCATACTGTCTCTGTAAAGCCTCAGGAAGTCCTTTCACCAGAGCAGCTAATGCACTTCCTGTAAAACTCTACACAACATTCAGAAAAAGTTAATTATACAACTAAAAATAAAGAAATGAATTATATTATATTAACACACATACATATATATTGTGTAACCATACAATACAAAAATGTACATCGTCTAACCATAGAGCGAGCCTCTCCTTTGCTATCTCCTAAGAGGCGATTGATGTTTATGGATTGTCCATATTCGGTGGTAAGGAGCTTGCGTAGTCTCTGCAGGGCCCACATACGATGACCAGCCGCTGACCATGCACACAGGAACAGAGACTTTTTTATTTTAAAACATCACATTTGAGATTTCAGGATAGCATTAAATAACCGTGTAATAAATACCCTAACATAGACTTGAATTTTTAGACTAAAATTAAACTTGTATAATGTTACAATATATAAAAATCATACAATAATATAATATGCAAAATCCAGACTGGTGGAAAAGTAATTACCGGTAGTACTAATAATTACTTGTATTATTAGTTATTTCGTATCTAATAAAGCAATTAAATTATTTTTAAATTATTCAGAAAATTGTATAATTCTGATAAACTACACATTTAGGTAGAATTGTGGTTTTGAAACAATTATGCCTAACATCCTAAACCATAAAATGATTGTAAAAACTATAATTCTATTATTATTTAATTAAATTAATTTGTATTTTTTTTACATTCGTCAATAGGTGGCACAAAATACCATCACAACATTTCTGAAAACAGTCAGTTCTAGGGCTGCACGATTAATCGAAAAAAAAAAATCACGATCTCGATTCAAACATAAATGCGATCTCATTTCTTGATGATGGCGATTCACAAAAAAAATAAAAATGACACTGTCTACGTAGCTTCTCTGCAGGGACAGCATGTGCTGAGTGGGTGCTGCTAGATCATTGACGGGGAGCTGCGCAAAACTTGGTCACTAAATATTTAATATTCAGTTATGTTAATGATCACAATTAAAGTTTTAATTTGATTAAATTGAATAAGCGCAACATTCAGCATTCAATCAAATAGGCCTATTCTAAAAGATGTAGGCTACTATTAATAATAATGTTATTTCAACACAATATCTCGTTATTTCGAAATAATATGTGTGCGTGCATCTGTAAATCCGGTGACGCGTGTATTGATTTTTATTAATAAACAAGTGTTTTCTCTAAAAGTGTCGACTCGGCTGCAAAGATGAAGTTGACGATCGCCATCTCCGTGTGAACGCGCTTATAGAGAGAAATGCACATAAATAAGCCTAATGGATTACATAATCAGAGAGTAGCCTTTTTCTTTTTTCGTTTTGAATAATTTTGTTTAAAGACATTTCAAGCTTTGTGTATTTGGTGTATTTGTCATGTCTGTGTGAGGCATACACTGAGTTTCGTTAAGTTAGGATGTGCTCTAGTTCACGTGCAAGTGAGCGCGCAGGCGCCTCCGTTATATTTGTTTCGTCGGCCTATTCATTAAATACAGGCAATTGGTTGATGAAAAATTTATTAAAATTAAGATACAATTTATACAAAACGAAATTCACTTTAAAGAAAGGCTTTCTATAACAACTTCAACTTCAACGGTCAAAATCATGTCTGACCCGCTCCATGTCTCATATTGCGCATCTATCTTACTCGGTCGTGCTGTTCACTTTTCATAAATCAACATAAATGAAAAAAAAAAATAACATTATAATATTTTAACAAATATGAAACGCGCTTTTTTTAATGGCTACAACAGTAGGCCTATAGTAGGCCTACATAGCCTACTCTCTATTTGTACAAATTTCTGCACATTAATTTAATTTTGAATTTTGCACACACAAGTTGAAAGGCATTTGTTAAAAAAAAAAGTTCACGGATAATTGCGCATGCATTTATTAGCCTAATCATTATGATACTTAAAATCCTAACATATGTACAAAAAATCAGATGAGCACATAATGTGAACGAATTATTTTCTTTAAGGGATCTAAAATAAAGAAAAGAGAGTAGAGACGATTTTTTTGTTACTCCTGCAGACCTGCACTTTATTATACTGAATGTCCTGTGTTTTTTTTTGTTTTTTTGTACTTGAGTGAAATAAATTTTGGTTGAAAAAAATGAGAATCGTGTAAGAGAATCGTGATCTCAATTCCCATGGAGAAAAATCGTGATTCACATTTTAGCAAGAATCGTGCAGCCCTAGACAGTTCCCTACAGAGATACATTCATTTAAAAAAACAACAAAAAAAACATTAACAAACAACTTGGATTTGCATTATGAATGGCCTTTTTCAATGGTTCTTCTCTTACCCAATGCGCTGAGCTGGGCACAAGCAGCAAGTGAAGCTGCCAACCTCGGCACGATGCTGCGATTTGAAGCGAAGTTCAGGCGAAAGTCTAGCAGACATGTTACTAGATCCATCGAAGGGCAAGACAGAATGCAACGGTCTGATAGGAGGTCTTTAGGACCTGCGAGTAATTAAATATAAGTTCAAGCACTTCAGAATATCATATTACATATTAAGCATGAAAAATAAAGTGAGGTTCCATTAAACTGACCAGCAGCAGGCATGATGGGATATACAGTGAAGCGCCAGCCCCAGCCATTAACAGAGCCATCACTAGTGAACTTCCATTTGAGCTCATCTCCTGGAATCCTCAATTCACTGGACCAATCGGACCACTCACGGCCTGAAGGGGTGGAGACAAGTAAAGTTATGTGGTTAATAGTTCAAACAACAACTTTTGACTGGTGTTAAGATAAAAAGATAAAAGAATGTCACCTGATCGAACAGACACAATCCTATTGGCTCCGTCCATGACGGTAAGTGGGTCATGTCTCCTTTCTGTTGAACACTGGCGATCAAACTCTACTCTCAAACCTTCAGCACCTGAAACCATTTAAATAAGATTTCTTATGAGATTTGAATACTTAAATTATTCATTATTTTTCACAGCTCATCTACACTACAAACGAAAGTTTGGGGTCAGTAATATTTTTCAAAGAAATTGCTGCACTTTTGATCAATTTAATGCATCCTTGCTGAATAAAAGTCATTAAGACTTTAAAAAACAAAAGCAAACCAATAAATGCTGTTCTTTTGAACTTTCTATTCAAAGAATCCTGAAAATAATGTATCATGGTTTCCACAAATATATTATGCAGCATGAAGTTTTTTTTTTACATTAATAATATTAAGAAATGTTTCTTGAGCATCAAATCAGCATAATTGATTTCTGAAGGATCGTGTGACACTGAAGACTGGAGTAATGACTGCTGAAAATTCAGCATTTCCCAACACAGAAATAGATAATAAACATATTTAAATGGAAAATTTCACAATATTATTGTTTTTACTGTATTTATCATTACATAATAATGGGTTGGTTCATTCACATCCTCAATAAAATACTAGCGTTACATTTTCTGAAGAACTTTGCTTTGCTTAATTGTGGCAAAGTTTAACACTTAGGTTTAGGGATGTGTTCAATTGAGCAATAATGACACTTTGGAAAGCACCACTAATGAGGTTGTAACGACTGCTACATAATGAAGGATGCTACATAAACAGAAAAGCATACGGTGACCTGGTATTTTCACAGTTCCACTGGTGGAAGTGTCGTCAGTGTACGGGTGACTGCTCTCCACCACCACAGGCTGCGAGGACAGTCGTCCACTTTGAGAGTCTGTAGCCACATCCTCTAACTCAGTCACACACAGTTCCAGCAGCATATCTGCCACCTGTGTGCAAACAAATACATTTAGATATGAGTACACAAAGCACGAAAAGATTAAATTATTAGGAAAACATGTAGTGAGTAACTGAAGAGCTGTTTGTTTTACCTGTGTGAAGGCTGTACCCATGCCAGATAGCACAGCAGACAGCACTTCCTTGCCTTTATCGCCTGAGCGCAGAGACACGGCTAGTTTCAACAGGTCCACCATCACACGTGTATCATCGGGAACCAGCAGACCGGTGAACTCATCCAGATATTGTGGCTCTGGGCCCACTGCTTTACTCTGACTCTCAGAGTCCTGTTTCAATAAAGGAAACAAGGCTCACTTCAGTTAAAGGGGTCATGACATGTTTTTTTTTATTTTATTATTATGTTCCCTTAGGTGCAATTATAGTATTACTATAGTTTTTTTTACAAAAAACTTTTAAAATGTAGTGATTTATGACCTTTTCCCACCCTGTTTCTCATCCTCTGATTCACACAGTCTGTTTTGGGGGTGTTTCCCCTTTAAGAGTTCAGTGTTAACGCCCACTGCTATGATTGGCTAACGTCAGTGCCTATGCATCAATTATTAACGCCCCCAGCCAGAACATTTGCGGATTCGGCGCAACTGTTTATTAGCGGGTGATGCTGCATGCGAAGCGATGGCTCTTGCAATGATAAAACCTTATTATGTTTGAGCCGGAATCAGAGGAAAATGAACGATCACCACAACAACGAAGACTGGATCAGCTCGTGTCCACATGGAAAGTGAAATTATTTTGAATTAATAAAAAAAAATTAACCCGAGACACTTGAAAACGGATTATTGTTGCATAATTATCCTATAAGTTAGCTTAATTTGCTAACAGTTAAACATTATTTAACTAATCACATGTAGGCTTACTAGAAAGGCGACATATTTTCAAGATTCTCTTATACAAATGTGTTTATATTAGCCATGGTAAAAAGTAAGTTTGCGTCGTCTTTGTTGAGGCTCAGAATAGTCGGCACGGACTTATCTTTGAGCAACAGTTTTCTGGCAAAGCCAAGCATCATATTGGGATTTTTTCCTCAAAACAGTCATCCTTAAATGTATAGAACAAACGCTTAAACTAACACTGCCGTGACTGGGACGTCCGCAAAAAATAAAGTGCATCCATTTTTCACTGACGACTGGATCTTTCAGCGTATTTAAAAAGTAGTTTAAAGTTTTAAATACATTACTTACAGTTTGCGTCGTCGATGTTGAGCCTAGAATAGTCGGCACGGACTTATCTTTGAGCAGCAGTTTTCTGGCAAAGCTCAAAACAGTCATCCTTCAGAACAAACGCTTAAACTAACACTGCCGTGACTGAGACGTCCGCAAAAAATAAAGTGCATCCATTTTTCCCTGACGACTGGATCTTTCGCAGCGTATTCAAAGATGTTGTTTGTCCACAGCAGGAACAGCACATCTGCGGCATCGTAATTTCCCTGTACACAGACCCACTCGCTGTCCGTCGACTGAACACTTGTGAGGCGCGCGGCGCGCGGGCGCGACAACGATACGAAATGAGCGTAGTTGCCTTGCGCTTAAAGCGTAGTTGTCTTCTGCTGGAGGCGGTCATATGCAAACGCTGGTACGTCACTTCGTACCGTGACGTCACTTCTTACCATGGATCCAGAACGAGCTGTATTTAGAGCTTGATTAAATAAATGATTTGTTTATAATGGGGAGGACGTCTTAAGCTATGAAACTTGCAGGACGTTTTAATGGTACAAAGACCTCTTATATACCAAAAGATCAAGGCAAATTTGGTTTCTCATGTCATGACCCCTTTAATATAAAGTATTGTGGCACAACATACAAAAATGTAATCTATTTTTCAAACAGACTTAAAATGCATGCATTTAATTTTAATGATCAGGAACAAACATCTAAAAAGTATGATCAACAGGAACATTTAAATCAATCAATAAAAAAAAAAGTTTGAATTTATAAAAAGTATTGCAAGAAAGCATTTGTGACTGACCTCCTTGGTTTTGGTCATAGTCTCAGCAATGATGCTGGCAGCACCAGGGTCATCTGTGACCGGGATGAAGGGGCGAGATGACGCAGAGGCAGGGGTCACCGCTGAAGACGGGGTAGTGGCATCCTCAGATGTGGTCACCTAGACCACACAATAACATATGACAGAAAGCGCATTTAAATGCAGAGCATATACATTTTTTTTTTTACATTTAAATGATTGTTTCGTAAAAGAAAAAAAAAGAAATTAGGTGAAAGAAGTTGAACATTATGGGATACTGAAAATTAACTATTAAAAAAACAAACGTGAACGATGCAGTCGTGCACAGGCAGAATTCTTCACCTCTCCTCGTTTGCTGTCCATCCAGGGGTGCGGACTGACTCTCTCCTCTGTCTCTGAGAGCAGGGCTGGACCCTCAGCCTCACAGGGGCTGGAAGCTGATGAACAATCTGAGGGTGGCACAGGAGAGCTGGAGGGACATTCCAATGGAATCATACAGGCAGGCATCAATGCTCCCACCACTGCATCCCTACGGATTTCAAATGACACGGGAGTGATTAAGTGACGCCTGAGCTTTTATTTTATTTTATGAACAGAAAAACAAATCAACCTGGGATGCAAAGTAGTTCTAAAGCCATTAAAGTCATACCTGGCATACATGATCTGCAAGGATGAGAGCACATGGGACAGGGCCTGCTGTTTGGCCAGATTACCATCCAGAGAGAGCAGGATCTTTGCCAGAGATGGCCTATTGGGCTTCACACTGCTCACACCACTCAGCTTATTACTCAGTAAAGATGGGTCACTGTCTGATGGCACGCCTAATAAAGAAAAAAAGAAAATCACCCACAAAATTTTGGATTTTATGAAACGGGCACAACGTGGCACCAAGGTAATTGACATAGGG
The DNA here is from genome assembly GCF_949152265.1 of Phoxinus phoxinus. NCBI lineage: Eukaryota > Metazoa > Chordata > Actinopteri > Cypriniformes > Leuciscidae > Phoxinus > Phoxinus phoxinus. The sequence goes on from NC_136886.1 coordinate 11,924,661, forward strand.
AAGATTTTACCAAGATAAGAGGCTCCAAGAGAGTCCCTGGCAGTCTGGAAGAGGACCGGCTCGTGGACGGATGGTGTGGTGACATCTACGGTGGTCCAGGCCACGCTGTGAGAGGAGCCGCAGGCCACACGGGTAATTTTTTGCCCCTCTAGACCCTGCACCAGTGTAGGCTTCCTGTTGACCGTGGTTGTGCCGTTCCCCTGCTGCCCATGGTCATTATCCCCCCATGCGTACACCTACCAAAACAACACTTCATCTTACACAAGCACTAAAACGAAATAGCGGTTCATCAATAAAAGGAGAGTCGTTTACTATGCTTGTTTTATTTTTATTTTGGCACATTAAACAACTCATGATGCAAAATAAAAACGAAGGAGTTCTCGTGCAAAACACAAACTCGTTGGCCCACCTGTCCAGTGTCTGTGACGGCCAGGCAGTGCAGAGCCCCTACAGCGACATGAACAATCTTCTTCGCCCTCAGTCCTTCAACCATTTGGGGTTTGCGCACGTGAACATCTGTGCCGTGACCCAGTCTGAAGTAATCGCCCTTACCCCTGCACAATGCAACATGAAATTTCAATCATGTTAGGGATTACTTGGAAAAAAAGCTAACTTATAAATCATGAATTGTATTGTAATGCCTCTGAAAAAAAAAATATATATCCTTTTAAATTCATACCAGGTCCACACAACTCCAGATTTGGTGAGGGCGAGGGAGAATTGAGCTCCACATTCAATCTGGCACACTCCCTGCCCATTCAGACGCTCAATGTTCTGAGGAATATTACAGCCTTCACTGCCACCACGGCCCAGCTTCCCAAAGTCTCCATCTCCCCATGAGAACACCATTCCTACAAAACATACATTCGTATAACTTCAGCTATGTATCATGTATCACTAAAGTGTTGACTAACATTTCTGCGCAACTGAATGATTCTCTGTGCGTGCAATCTGCAGGTGATGCGCAAGCTTCTGTATGCGTGTGCGTTACAATACAGCGCCCATTAGTTTAGAACGGGTATAACTTACATGTACAATAAGCCGTTTAAAACGTGCATTCTTCCGATAAATTGAGCATCTACACAGTATAATCAAACATATTGTGCAGCGCTCTCAGATAATGCATTTATTTGTCATTTTAACTGTTTGGACACAGAGGTTTAAAGTGAATTTCTTATCCTACTGGCCAGGACCAGCGACTAGTCGATGTCAAGCTTAAAGTGTCATGTCAGGGCAGAGCATTAAGGTTGAGCACACACAAACATCAAACCAAAACAATACTGCCTTAAATTAAATCTACAAAACAAAATGCAGGCATCTACCTTCATCTGTAAGGGCAAGAGTCTGGGCATCACGACTTCCACAAGCCACCTGGACAACACGATGGCCTAAAAGCACCTTGACCTGCGAACCAGATACAGAGTTTTAACTACTGCCATTAGGGACACACTGTACTAAACAGGATCAAGTTTATTTCAACTGTTGTACAAAGAGCATAAGCAAAGTCTCTTTTTAAACAAGTCAGTTCACTCTACGGTCATCTTGGCAATTTGATATGTACGCAAGAGCCATACAAGTACAGCTCCTACTTGCATGAACAGGGAAAGACAGAAATCTCCCAAACTGTCAAGATTCAGTTTTAACTGCAAAATAAATCCTACAATAATGACATTATAAAATGTGTTTCTTTAGCTCAAAATTAAAACGGTTTTAACGCACTTAAAACTGTATGTTTGGCTCAGTTTAAAGGGCCTTGTGCAAAAAATGATTAAAGGGCTCAAAAGCTGGATTTTTTTTTGGGAGGGGGGACTTTGAGTCGACGTATTAAAAGCATTATTATGAATTTCTCCAAATAAATGTTCACAGTTGTACATCACCTCCACCTTATAGGGATTGCTCTAGTCTACTAAATATACTGGAACCCTGCAGATCTGAATCGAGAGGTCTGAGTTTACCGAGGTGAGTAAAACAAATACCAGTTTGGGTCTGAGCTGAGTGGTGTTGTCCCCGTGGCCCAGGCGGCCATATTCACCCAGACCCCAGCTGTACAGTTCTCCACTGGAGGTGATGGCAGCACTGTGAGAGCTGCCACAGGCGATGTCTCGAATGCGCTTGGTTTTCAATGCCTCAATTAGCCGTGGCTTATCACAGTTCCTGGTTTTAAAAAAAATGTATCCTCATCAGATCCATCTAGAAATCTTCTACATTACTGAGGGAGAAGGTGCAAATAACCTACATTCGGCTGAAGTGCCCAAGCTTGCCATCATCTCCTTCACCCCAAGAGAACACTTTCCCATCCACAGTCAACGCCATGGCATGCCTTCCACCTGCACACAAACGGTTCATCCACTTTAAACAAGTAGCTTGTAGCAAGTAGCCTACTTAAACAGAGCCACACGTCACAGCAGTGTGAGGACAGCAGCGCCAGGCCAGCAGCCTCAGACTAGTGTTGGGTTAGAGCTTATAGCATCATTAAGGGTAGGATTAGTGGTGGGTGGGGTTGGGAATTCGTTAAGGTAGAGCTTATAATTATAGTGAAGTGTTTGGGGTGGGATACGTGATCGTCAGCACCACCCTAACTTCGGGTCTGAGGCGGCTGTGACGTGGTTCTAAGGTTCAGAAGTTAGATATCTTGTAGGTAATGTATATTACGCTGCTGTCATTTTAATACACAGCTGGGATTTTTTATTTTTGCATGTGTATATTAGATCCGTTTACATTCACAGACATAACCGACAGTTTTTATGTGAACTTTGTCAAATAGCCTACACACAAGGTTATGTCAAATGCAGTTTAAGAGCAATTAGACGTGATAGGATGTTTTGTTAGTTTTTGGACAGAGTATCCGAGGCATAAGGCACAGGACTATTCTGGATGGGGCGGGGAACAATAACTCATTTGCATTTAAAAATACATTCATGAAAACATGTTTTTGCTTCCACTCAAAAATGGCCACTTTTTAACATGGTATAATAAATGAACATAATAGGTCCCCTTTAAAACAGAAAAAGGACATACCTGAATGTACAGCAACCTTTTTGACCACATAGTTGCTGAGGGCAGATATCTGTCTTGGTATAGGGATGGTTCCACTGGACAGTCCTAAACCAAGTCTTCCATTAGTGGCCTCTCCACAGGCATATACTTTTCCTTCAGCAGTCACTGTAAAGAAAAATAATCAATGTAATAAAATTATAAGCAACGCATGCTATGGCAAATCATTTCAGATTTAAAATACAACTAGAAAGACACATTTGTAACAGGGAATTGAGTGTCCTTTTGCAAAATGATAGTAACCACAGTATAATAGACCAGCCTCACATATTATTTTTCATAAAAATGCAGACATCCTAAGTCTCCCGGAAGTTCCGGGAGTCTCCCGCATATTTATAGTGGCTCCCTGATGCCCGCAAATTAAGTATAATCTCCCGGAATCTAGAGCGAGCACGAGAGAGGGAGCGAGAGACCTTGCGTGTGTGTGCTACTGTGCGTGTGTGCCTCACGAAGCACATGTGTGGCGAGCAGGACGAGGTCGAGGGACGTGAGAGCGGCGCGTGATTACTGATGAGCGACACCTGCGCGGCGCACCGGTCTCGTATCTCTCACGGAGGAGCGGAAGCATTAAAGGAGGAGCGACGACAGTGAAGATCGAGAGAGGAACAGGCCTGATTTTATGTTGTGTTTTGTTTCTGTAGCAGTCGTCCGCGAGGGACTGCTGGCTTATACTTTCATTTTGTATTTGTTTATTTATTTATTAAAGTTGTTGAAATGTCCGCCGGTTCCCGCCTCCTTCTTCCCATAACATCCAACCTTGCTACAACATGTAAGGACCCAACCAACCAATTGTCAGTTTGGGCGGGCTTTTATCTCTTCTCCCGAACCGAATTAATCAGAACCCCCCCCCTTGGAGATTTCTTGACTCCCTGAAATGACTTTGTGCAGGTTGGGATGTCTGAAAATGTCACATTTTATTAAGCAGCATGCAAAAGAACAAAGGCCTGCTTTTGTTATTTTTAAACAACTCACCAGCAAAAAGACTTTTAGAGCCTCCAGCAACCTGCACTACATTCAGAGCAGACAGCGTCTCTGAGAATGATGGGACTTTGATCTGAAAGAGAGAGCAAGACAATAAGATTTGTTAATGCAAGCTATAGCTAAAAAAGCAAAAATATTGTTTTAAATCAAATTAATTTCTATTTTATTTTATATACTTTTTAAAATGCATTTAATACATTAGAAATAAATGTAAAATATATATTATTTTAAATAAATAAAATAAACTACAAAACTGAATGCATTTTTACACGTTACTGACCTTAGACCCCTTGAGTCCTCCAAGTTGGTCCTTATCATTGAGACCCCAGACAAAGACTTTAGTTCTGATGGTGGCAGCAGACTCCAGCCCTGACAACCTCTTTCGAGTCAGACTGCAAAGAGAGGTCGAAAAAATAAACTCAATGACATTACCAGATCATGGTTTTCTTCTATACTAAACCATCTTTATCACACACCTTCCAGTCGCTGTCTTCTCATCCTCCTCTTCCTCATTGTCAGATGCCAGGAAAGGCACAGTAGCCAGATCTTCATCCTCTGCACGGACTCGACCCACAATGCTCAAACCATGGATCTTACAGTCAATCCCTGAGCTCCGGCACTGTTTTATGGCAATCTCGATGTACCTGTGATTCTGAACACACAAATACAAGAGTGCTCAGCATTCCTAAAGAAACAGCCCTGAAGAACAGATGTTTGTGAGGAAATTCAAACCAACATCTGTGCAGTCATTGATTAGGGAGACCGCGGTGTCTGTGGGATTGATGTTGATGGTCTTCAGCTCGATCAAGTTATTGAGTGAGCTTCCACCTGGAGGACAAACACGGTTAAATCAGGTCACCCATAAAAGGTTTGACTATAACTGACCTGAAAAGGCTTCATTTTTTTTTACCTGACACCACCACCAGTGAAGGCATGTAGCTGCTGTCAGCTGGATCTACAATCATTTTCAGTCTGTGGACCAAGATATCTGGGAAAAGCTCCAACCGGATCCAGTGCTATTGAAACCAGCAAAACAAAAACACATAATAAGTTTTTCCTCAAACTTACAACCAAGTGATTTCAATTTATCTCTGATATGCAAACAAGCAAATGAACACTCAAAACCATTCAAAAGATTGGGGTCAATAATATATTTTAGATTGTTTGAAGTCTCTTATGCTCAGGCTGAATTTAAATCAAACATACAGTAAAACTGTAATATTGTGAATAATACTGAACAATTTAAAAATAACTTTTCTAATTTAATATATTTTAAAATGTACTGTATTCTTGTGATGGCATAGCTGAATTTTCAGCATCATTACTCCATTCTTCAGTCTTACATGATCCTTCAGAAATCATTATAATATGCTAATTTGGAGCTAAAGAAACATTTCTTATTATTATCTGTTGAAAACAGAGCAAATACATTAATAATATTACAAAAAACATTTTGAAGCATAACTAAATTGGAACTTTATTGCAAGTATAAATTTTCCAAAAACATATCTTACTGAGCCCAAACTTTTGAATGGTAGTGTATGCCTATAATGAGACAGACCTTGCCCTGAGAGCCTGAGGACTGCCAGCACTGCTCTCCAGAGTCTACGAGCCTCGACGCCTGGTTAACGGAGGACGACACGCTGAGGTTCTTCACCACTCTGGACCACTCGTCAATCAGCATCCCACGCTGACTGTTGTGATGTCTCTTCAGCTGCTTTCCTGAGCGCCCACTGAAGGTGGGTGACTGACCTAAAGAGAAATGATTAGGATCAAACCAGACTGGTTACATCCCATGAAGAAATGTACACTGTTGTAATGCTACACTACATAAAGTAGCTATTAAATAATACGCAGAATTATTTCAGACCTGGTTCATTTATTCGTCCGAATGAATGTCTAGGGTTGTGTTTACGGGTCTTGAAGCAGCTCTCACAAAAGTCAAAGTCATCACAGCTCCGACACTTAAACCTGGGGCCATTTATAGGGAACATCTGACATCCGTCACACCTAAGAAAAGTGGAAGGTAAGAAAATGTTTATTAGTTGTTTATTTAGTCATTGTCTTGACGTGATTTTCACTTGTACTCTGTGTACCTGACACCAGGATGTATGCTGGGCACAAGCTCCATCTCTGACAGCAGTCCAGTCCAGTGTGACTGCTGAGGAAAGTCCACTATCACATCCTTCCCATTGGCACTGAAGGCTGGACACAAATGTTACACACTATGATGAAACCCAAATACAACGGTTCTCAATAATAGCTGAGGCCATCTTTAAAAATATTCTTGTTTGCCGTAACCCGACTGACCCTGTCAATTTAGGACCGACCCAATTATTTATTTATTTTCCTTTTAGTCCGACCGACTTGCCGGTTGTAAACTTGCGTTAAGACCGACCGATTGTTTTTAAACTTCAAACTAATACAAATGCAATAAAATAATATTAATTATATTTTAGTAAGTATTGTGAATATAAATTGCCTACAAACAACATACAAACGTAGGCTACGTTCTTTCTTTTAAATAGAAACCAAGGGCGCGTCATCTATGATTATGTTTACACCATTGGTTCACGCATATGTCTGCACGTTCGCTTCGTTTCATTCACTGTCAATGGTTCACGCTTGGTAATAATGGCTGCGGCTTTATTACTTTAAAGATTATTTCATTTATATATGTTGTCAAATATGGTTTATTAAAAAATAAACGTGTGAGAGCGTGTTATAGGCTATACGTCATGTTATAGTCAGATATGACGACGCTACTGCAACACGCATCGCCGCAGATGAGCAGCTGAGCATCTTTTCAACGTGCAAACTATCACAAATCAAAGTGAAAGTAAGTCACAGACGCTTAACACACAATCATCTTCAATGAAATGTAAAGAAACTAAATGATTTTACTAGGGCTGTTGCCACTCTCTCTTATTGCGGTCTTTGATTTTGAAATTTTAGCTAATGATCAATAAAATGTTGTTTTCGGTGACGTGCACTCCATTAAATCTGCATATAGCGCGGGAATTGAAGATCGGAGTTATATCCGCAAAAATACATTTATGTGACCAGGTGTAAATGGAATCGTTTTGATAAATAAGATAGCTATCCAATCTGAGAAAACGCATGACGTGGCCAGGTTTAACAGCCCTAGATATCGGTGAAAAAATAAATATAGATGCATTGTTAATGTAACACATTAACATGTTTTCTCATAGTTATTACATTGCATGTTAATGTTATTTTGTGAATTCTAAAGTCATTTTAATTTTCCGGAATTTGTTTCCCACTGAAAATCCACTTTCGTTGACATCTAGTGGCTTCTTTCTTGATTCTGCCTAATTCCCCCCCTTCCCCCCAAATGAATGCAGCTGGAATTAATGCAATAAACATGTTTTTTGACAAAGATTTCAAATTGTTTGTGGTCTATATAACCTGCATCAGAATGAGGTTTGCAATGGTGCGAAAAAGATATATAGCGAAACAAATTGCTAAATATAAAAAGGATAGTTCACTCAATAATGGAAAAAAAAAAAACTGGTTTTGAACATGAGGATGGGCTGCTCATTTTAGGGGTGAACTGTTCCTCTAAAGCGGTGAAGAGAAATAATTTAAACAATTAAGTTACCTTTGACAACACCCACACTCCTGTGAGTGACAGATCCCCACTTATACTTTGGCGTTGTGACCGAGGGCTTAACTCGCACTTTATCACCAATCTTTATATGAGACGGAGAACTCTGAGGAGGAAATCCTGGGAAATACAGAATTACATTTATTTATTTAAAATAATAATAATAATGACCTAAATCCACTTTATATGGGCTGTTGAAGTCCTAATATAAATTGTTTGTTATTCAAAAAAAAAAAAAAAAAAAAAATCTGCGTTATAGTGTCTAAGAGCAGAGCAGAAAAGAAAGAGTATTACCCAACAGCTCAGTGTGGATGTAACGGACCCAGTAAGTTCCTCCTTTTTGCTGCCAGTCACACTGCACATTCAGATCATGTAGGCCGTCTCTGTCCAGCTTTATCACTTTACCCACATCTCCCTCATATACTTCCTCATACGTCCTGCAGCAACGCACCATCATGCCCACCTGCAACACACTCCGTTCAATCAGGTTGCCTCTCAAGTACATTAATCTCATTTTAAGGATGTTTCAATACTTTTACAGGAAACAAAATACCCATTTTTCAAGTGCATATGAAAACCAGTTAGTAAAGAGGTGTAGCTCCTCACCTGAATGTTCTCTCTCACATATACAGCATAATCATCGTTGCTCTGAAAATCCGACCTCTTTTTAAACGTCTGACTCTCAGTTACCACAACCCCAGGAGGCTGACATGCAAAAGAAAGAGCGTTAGGTCACACAATAAATGACTACAAGTGAATCTGCACCTCATCAGTTTGTGTGTACAGGTACATGTAATTGTACACACCACAGGGAAAGCTGGCTCAGGCTCCTCTAGCTCTTCCAGCACCTCTTCATCAGAGTATTCATCTGATACAGTATCTGCATCTGACAGATCTGTAATGTGAACATCTGGATGGTCCAACAACCAGCCCACCAATGCCTCTACACCTGAAACCCAAGCAATCACGAATGAGTTGCTAGCAAAAAATTATATGTATTCTTACAAAACAATTCTGTGTGGATAGCATGTCAGAGATATATTGTACTGTATGATTACAACATTCATATGACATGGTATTTACTCCAAGATATGTGAAAAACAACAGTATAACAATCATGCTAGTGTACACATGACCATGACATTTCTATGGTACTATGCAAGAGAAGGAACTTTGAGTGAGTACCCAAGCATGTAGTGCTAACACTGAATACAACATACAACAATTTAACATTTAAAAAAACGTGAGCTATTGGAGCATTACCTGGCACTCCAGAAGCGCCTGTGGTTCCAGAAAGTGATTTAAGGGCAAACTCTATGTTTTTCCTTTGAAAGCCCATCTCCATCAGCTGCAGGACGATGGGAACAGGGGGCACAGGTGAGGTCTTGTGTTTCTTCTGCTTGGGGGGGCGCATATGCTGCACAGTGACCGGTGTCGTGGCCTCGCTAGAGCTACTGTCCTCAAACAGAGGGGAGGACGGGTGTGTGGATTCAACCGCCAGGTACTGACACACAGCCAGAGCTGCTGCCTGAACACACATACACACAAAAACTGAGTGAAGACATTTGAAATTCAGGGGTTGATGTAACATCTGCTACATCTGGATCTGGCATGTCAAAGCATGTAATTTAACATGCATTTAATACAAATGTCAAGGAAGTGTAAATGTGGTCTCTGACCTCCAGCTCCTGGCGGTGGAATATGGCTTTAATAGGGGAGGGTTGAGTGGATGCTGACAGCAGCTGCTGCAGGAGGATGAGGGGAGGCTGAGGACCCTCAGGAGACAACTCTCCCACATCAGGAGACAACACACACTGATCCTCTGAACACAAACACACAAAATATTACATAAGCACATGACACAAATAATTGCCATTCACAAAGTAAATAGACTGTTGTTACACTGATAGACCTTAGTCAAAATAGAGTGGTGCAGGGATGACGACAAAACCCAGAACAGTAATTTGCTAGTGGTTCCCTCAAGATTTTCCTATGGGTTTTCCAATTTATGGGTAAAATAAGGTCTGTGGTAAAAATAACTTAAAAATACTTGGACGTTTTGCTCTACAATGTTAAATACACAGTCAAATAAAAAATGTGACTTTTGAAGCTGGTTTTTATTTAGCTGTTGTAACACTTTTGAAGTGTTTTCGTTAATTTATAAATTTAATTAATACATACATTTAAACTAGGCAAGAACTTTGGGGTTTAAGTGTGTGCAGTTTACGTTGTAGAACAAAATGTCCAAGTGTCATCGAGTTATGTTAACCACAGACCTTATTTTACTCATAAAAAAAAAAAAAAACTTATAAATACCCATTGAAATATCTCGAGGGAACCACTGGAGAATTAGTCTTCCCGGTTTTGACATAATCCCTGCACCACTCTATTCTGACTATAGGCACCATATTTAAAAGCAGATTTTAAAAAATATATACACATGACCACCAGGGGGTAGTGATGGGATACAACCAGACAAAATTCTGTTCAAATCATTGCCAGTACATTACAGTCAGTTTACAGATATTTAATCCCCATTGCAACTGCAGTGTCTGATTGGTGGTCCAGCTTTGAGTGATAAAAATGGGAACACTTATGGCACTACAGCATGAAAGGATCATTGCACCTGTAGGATTGGGGCTGACATCTATGACGGCTGGCTGAGAAAGGATTTGTCGGAGTTTGTCCTGGTGGGAGAGCAGAGCCCTTGCTGCCTTCAGGATGTACAGCCTGAGCTGCTGACACCGCAGCAAATGCACATCCACCTGATCAGCTGCAATGACAAACAAACCAGAATATATATTTTCATACATATATGAATTTGCTAATCTTTATCTTTATCCATGCAGAAGCATCTGTTCCACTCAAACTAATCGAAGGGCTTTTCACACTGACAATAACCTGGGGTCAAGCGCATTCTAAACACTGCTTTAAACCCCCGGTAAAGGAATGATTCACATTTATATTTTAGAAGTGGGGTTGGCACAGCTTTTTTTGGTGAAACGGTGCAGTGTTAGAATGTTACACCTAGATGCTTAGCAACAGACAACCAATCACGTGCACACCCTGTTGTATAAACAGTAGTTTTAACACTTAAGAAAAGAAAAAAAAAGTCAAACAGGGACAGAAAACACGACAATTGAAGTTTAGAAGACACCGTTTCATTCTTATCTTTATAGTACGAAAAGTTAATTTAGGATAAACCTACAGTCTGCAAATTATAATATGAGGTTGCACAATGCTTGAGCCCTAATGTAAGCATATCAACGTACGACGTTCATCCAATAAGTGACACAGACACTGCAAATATGCTAATAAGGACGTTAGCCCAGTGTGTAATGGCAGCGTACGAATACCCAGGATTAATAATATTAGATCACATGAGAATAACATTTGATTCATGACTGGAGCATGTGCTGTACCTGTAAGTCCCCTGCTAAGGGATTTCTTCATGCGTTGTTTCTCCAGCTTGCTTCCTGCCAAGTTGACTAGCTTCGCCCACACAGTCAGCATGGGCTCACTGAAGGGCAGGTTTTGAACACTGAATGGAACCATGTGAATCTGCAAAGATTTAAAAACAGAAAATAAACATCAACCGAAGAGATACACAATGGTCATGTTTGTAAAGATACTGCCCTGATTATATCTTCAATATATAGTACTGTGTGTATATTGTGCATATTTTACACTACCATTCAAAGGTTTGGGGTCTGAAAGATATTTTTAGATATAGTCAGCATATTTAGATATAGTTAAACAGTAATATTGTGAAATATTACAATTTCAAATAAAAGTTCACTATTTTAAAATTGTATAAAATGTAATTTATTGCTGTGATGGCAAAGCTGAACTTTCAGCAGCCAATACTGGAATTTTCAGTGTCAAATGATCCTTCAGAAATTATACTAATATGCTGATTAAAATGTGGTTAAGAAACAGTTGTGTTGCTTAATATTTATTGTGGAAACAGTGATAGATTTTTTAAAGGATTAATAGAAAGTTCAAATCAACAGCATTTTTGAAATCGAAAGATATCATGATATAAAAAAGCGATGATATGTAACGATGTAAACTATATCATTCACAATAGAGTTAGTTTTATCCAAGTATAATCTACCCAAAAATATAAATTGTCATCATTTATACCCTGATGTCTTTTTAAACCTATACGTTTTCTTTTAACTTCCAAACACAAATGAAGATATTTTTTATGAATTTTTTATTTCAGTCCCTCCATTTAAAGTCTATTCCTCTAAACTTCAAAGGTCCACAAAAAAGTCAAAGGTATCGTAAAAATAATCAATTTCGAAGTCTTCTGAAGAGACACAATGGCTTCATATGATGAACAGATTTACAATGACACGCATACTAAAGTAAACACGGATGTTTAAATGCTTTCGTGACGTGCAAATATATATATTTTTTGGGATGAACTAACCATTCCGTTTGGGAATATTAATTTTGACAAGAAAGATTCAAAGATTTATGGAGATTCACTGACATTACTACATTAAACTACTATATCTAATGTTGAATATAATATATAATAATGCAATGGGGGAATATTTGTGGGTCCTGATAATAAAATGATATGATAATAAAGTAATAATAATAAAATACGTCTTTATTTTGGCTTAAAATATCGCAATAGTATTGTATCGTGAGTTCATTATTGCAATTTGTAATGAATCATGACATAAGTGTATGGTTCCACCCCTACCATCCACCCACCATGATGAATGAACAGAGAGTAATACTGCAGGTTAGCAAATATGTACCGGCTTGAGCTGACTGAGAAGGCAGACTTTGCAGTTCCTCATTTCATGGAACTGAACAGTGATTCGTCCTTTAGGTGTGATGCGAGTCACAGTGCCCTCCCCATATTCCTCATGAACCACAGGTCCACCCAGGCGCAGACGGCCATCAATCCCACCAATGACCGCCAAAACAGCCATTAGGCTGCCCACAGCAGGGGCTTCTGCATTGGGGAGGTAGTCTTCAAGCACAGCCTGGTAGAAACACAGTATAGAAGAATTCAAAATCCTCTAGCCAGGACTCAATATATGGCACCTTAAGTCATCATTTTACAACATTACAATTGGGTGACTATTATTGAATATGATCAATTTCACTCATACCGCTTCAGTGTGTCTGCCTGCCATGACGTCGCTGATACCACTGAGCTGTGAGTTAATGTATTCATTTATTAGGCCATTCCATTGGCTAAGGGAATGAAGTATACGCAGTAAGGCCACTATTTCCTCTGCTAGGGTACTGCTGTGAGTGGCTGTCAGAGAGGCTTGAGGACGGGACTTCCTCCTGCGCATCGAACATTCTGTAAATCACAAAATGTAAAAAAAAATATATCCTGATATCAGCCTTTGCACTACCTCGAATCAAAGAATTTGAGCACAAAAAGTGAGAAAATACCACAGTGAGAAGAGCAAATAAATGTACAGTACCCCTGAGAAGAGGCAGATCTGAGGAACAAGTGCTGAGCAGACTTCCGAGGAACCCAAATAGTTTCTCCACCAGAAACTTCATATCCTGTGAGCGCTCGGTCTTATCCCAGGATGGTAATACTGCCTGTAGAAGCCGTAGGGCAAGAATCTGCAATGGGGTGCGGAGAGATTGATTAAAACATGGCACTAAATGGATCCTGTCAACAGCACTAATGTGTACCGCTCAGCTGCACTCATTTTAACCCTGTGGTACATATGAAACTTGTAGAATGACAATTTTACAGTAATGAGACAAGGAAAGCTCTCCTTCTCTAGGTAAACCTAAGCAGAACTCATGATGCCTGTTGTTAAATGAAACCAGAACAGTGCTGGCACCTGTCTTTGTAGTGTGACTGCAGTGAAGGACTGGTGGCCCTCCACGATGCGTATGAGCAGATTTATCCAGGCAGAGGAGCTCAAGGTACTGCACATCTGGGGCATGAGAGCTATACTGCGAATAAATCCCAGCGTGCACCAGCTCCTGTGCTGCTCAAGGGACACCAGCTTGTGAGACGAACAACCTAAAGAAGAGAGGGAGGAATGTGGTTGAAAGGACCCTATAAATATATATAACTACTATGTGACATTTAATTATTTGATATTATTAAAAAATAAACTGTTACCAGTCTTGTCATTGGCTCCGCTCTCCACCAGTATCCTAAGTTGACCACACAGAGTGCTAATGGCATCGACCTGCATCACCTCAGCATAAATCCCAGAGGATAGTGATAGTGTCTTCAACAGATTAACTGTACTGGTCAACATGATCGCAGTAGGGTGAACACTCTTCTCCATCACCTCCCCTTCTGAGAGAATACAAGAGAGGTATACATTCATAAATCAACATGACAAGGTCGAATACATTAAAATACCAAGATTAGGAAGTAATTGTTGTGTTATCTGGAATGCCAGAGCAGAGTGCAGCACTGACCTGTGTCATCCTCTGTGTCAGAGTCTTCTGTGGCAGGCTGGGTGGCAGGAGGCGGCTCGGCCAGTTTAAGGTCATACTTGCCCTCTTTGCCCATCCTGTAGGAATTGGTGCTGCTGGTATCCCACTGGACACGAATCCAGCCATCTTCTCCTAACTCCCCAATCACACGCCCTAGGCCTGGAGGTGGGCCATCCTAAAACAGACCATACAGGAACTTACAAGAAACTGACCTGCCATTGTCTTATCCACACTTCAGAATTCAAGTGTACACAAATGCAATGTTGAATTTAACACACCTGGTCTCCCCACTTCCAGTCAGGACCTCTCATCACCCTAGTGCCGATCTTCATCATAGCTGCCAACTCGGGGCCGGAGGCGGGGAGAGGGGTGGGGGTCGTCTCCTTCCTGGACTCCTCGAGAACTGTAGCAGAGTCTCCATGAGCTACAGAGCTAAGCTCCTCCTCACTGCTGTCAGAGCTGGGACCTGTGCAATACAATGGCGACACATTTTTAAGACTGGAAAAACTGGAAGCGAGAGCAACTCTGAGAAAACAAAAGGAAATGAACATCTGAACTCTCTTGCTATTATTAACATCCCCATTCGAGACACAATCACACTTGTGTTGATCACCTCCCAATTTACAACTCTCTCCCTTCCCCATCTCGTCTCTCTCTCATGCTGAGGTCACCTGAAATTCACCAAAAATCTATATGGTTTAATGTGAACAATTATCATACAACACTATACATGTTTGGTATCATTTGAAATGTCTCAGTGAGCCTGGTACAAAGGTCTCATCCCCAAATAAGTAAACCAAAAGGTAATAAAGTTTTTAAAAGTTTAGAGATATCTTGCTTACAGAAGAAGGTGGGTCTTTCATGCAAATAGCATCCTGCCCTCAAAAGATGTAAACTCTGGATACAGTGATTAATGCAAATTCCCATTGTTAGCATACAATTAGGTTTCTTTCTTGGTCTGGGTATATAAAGAAATGCAACAAGACAAGAGGCTCGGACCATTTGTAATGAAATCCGCCCGTAATGCGTATTACCCGAGTCAGGTACATCTTTTACTCTATCTCTGAGCATTTGATGTTATTGTATTGATTATCTTTGAACTGATTATGTAATTAGCACGATACATATATCTGACATAATAAATTGTTTACATTTGGATTTATTCTGACTTTGGAATTATAACAGTAACTTTAGTAGATTATGTTGTATCCATTGTTACCGCAAATCTCCATCCAGTTTTTAGTGGAGCATAGGGCTGGCTAATATTTGGCTAATATAAGTGTACTTGGTTTGTAAATCCGTTTAGGACAGCAAAATGCTGCTCACCCTTATCTCTGTTTAATGTAATGTTACTTTAATTAAGTGTACGTTGGAAACCATGGCATGACCAAACCAAAGCTACTATCAGGGATGTAATATTGGTCGGCTTATCTGTAGTCGTGGTAATGACCTCTGTCTAAAGAAAACATTACTTTAATTCAAGTGTATACAACCAAGGGGGCTATACAAAATATCTTGGATAGAGTAAGCATGAACGCGACCGTCTAAGGCCATGTCCACACTAATACGTTTTCGTTTGAATATATATTTTTCTCTCCGTTTTGGCCTTCCGTCCACACTGAGACAGCGTTTTAAGTCAACGAAAACGTAGCTTTTGGAATACGCTCTCCAAAGCGGATAAATTTGAAAACGCTTTTTTCGCGTTGTAGTGTGGACTGTGAAGCCAGAGGTATTTGAAAACGATGACATAAGTTTAGACATGTGATCCATGTTGTACCAATATATATTAATGTTTACCGGTATTGTGCTTGTTCTGTGCTATTCACTTTTACACTGTTGTTAAATATGTGTGACTTTGCACTCTTCATATCACAGTCCTGCATAGATGACTAAATTTACTCACATTTGCTGTCCTGCAGCAATACGGAGAGCAGTTGCGTTTTAGACCAAACATATGGTGACTGAGTGCGACCTGGACGCATCAGTGAATGGTGATTGAACAGTGATTGCTAAATTAAATTATCCTGTTAGAAGAATTGCGCGATAACTTTATTATTTATTATTCCATCTGTATCATCTCAGTGAGCTTTTGTGAAGTTTCACACATGCACAGTAAGGTGAATTTAGAAGTGTCTCATCCACACTGAAACGTCAGAAAACGCCTGAAAACACTAGTGTGGACAGAGCGTTTTTAAACGAAAACGCTGTTTTCAAATGTATCTGGATTAATGTAGACATAGCCTAAGACAGTGTTTGTCAACCCTGCTCCTGAAGGACCCCCAACACCGCACGTTTTCTTTGTCTCCCTAATCAAACACACCTGATTCAACTCATCAGCTCATTATCACATGGGTTAATGAGCTTGAGTGTTGGGGGTCCTTCAGGAGCAGGGTTGAGAAACACTGGTCTAAGATATTGGCCAATTACCTCTGTTTAGTGACCCAAAACTGATGAGTTTGTGATCGTGGGCCCACATAATATGAATGGCCGGTGTGAGGACCCTGTGCGACTTTGGCACCCGAATGAATGAGAATAATAAGAGTAAAGAGTTTAGCAGCACATTTGATTATTCTATTTAACTATTATATACGGTAATTGACCAATAACTCATTTGCATTCAAACCTAAATTCGAGGCTGTGATAAAATGGAGTCAGATAAAAGGTTAATTGGAATCAAATTACTTTGCCACGCAGAAAAGACAGTAACACACAGTAAACCTTCCCCCGCTTATCGGAAACTGTAGTTGGACCGATTGGGCAGGCCTTACACATTCATACCAAGAAATACAAACCACACTAAAAACTAGAAATAGAATCCCATCTAACCCTGTAGAACAGAACCCACATGATCCCATATAACTGAACCAATCTAACCCTATATAAGAGAGTCACACTGCCCTAGAAAATAAAGAGAGAAGGTGCTAACCAATGAGTCGGAGAACACTCTGGGTGAGGGCGAGGGTGCCGGAGTTCAGCAGGAGGCTGAGACTGTTGGCTCCGTGTTTGAGAGTGAGCATATGGAGCATGGCCAGCAGGAAGCGTGCCTGAGGGATGGTACCCAAACTGGGGCCTGCTGGGTTCTCATTAGTGATGGTCTGCAGAGGCACTGGCTGCACACCTGGAGGAGAGGAAACAACAATCAGTCAAATTAAAAAACAAAATACTCAGCTGTACAAAAAGTTCAGGGTCAATAAGATTTACTGTAAAAAAAAAACTAAAAAAAAAAAAATCAGGATCAATAAGATTTATTTAAAGAAATTAATACTTTTATTCAGAAAGGACACAAATTTGTTCAAAAGTAAAAGTAAAAATGATGTCCTTAATGTATTACGGTTTTCAAACATATTAAGCAGCAAAACTGTTTTCAATATTTATAAGAGAAAGAAATGTTTCTTGAGCACCAAATCAGCATTAGTGTTGTCAAAAGTACAGACTTTGGTACCAAGCCGATACTGAAATTTGATGCAGTTGTTGAGCAGAATCGTAAACCCCTCTGATTGACCATTGTGTTCATGCGCTCATCGAATATATCTGTGATTGGCTACAATGATCAACACACAGGAGCGTTTAAGCACATGAAAGTGTTTTGAAAGCGGGAGCGCTTTGAAGGCGGAACGGTCCACTGATAGACGCCTGCTTTCAAACGCTCCCGTGTGTATCTGTGTAAGACCTCAGTGAAGAGCGTCATTGAAGTACATTTACAACATGTTTTTGAATCGCTGATCATAGTAGCCATTGATGAGCATGTGAGCACAATGGGCAATCAGAGGCGTTTATGATTCCACTCAACAGCACTCAAAGCATCACATTTTTAAAATGTCATTACCGACTTGGTATGGAAGTCGGTACTTTTGACAACACTAATCAGCATATTAGAATGATTTCTGAGGGATCATATGGCTTCTGAAAATGAAGCTTTGCCATTACAGGAATAAATTACATTTAAAAAGATATTATTAAAATTTAAAACAACTTTTCTATTTTAACATTTAACAATCTTACTGTTTTGCTGTGTTTTTGATCAAATAAATGCGAAGCCTAAGAGGCTTCTCTCATTTTTTAAAACAAATCTAACCAACCCCAAACTTTTCTGTATAAAGATATTCTATTTTTTTATCTTTAAACTTACCCAGCTCCTTGAACTTGACACTGGCCTCTAACAAGATGTTGCGGATGTTCTGGATGGCCCAGGCATAGAGCTTACCGAACGTCACCTCCAGCAGCATTCGGTTGAATGGAGGAATGAGATCTACGTCCTTTAGACAGTCAGCCAGAGGCTCCCTATTGAAGCAAAGCAGATATTAAATGTAAACACAAGTCTGCTTAAAGTGCTATACATTGATAATATTTTGCACTTACCCAATATTGGTCCCTTCAGGTATGACCCTCTGCCAGCCACAGAGCATGGCATACTGTACGGAAGGCAGGAGGAAGTTTTTGGATGCCAGCTTAAGCATAGTGTCTATTCCCTCCAGCCGGACCTCAGCTCGCTCCAGCTGTTTAAGGAGGCATTTCCTCATCTTCTCCACGTCCAGTGGCTCCTCTTTCAGAGCAAACTCAACGATGGTGCTCATGAGGCTGGACTGAGAGAAGGAGCCATGAACGCTGTGTCTTAACCAGCGGTACTTCTGAACGCTGCCTATGGTGTTTAGCAGAGGCTGCCACTTATCCTGCTACAAGTTAAAGGACGCAAAGAATGTAATATATAGGGCTGTCAATCTATTGAATTTTTAATTACATGATATGCGTATTAATTAATTAAGTGTTTAATAATATTTGTAAAGAAAAGCTAAATAAAAATTATTTCAAACATGTCAAACATTTATAAAACTGTAATTTCAACTGAACAAGATGTTGTTGATGAAGAAGGCGTTTAAAGTAACTTTGAAAGGACAACTATAGATATATAACACATGCAAATAACACCTAGATGTCAGAGCAGCAGCGATGCAAGAGATATTTATAGATACAGCTGTGATAATCTCTGACAGATACGCATGATTCAATTAGAGAGAGAGAGAGAGATAGAGAGATAGAGAGAGAGCGAGAGAGAAAAGGCAAACCTTTGCAGATTTGACAGTTTGTTTCTTGTCCACAGGGGTGGGGTTGGTAGGAGCAGGCGGCTCCTCATTGGTCCCTTCCCTCTCCATCTTACACTCCTCCAGATCAGCTGACTCTGACTTCTTAGGCACTGAGAGATTAAGCGAAACATGCTATAATTACAGACTATATACATTTTACACTGAACATTTAAATTAACAGTTAGACTAGTTACCCCTCTTTTTGCGGCGGTCTCTGATCAGTTTCTGTGTGATCCTCTTCCAGCGAGGCTGAGAGCTCAGCAGCTTCAGTTTGGACACAATGGACAGGTCATTACTGACGGCAGGCCTGAGCTCATTAAACAGAAATCGCAGCCTCTCGATCACTGGGGCGCACACCTCTTTATAAGAACGGCCCTGCTCCTGGTGTGTCTGTACCACACAGGAAAGACCACAGAAGAGATGGTTAAAGAGGTCATTATGATGTAAATGACAAGGTGACATACCATGTTACACCTAAACACAGCCTAGACCTGGTATTAATATGCATTCAAATGTAAAACTACTGTAAAAGGTACTAAAAATAATATCCTGTAACCACTCATTTAAATTTTATCCTAAATGTGACAACTATTTAATATTCCAAGGAAACAGGTACAATAGAATACAATTATTTAGATTTGCTCTTTGCTCACTTTTATCAGAGAACACTTGGCCTGGTACACCATTCGACACACATCAATCACAGATTTGGGAAGGGACCTCTGTTTTCCCTGGTCTACACCCAAGGCATATTGATCAACAAGAGAGAGGGCAACATGACCTGCATAAGAAAACAGATTTTTACTATTAATAAATAAAAAAAATTAAAGGAAAATTTAAATAATAACAAAATTAGACAGTAACAATGAAACGTCAGTGCTAAGCTAGTGAGTAGGATTTCAGAAACTAAAACTATAACTATGAAGCAGCCGTCACCACTCAATTCAACAAACACTTTCTAAGTTACCAAGGTCCTGGTGCTTGAGAAGGCAGCAGAGCAGCAGGCGGCCCACTTCCTCTACAGGATGTTCCAGTGGAAAAGTGATGGGAGTGATGAGATGGTACTGTTTACAGCACCGCTCGATTTGGCATAAAAAGTCCTGCAGCAAATAAGAAAGAATCCAACATCAACCATCAGAACATATGATGCAGTATCTGTTCTGATAAACAATTTGACAGTGAAATCTTAGGGAATGGGCTGTATAATAAATAATGCTAAATAAAGAGATATATAAATTATAGTCTTTCCCTGTGTATGACCTTCACAGTGTGGTCCTGGGTGGTGTTGTCAGCGATGGCTTGCAGAAAGGGCTGGGCGTGATCACTCAGAGTGATTCTGCGGCAGTAGAGTTTGGCTTTGTCTGGAGTGGTGGTCCCTGGAGAGCTGCAGTGGTCCTCGTCCTTCTCTTCATTATAATTATAGTGGATCTGACTCGTCTGAAGACCACCGAAGAAAATAGATGACTGGAGCCATTCTGAAAGGTAGAATGAGTATAAACGGTTAAACTTTTTTTTTTAATTGTGTTTGTTTATATATATATATATATTTTAATTAATAAAAAAATATATTTTTATTTGTATCTTTATTTTTGAAGCACTACTGACAGATTAGCAATATCATAACTCACTGGCACATTCTAACTCTATGCGAGAGAGAGGGGTGCTCATAGCCAGATACGAGGCATGTAGCCCCAGCAGGAGACCCAGGTTCCTCTCAGCATCTATAAGAGGTGAGGACAGACTGCTCAGGTCAGGCGTTGTCACCATTTCTTGGTTGGGCTGGACAAACATAGAACCAACAAGAACAAGAAAAATGAAGTCCAAACATTCTTAGAATAAAGTGGGTTAAAACTGGTGAATACTAAAGTCAGACAGACCTCCATATACTGGCCCACACAGAAAGCTTGCATGGACTCTCTGGTGTCTTCAAACTGAAGAGCAGCCTCTAAAGCTACCACAGGATCGTCTCCAGCAAACTGGGCTGTGGAAGAAAAACAGATGACAAGCAACTTACAAAACTCTTATTTGAAAATTAATTTCAAGTAAAAGGTTTCGGGCATTTTTGTTACATGTTTGCTATACCGAGGATGCTGTTCCCGGTTAGAGTCTGAGCCTGGAAGTCTTTAATATCATAGACCTTCCCATCAATGACAGTCCAGAAGCCACCATCTTTATTATGATTCTCCAGGTCAGCTTTGCGGATAAGTGACACTTCCTCGTTGTTCTTTGAGCTCGGCCCATTGAAAAAGAAACCTGAAAAGAAAGCGGTTTACAGATAATTGTGCATCACTGCTCTACATTCATTATACTGTGCATTCCTGTTCTAATATATTTATTCTTTAGTAAATATTGTTACACTCCATACACTTGGTGTAACTCATTTGCTAACATATTTTTTTATATATTTTTAAATTTAAAATAGGATTGGATGGGATTCAAGCCTAACTCAACTATACAATCAGATTCTCTAGTTAATGAAAGAAGTGCATGGGTGGATTTCTCTCATACCCATGAGCCCAGGCCATGCAAGATCCTCGTTATCATCTCTCTCTGTACCAGGGGCGAGATGGTTAAAACGGTCCAGGTGCTCCAGTAGAGCAGCGAGCAGAGGAATGGATCCAGTCTCCTGCATTAGGCCAGCATCATGGGTCAGCAGCAGCACAATGGACACGATCAACTCTGGTAGCAAAACACCTGGAAGATGAAGGAACAGGATGGTTGGCAAATATGAATATATCCAAAATTATATTCATCTCATTGAATATGCAAATATAATGTTACAAACTATTGCCTTTATATTTTGTAGGACATGATTTTGAAAGAATTTTCACGTGAGGTACTAATTCTAATAACTCTCAAACCAAATAAAGTGCAAATTGGACGTTAATGACATCAAATTTCATTTCAGGCATGTCTTCTGAACAACTTTCATGATGTCAAACCCTTTAGAAGGAAGAGATTGAAATGTAAGGCATTTTCCAATAAAAATTCTCTGCAACACTATACCCCTCAAATCAAATACAATATATTCCCTTTTAAGGATTCAACATCATGACATTTAAAAAAAGAAATAAAGAAAAGAAATAGACTTCAGAAGAAAAAATAACAGCAGACAGGTCTGGAATAACATGAGGGTCAGTTAGGCCGTGTGTCCACCAAAGCGTTTTTAGCCACCTGAAAACGCTAGGCGCTCTGCTGAAAACGCCGAGCTGCGGGCGCTTGAGAGCGTTTTGGCAGCGCAGTTTTTTTTTCAGTTGAGACGCATCGTTGCTATGATACAGAATATCCGTTGGTCCGTGTGGTATTAGTCCCGCCCCTCCTCCACTGTGATTGGACGTTGGCTAAAAAGTGACAGTGATGAGCGCTGCGTTTTACCTAAAGTTGAACATTCTTCAACTCTCGGCGACCTGTAAAAAACGCCGAGCGCTCAGCACTTGAGCGTTAAATACTCGCTCAGCGCCTCGTTACGCTCCTGGCGTTCTAAAAACGCTGCGTTCCTATTGACAACAATAGAAAAATAAAGCCAGCAGCGTGAAAAAACGCTTTGGTGGACACACGGCCTTAATCATATTCAGAACTTAAATAGAATTTTCCTTTAATGTCAGAATTGTTCTAAAGCTTTATATAGTAATGATTAATGTTATAGGTTAACATGAAAAAGCATATTCACCAGTGAGATCTCCCTCAAGGACACGTGCCACCTCTGCAAAGTGACGATGGCTGATGAGGGCGATGCTGGTGGCCACAGGAAGGATATCCCCAATGTGTGTGCACAGCAAAGCCATGTACTTCTTCAAAAGAGATCCTACTCCCAGAATCTCTGAGTGACTCAAAGCTGTGACAATGAGAGATACTGTTGACTTGATACTCAAATGGTGGCTTCCATAACAAAACCCCTGGTCATAAGGCCACGGTCCAAAAAAAGTTATTCTACTTACTGTATCCTCCCACACCCACAGTGCCATTGACACCAACATACAACTTGCAGACCAACAGCCTCTGAAAGCGCAGCAGTAGGTCCAGAGAGGCCGAGCGCTCCTTGCTGACCTGCTCCGTGTCTTGGCAGTTTGAGATGCGTCGTGCCACATCTTTAAGACGAGCTATAGTCTGCGAAGCAATGTTCCTACAGAACAAAACACAAGAGTTACTACAGGCTATACACCAGAAGTAGCCAGTTCAGTTAAGTCTCTGCAGTACCTGAGCAACTGTTGGACCAGCTGGACCAATGGGAGGCTCTGTTTGTTGGCAGACTCATAGATGCCAGTGTTGATCAGGTCTTTGTCCAGTGTAGTGCGACACCGATGCAGTGAGGAAGCACTGGCTTCCTGCTCATCGATCTCCTTCTCTTTCTGTGCCTCCTTCTTCGCCTCAATATCCTAATTGAAGATAAACAGAAATTAATTAACTGGAAAGTCAAAACAAAACAAAAAATTTACACGTTTTGGATAACGGATTACATTATTTAAAATGTTTATTATTTTTGACACTTTCCCCTCAGGGTTCATGAATCTGTTTCCTCCTCTGTCTGTTTTTTGGCAGCACTGTGTTGAGTGTTGCAGATATAAGGCATGAAAGGTGAATAAATGATGAAGTGACTAATGAATAAAACATGCTGACCTGGATCTCGGCCGTGATGGCAGCGTTCAAAGCGGACTCCAGCCCTCCATCCGCCATCAGACTACTAACCAAGAGGTCGATCATGAAGCGACGGCCAGGACTTACACCCATCTCATTAGCAGAAGCTAAAAACACAGAAATGCTTTTGACCATCAAAGTTGTACAGGAAAAAATCATCACCTTTTAATTTATTTATTTTGGGCTTTTTTGCACATCTCAACAGATGTTTCTAGATGTAAACCAGCCAATTTGACATATGTATATATATACAGGGGTGCACATAACTTTTTCAGTGAGTTACTCAGGTGAGTACCAGACGATAGTGTTTGGTACTCACCCCATATGTAGCGTGGCCACAGCTGTCAATCATGACGTCACATTCCCGTTTTATAGCATAAAATAACTAACTAAAACCAAACTAATTTAACACTTAAATTTATATCACCGTGAAAAAAAAAACCCGCCCTAAAATGCTAAACACCTTTGGAAAAAATTTATTTAAAGTATTATTTGATTGTTCAGATATATTTATTTGTATAAATTAAATATAATGAATCCTTATTAAAGATATTAAAGAGCAGTGAATTTTCTCTTTTTATTTTGTTGTTTGATCAATATTAAGTGTACAGAAGGCATTAGGTTTATTACGCACTGTCACTTTAAGACCGAGTGTGCAGATCCAATTGCACTGATGCATTGTACATTCTGTAAAGACATGACCGACTGTGTTTACGTGAATACTGTCCAAAACGGACATTTAGACATAATGTTGTGTGTATTTGTCCATTCAGACGCGAAAGAGAGCTCAATTCAGTCCTTGCGCGCAGCGCGCTGTCTGCAGAACTGCACGCTTCGGGTCGCGCGCGCGCGTGTGCGTGTATATGTGTGTGTGTGTGTCTCTGTGTGTGTTCGCACAGAAAAACATACCGAATAAAGCTCTCGTCGTCACTCTTATTCAGATCTATCCATGTCTGCAGTCTCTTTATCACAAACGTTTACATTTTTTAATGATTTGAGACATGCATCAAGCGCATGCCAACTCGTGTGCGGCCGGGTAGATCAGCACGTTACAATTCAAATGTGCGCATCTTCCACAAACGCAAATCAGTTCTGACTGGATCTCTTCCCCAATCGTCCCTCCCTAATTTCCGTCTAGTTTTTATTCGTTGACGCGGTTGTCATTTAAAACGGAGTTTTATTTAGTTTTCGTCTGTGAAAAAATTATATAAACACTGCCTAGGTTCCATTTTGGTGACAGTTACCCTTAAAGTACGCAAAGGCGCGTAGTAACACAAGTGGCATTACGCATTCCTGATTTTTGTCGCGCATGCGTACCTGCGTACCAGTTATGTGCACCCCTGTATATATATGTATATGTATATATATATATATATATATATATATATATATATATATATATATATGATAAAGGTATAAAAATAAATAGCATCAGCAGTTTTCCAAGCACTGACCTGCATTGGGCAGCAGTGAGGACAGGGCTCTTGCTCTTTCCTCCGCAGTGGGCAGTAACACTGACCAGCCACTCTGAAGAACGGCCTGGGCAGCCGCCTGCACTGTGTTTAGCACCCCAGCGTTGCTGGCCAGTGTCACCACCGTCTGCTTGAGGTTATTAAGCAGCCCACTGCCCAGGCCCAGACCCAGCTCCTCAGGATCCACCTGGTTACTGATGGCTGCATGGAGCTGAAATATAAATATAATATTGAATATAATGGTTTTCATTCCCAAGGGAACTATCCCTTTAATAAGGACACATGCTCTACCATTCAAATTGTTGTTTTAGAATATATAAACACAAATTATGTCATTCAAATGGAAAAAGGCTGAAAGTTTAGATGACTGACCTGTAGTCTGAGTAGGTTGAGAGCGGCCACAACCATGCATTCTTTCTCCTGTGGCGGTGGCCAATCAGAGCTGCCGTCCATGCCCTCGCTGACCTGCCGCAGAAGCAGGTCCAGCTGGTCGAATGTCATAGTGCATACGTCCACCACAAATGGTACGCGGAGGCCCACGGACCACTCAGAGCATGACGACCATGCAAAACTCTGACACACAGAAAATATGAAAGATAATAAGCGTGCACAGTTAAAGGCAGTGTACAAGGCATCACATCTTGGTGACTGACTGGTTATACCTGGCCAGGGCCACAGGAGATGCCCACTATGTGTTTGGAGTTGAGCCCCGGCAGGGCTTTAGGTTGCTTCTTATTGGAGAAGAGCGTGTCAAAGTGCTGTAGTTTATCATTACTTCCCCAGCTGTGCACCTCCCCTTCTTCGGTGAGGGCCAGGCAGTGTGTAGAGCCAACCGCTACATCCACCACCCTCTTACCTAAATTGACAATTAACGAATATTAAGAGCAAACTTTACATTAAATGCAGATGAAAACAGATGACCAAGCATGAAATGGATTTTGCACACTACTTCCATAATGTAACATTTACAGGTGAAACCTGAAGGACAGGAGAGTGTTTGTTAAAAGTGGCCACTCCATACCACAATGGAGCCAACTTGACTGCGATTTAGCAGATTACTCCCCTCGGGAAACAGTCAGCTCTCAAATTTTGAGGAGGTGCTTTGACCAAGATGCAGAGGCCCAAGGTCACGTTCACCCAGCATCTCGACATAACCGAATGGGAATACTGCTTTAAGTCATCCACTATTTGCTATTAATGGCATAACCTTTATTATATTAAAGGGCACCTATTATGGAATTTTGAAATTTACCTTTCATGTAGTGTGTAACATAGATCTAAGTGAACAAAAACATCCTGCAAAGTTTGAAATATGAAAGTGCACCGTATATAAAGTTATTGTCTTTCAAAAGTAAGAGTCGACTCGGAGTCATTTTTATGAATCGTTAGAAGACCGAAGCTTTTTCTCTGACTAGATGACGTCAACTTGTCAAGTTATTTGAATACGATACGCCCACTTATTGCGCTCCAAGGCCAGGGAAAATATCATGGCGACGAGACGCTGTGTTCTGAAGTGCGACTCAAAAGCAAACTTTTTTCATCTGCCCAAGGAGGAGCATTTGAAGACTAAGTGGCTACAATTCATATATACAACTATACCACAGAAGTATAGTCCGAGCCTTGTGCTTTGCTCGCGCCATTTTGAAGACGATTGCTTTATCAACTTAAATGCAATCAAACTTGGATTCGCGAGCCGGCTGATATTGAAGGAAGGTTCAGTTCCAAGTGTATTTGCATCAGCTTCCTCCTCCGTATCACAACCTGTAAGTGTTATTAATAATTGTTGCTTTTATGTTTTATGTAGCATGATTAATAATTATTTTGTTTGTTGTGTAAGCACCGTTTAGCTTCTAGGTCTTCAATGACAATTGTATTGAGATATGTGAAGTGTTTGTCGTTGTTTTCGGAGTTGTCTTAAAGAATAGAGTAATACCTCGTAGTAACGTAACTGCATTTTTTTTTGTTTTGTTTTTTGTAAAAACGTTTATGCATCAAATGTTTATGCATCGGGCTAACGCAAACAAAGACTGATTGTGCTTTTACAATATGAACTCTGGGCTATGCTCGCTAACATAACATTAAATTCGTTATCTTATTTTTTGTTTTTTACTATAAACTACAAAGCAGTGGACTATAATCATTATTATAACACAATTTAATTGATAAAAGCATCATTGTACTCCGTGTTAAACAATAAGTATTATCTATGTAAACACTGCTGGGTCATCTGACCAATCAACGCAGATTAGCGTCGCGCAAGGAGGGGTTTGGAAAAATGAGTCGTTGAACGAATCATTTGGGAGTCGGTGAGCAAATCAGGTAAAAATAAATGCATATTATACGACAACAAAAGTGTTTTTTGTCATTGCATGCACGTAAAACTGTTGTTGGGGACTCCCAAAACAACATTAGGAACATTTTAAATGTCATAATAGGTGCCCTTTAATGTTAAACAGCATAGAGTTTTTATAATTTATAATTCAGCAGTAGGGGGCGCATACACTCATGATGTGTAAGCAAGAGGGAGATTTGAAGGAAGACTGTAGTTAAGTGAAAAGGTCAGAGTATTATCACTGGAAAAAGAAGGGTTATGATCAAGCAAAAGCTTTAGGACCCGCTTTCCAGCATTGGAGAGACCAAAGCGGGTTTTTAAAACCTGAAATGTATATTTTGTGAAAACAATGGTTGAAAGCAAAGGAAAATGCTATGTACCTTGCAGACTGTCAAGCAGTTTGGGATAGCGGACATGTTCGTCAGTGCCGTGGCCGAGTCTTTGATTGTCTCCTTTGCCCCAGGTGTACACCTGTCCATCTTTAGTAAGAGCTACAGAGAACTGGCTCCCGCAGCACACCTTCAAAATATCCAAATCCTGCAGCTTTTCCACAAGTTTTGGCGTTTTACATCCATCACTACCCCCACGGCCGAGTTTACCGTAGTCCCCATCACCCCATGACCATACCTGACCTGTAGAGAGTAAGAGAGAGAAATATGATCATATCATCCACTCATCATCTTAAAACCACTGCTGAAAGTGCTCTTTTCAGATGTCATACCATTCTCAGTCACAGCAAGGGTCTGAGCATCCCCACTTCCACAAGCCACATCAATCACCTTAAGCCCCTTTAAAGCGGTTACCAGCATGGGAGTGGTCTGGTCCTCACTGGAGCCTTTAGAAACAAGGTAAACAACATTTCACATTGTCCTGAGGTAAGATTCTACATGTCTTGGTATAAACAGCAGTGGATTTTAGCTGGATTTATACTGTAGATATTACCATGGCCCAGCCTGCCGTAGTTTCCCCGGCCCCATGTATACAACTCTCCATCTGCGGTGATCGCTGCACTGTACGTGCTGCCACATGCAATGTGCATGACTTGCTTCCCCGTCGGCCTCCCTGTGAATACTGCAATCATGGTGGGTTCCTCTAAATACCTGTAGAAACAAGAAATATACAACAAATCACACATAAATTGTAAAAAAGAATGAAAAATAAAAAATATATTTTTTTATATTACATATGTATTTTACTTTCTGGAATGCTTTATTTTGATTGGTCAAATCACAACACTGAATGGTCAAATATTTTCATAATTAATGCTAAACTGTATTACACTCTCCATGGCAACATACCAGCACTTGGCCTTAGAAGACTTTTTTTATATACATTTTCCCCCCCTTGAACATGACACGCTTTTTAAGCTGCAATATCGTTTAAAAGTTTGAGGTAATCGTTTTAAATAAATATTTTTATTTAATAAAGATTAATTAAATAAATCAAAATTCAGAGTAAAGACATGTATAATGTTACAAAATATTTATTTTCCAAATAAATGATAATGAACAATGAGCACCAAAGAATATTATAATGATTTCAGAAGCTTTCAAATTTAGCTTTGCCATCACAGGAATACATTAAATTTTAAAATAAATCTAAATATTTTATTATTTTAAATTGTAATATTTCACAATTTTACTGTATTTTTTAACAAATAAAATGTAGTCCTGGTGAGCATTAAAAGACATTTAAACATTTAAAAGATGCAGACACCATTTTTTTTACATATTTAAATATATATATCTAAGAGAAATGATTGAAAGTTTGATGAAGTTGATATGCTCTTACGTGGTGTCTCCATGTCCCAGTCTGCCTCCATCTCCACAACCCCAGGAGAACACCTCCCCATTAACTGAAAGAGCTAAGTAGTGCTGCCCATCAGGATGAGCTGCAAGCTTCATTATTTTTCTAGATGACAATGCGTGGACTAGCATAGGACCCTGACGGGAAATCACAGGTTTATTGGTTTAGTGTGCAAATCAAAAGTAGTAAAATAAAGAGAAATCTTTATTTTCTATATAAAGAGAGACAAAAACAAGATATTAACATAACAAAATGAGAGACTCACTAGAGTGGTGCTTTTGTAATTTTGTGTGTAGACAGCACCAGTGATGGTCAGAATGAAGAAACCCTTCTCTGAGCAGACAATCTGTGTGACGCCCAGGTTCGACAGTGCTTTGCACTGAATTGGTCCATTCACATTAGCATAAGGCTTCCATCCAAGCAGACCCCAACCGATCACCTCCTGCAGTGTACCCTGGAAGTGGAACGACAAAGAGATCTATTAAGAATGGTTTTGTTTTTCTCATAGAGGGATTATAGCGCAGTATACTGACAGCACAGGGACATAATCCCATTTAAATGAGAGTTCCTTGGAGCTTTCTGGAGAATCAGTGCTCAAGAGCCAAGAAGTTGCTTCAGCACAAACAACAAAAAGGGGGACTCTAGGCCAGCCTTTCTCAAACTTTTTTCAGTCAGGGCACCTTTCAAAAGTGCATAAAATCTCAAGGCACCCCAGTGTAAAATATAATTTAAAACACTGCATAACCCAAATATAAATGCAAAAGTCCTGTTTATTTAGACAGGACAGTAATGAACAGAGCATAATACGAACTGTAAATAACAATAATAACAACAACTTTATAGCAATTTTATAGCACCTTTAAAAACACAGGTTTGCAAAGTAATTCACAAAATAATTAATCAGAGACACAAATGCCATAAAACCGTAAGAGGTGGACCGCCCAATACAAGAACCCAACAACATATCCAGACCAGGAGAACAGGAGAAAATGAAGTGCAGGATGCAGTTAAAATAAAATAAAAAGGGGCAGACATGACAAAAAATAAATAAAATCAGATACAATACGATAAGAAAAAGATGCATGTTAAAAAATGCACCAGAGATAAGCATGTTTTTCCATATGGTACTTGTTTTCATCCGTGCCATATGCGCATGCACACACACCCACATACACATACACCCACACACACAAACAATAATCCGCAACGAGAGAGGGAGAAAGATCTACATGCGCGCATGCACAAGCCGGGGGTATTATCCCTATTATCAGGGATATTAATAGTATTAATTATTAATTAATTATTATTATAGGTATATCTGACTATACCTACATCCAAAAAAAGAAAATAGGGGAATGATATTACATGCGCTTCATGAGGCGGTCTCTTGCTCTCTCTTCCTCTCTGCCGTGCACGCGCTACGCGGTTTGGAGCACAGTCTATGTCTCGCGGGCGCGCTCGCTCTAGATTCCGGGAGATTTTAACTAATTCGCGGGCATCAGTGAGCCGCTATCAATATGCGGGAGACTCCCGGGAGACTTGGGATGTCTGCATTTGGTGGGAGCGGCGGCGCTGTCCTATAATGTTAGTTGTCACCCTGACATAACAGTGCGTAGAATTTGCCTATATTGTAAATGACTTGTTATTTTATTCGAGCTTTCTATCTATTTGCTAAAAAATAAAGTGAAATAGGCATTCATTAGTAGTAGGCTAAATAGCAGCATGTTGAAATGATGTGCCAAAATGCGTTTTCTATTAGGCTACAATGAAAATATTGTACAGGAGCATCAGATAAGGTCAGGTTTGCCGAAGTGCGTTTAATTTATGCTATTTGTTTATTTTTGTCCCTGTGCGCCGATCGGAGACGGAGTTCACTACTGATATTGTTAGGTAAGAGCTTTCTAGTCTCCTTCCATCGCCCAATCAGCGGATGGCGGGCGGTGCGGTTTTGAAAAATGTTCAAAAACGCTTTTGCGGATGGATGGCGGACAGATGAGTTTTGTGATGCAAAACTTTGCGGATGAAATAATAGCCCATTCGCGTATCTCTAGGGCGCGGCTCCCTAGGGGGCTAGAGCGACCCCGGTGGGGACGTCATGATGTGAGACGGATTTTTATGGTTAATTTTATATATATATTTATCTAAAATGAATTTACATTTTTATCAATCCGTTTATATGTTTAAAAAGAAGAAGAATGTATTTATGTAAATTAAAATATATTTATTTATGAAATGTCCATTTTTTTTTTTTTTTTTTTTTTTTTTTGCCTACGTAATTTTTTGGCGGCACCCCTGACACAGTCAGGGGGCACCCCAGTGTGCCGCGGCACCCACTTTGAGAAAGGCTGCTCTAGGCAACCAGGTAGTGGATGACACAAGGATAAGCGACTTACTTCCTGTATGACACTGCAAATAAAATGTCAGAACATGACTTGAGTGTGTTGCATGCAGTACCTTATTAGAAGTGGGTGAGCTGCACTGCGGGGGGCTGCATGGGGCTGCGAGGCGGTCCAAGTGTGCCATGACGACTACAGCTGTCTGCCGCAGATCAATGGCCAGGTCATTATCTTGAGGCAGTGTAAGATAGCGCAGAAAGCTCTCGTTTGGGCTCAGAGGGGCGGAAAGGATCTGAGAACAAAAGTAGTGAGATATAAAACCTGGAAGAACAGCACAGCTCTAAAAATTATTCAGTGATTCAATCTCACCTCGATCTCCTCTTCGGGAACAGGCTCCTCCTTACTGCTGTGGATGTTCTGGAAGCGCTGCAGGAGGGGCAGTAAAGGGGCGCTCGTACCCTGGGTCGAGCGCTCATTATCCATCTCTCTGGTTCCACTGTCCCAGAGCCTCAGCAGCAGCAGAACCGCAGACAGCAGCTGACTACAGTACAACACAGGCAAAAGCAGGTTAGAGAGAGTATTTATGAATACGACCCTTCAGTTCTTCCAAAAGTCTCGGAAAGAAAAGTCAAATGCAAGGTACAAAATTAATTCTAGCCAAAGGTCAACTGAGAGTAAAAATTGCCTTTCAGTTACAGATTTATAGGAATTTTAGCAAAACGCATTTTGGACCCTGGTCAAATGTAACCATAGTGTGAATACCTGAGAGTTCCTCGCTGCACTGCGAGCTCCAGCAGGATGGCCAGGGCCAAGTGCTGATCCTGCAGGGGAATGTTACTGGCTGCTTTTCCACTGGCACTTCCATGGATGTCACTGAAAAACAAAATATAAAAGTAAAATAAGCTTAAACTGCAATGAGCATTAGGAATGTGTGAATTTGTGATCACTTTAAAGTCCCTATATTTAAACCCTTTTCCCTGTGAAAATTTCTTCATGCCTTAAAATCAAGTTTTTTGTGTTGTTTATATGTCTATGTGGTGTTTTTAATATTAATCTGCACATGGTTTGTCTTAAAGCAACACCATTGCTGAGTATTTTCTCCTTAAAGCTGCAGTGAAAAAAAGACAGTCTCAAAAACGCAGTTTGAAATCGCCAATGTTCCTTACACCACAAACTACCTTGTAACCAATCATGTCAACGCTTGGGCGGGCTTTAGCATATCATTAACTGCTGCGAAGCAGGGGAGTCTTAAGGGAAGCCAGTTTTTCATATTTTTCTGTTGATATGAAAATCTGGTACATTAAGCAATATAGCAGGTGAATTTTGTTTATGATGTATATTACAATGCTATGATTAACTATATGCCTTTCTCCACTCACGTTCTAAGTTATTCAAAGTGTTTCTAATAGAGATGAACCGATATGAAAATTTTGGTCAATACCGATAACATATATGGCTGAATTAAACCAATATTTCCACTTGCCATTGTGTAGCATTTACTACAGGATGGATCAGGTAGTCTGAGCTGGTGTGATTGAGTGTTTAATTTGCATATTCGTGGATCGTAATATACTAAATGAACATGGGTGTAGAGTTAAATTCAAGCCATTTTAAGGCATGAATAAATTATTTTCAAAGGAAAAAAACGTTTTAATAAGTAATTTTGGTGATTAAAGATGAGTTGAGTTAAGGGATAAAATTGACTACAGGGGAACTTTAAAATAGCTTAAATGTAACTCTACACCCTTGCTTCATTTGGTTTACAGGAATCAATGAATATACAAATCAGCCCAGCTAAATACTTGGGGGGTCTTAAATTCTATATATAGACTACCGTTCAAAAGTTTGGAGTCAGTACGATTTTTTTTTTTTTAAACTCAATACTTTTATTCAGTAAGTATGCATTCAATTGATCAAAAGCGACAGTGAAATCCCGGTTTCCACAAACATATTAAGTGTTTTTTTAATATTGATGATAATCGAGTTCCATATTGAAATGATTTCACAAGGATCACGTGACAGTGAAGACTGTAGTAATGGCTGCTGAAAGTTCAGATTGCCATCACATGACTAAATCACATTTTTTTATATAATTAACAAAAAATATATATAAACAGTTATTTTGAATGGTAATAATATTTTACAATGTTTTAATGTATTTTCAATCAAATAAACATAGCCTTGGTGGACGTCTTTTAAAACATTTTTCAAATCGTACCAACCTTAAACTTTTGAAAGGTAGTGTAAGCTTTCTAGACAAAAACTTAATACATAGGAAATAATGCCACTACTTCTGCATTTGGGAATAGTGAAGATGACAAGTAAACCTGAGGAATTTGGTAGCCCTCTCGACGACCTCCAGCCAGACGGACGACACCGTGCCCTCATCAAACAGAGTGGCTTCTGGGAGAGCCCGAAGAGCGTCCAGAGACTCCTGCA
Organism: Phoxinus phoxinus; assembly: GCF_949152265.1. Lineage (NCBI taxonomy): Eukaryota > Metazoa > Chordata > Actinopteri > Cypriniformes > Leuciscidae > Phoxinus > Phoxinus phoxinus. Next base: position 11,958,875 of record NC_136886.1, read on the forward strand.
GTAACTCACTGCACAGGTCTGCATCATCACCTGAGATGGCACAAACGCACCAATTAATGAGTGTGAATACAATACTTTTTATATAGTATACATTTTAATGGTTTAACGGCTGTCATTGTCATGCTGTGCTTTAGTTACAAGATATTTCAGTCAGTTTGCACTATCAAACTCAGAGAAGTTGCATCTTCAAATTCTAGACTTTCTATGTGAAACTTAATGGACAAACACAAAGATAGGATTATCCATTACAAATGAATGGCAAGATATGACATGAGTGCAAAAACTACCGCTTTAATTATATACTGTAACAACAGAGTTAAAACAAGTCTCAACACCGTAAAACTAACATTATAAAACAATTTACACAAATCAATATGGTCACAGCCTCTGATGCACTCACTGCTTTATTCTTAAATGAAGCTCTGGATGTGGAGAGTAAATAGCAAAGCAGGCCTTCTATAAACTATGATCCCATCCAGCTCTATGTACAATCAGAAAATGTTCTCTTATGATGTCTCTTTCTCACCAAAGACTGGAAAACTTGAACACTATAAACTTTAACACAGGATAAACATTTATCCTTCCTCTCATACATCTGCCTCCTCCCTTTCCCATCCTTATTTTTTCTCTCATATTCTCACAACTATAGCAGTTCTCGTTTGTTCAATGGAATGTGCATATGGCTCAGGTTTCAGGGCGGCTTTATTTCCCGGGCCAGAGAGGCTGTATCCACCCATTCCCTGTGGACACGGTGCAGCACTGCTCTAAAAGGATCAAAACTATATCTCCTACCAGTCTGTAAACGTCTGCCCAGACTCAGGGTTTTAGCTACAAGCAGAAAATACATTTCTGCTCATGTTTGCCCTCAAGTCTGGGTTAAGCTGCAAAGTCGACCTTTTGTAGCACCACTACCTATCTGAAGTGAAGATTAATAACCGGCCCAACAGAAAAACAATTTCATGTGCTTCACATTAAGCTCATAAAATCTACAAGTTGAGCAATAATTTGGCCCAACAACTGCTGTAAATGTAGGCCACATAAAAAATTGACAAGAACTCATTAAAAGTCACTAATGTATTACACTAGATTGATACATTAGTCAATAATATCATGGGATGCCTTCATATGCTTCATGCTCAGTAATGCTTGTCAATATTACCAAAAACCTGGTTTTGAAGAAAAGGATTCTGTTTTTTGGACACAATATTCTGTCTTTGCGGGAAGGGGATCATGGAGTAAAATACAGTGTCAAAGCTTCTAAAAAACGTACACATTACAAGGAAAGATTCCTGAACAGGTGATCCATATACGGTATATACACACACAACGTCATAAGAGCCACATAACAACTGGAGATTCAGATAACACAGGAGAAAGAAGTAAAGTAGCAGCAAATTATCTGATTACTTTAAAGCACTCTAAGAAATGGATTTTAAAAACAGATGCCTTAAACATTGTGTCAACAAAAGTGTTGTTATAAACAAAGCCTGTTTTGGGCAATGGATGCTGGGTAATCTGCAAGCAGTGCTGAGTAGATTACTTACAAATTGTAGTCGGTTACTGATTCGAAATTACATGATAAATGTAGTTAATAACAATCCATTACATTGCACATTTAAAGTAATATAATCTGACTACCGGTACTTTTAAATTACTTTTAGATAACTTTAGACCTAACTTGTTTAATCACTTTGATTTGAATTGGATAATCTTGTACCATTTTGATATAAAAATCCAAAGTGAAAAAAAAGAAAGAATGGAATTTATTTTCCATCAACAACATGAAGTGCATTGAATATTACATTACGTCAGGGTTTCCCAGACTGGGACTCATGGTGGAACTGCAGAGTGATTGTGAATTCATGAAAAGATATTCATTAAATATTAAATATTAAATAAATAACATAAAAATAAAACACTTCCTAAAAAAAGATGAAATATTTTGTTTATATTGTCCAACTCTGGGTCGAACTGAACACCACTACTGAGAGTTTCTGTTTTGATATTATTATTCTGTGAGATGCGATTGTCCTGACAGAGCACAAACCCGTGAGGCTCCGCCCTCTGGGCCAGCAGAAGCTGCTCATTTGCATTTAAAGCTGCAGTCCGGCACTTTTTTGGGTTTAAAAATATCAAAAAAGACATTTTTGAAAAAAAACGTAACCAGCCAGTGTTCAAAACGATCTGCTTGCCTTACCTCGATTCAAAACGGTAAGCTTGTAATAATGATTTTAATTCCAGTGGTACTGGTGGATTTCCGCGGGAATTTCGAGCATGTCTTTGCGTCATTACGTCACTTCTGTACACATAGAGAAGGAGTCCCCGGCTAGCGTGTGTGGATGATGGAGGTGGAGGTTTAGCTTAGCACTTGGTATGGCGGATCCCGAAAGTTTAAAGCGACAATCACCAGTGACAACTGGAGATTCACCAGTTGTAAAACACAAAGACTTCGGACTTCAGATTGGCTACAGAAAAAATATATTTTTCACGTTTTGACGTGATATAAGCAATCGTTAGATTTAATCAGCATGATATAGCTACTGCAATGCTTCCCCCCACCCCCCGAATTTGGTCAGAACAAAAGTGAATGTTACTTACTTGTTCAGATGACATTTTCCGATGAAAATTCTAATGTTGACACTTTCAAAAAGTATACTCTGACATTGCTGATGACAGTAACGTTACAGTATCCACAGCGAAGCGGCAGCCTCAATACATTGTGTTCATCCGCGCTGTTTCATGCCGATTTACTACCCACGCACAGTTAATAATTCCGCGAATAACTGCAATTGCAGATTTCTAACAGAGATGGCGACAAAGAGGAAAAACGACGGACTGCAGCTTTAAAAGGATAAAACGGCATGTTTTTCTGAGCCCCAAAAAGTGACAATTTAAGCATGCTGTAAAAAATTATCTGTTGGGTATTTTGAGCTAAAACTTCACATACACACTCTGAGGACATCAGAGACTTATTTTACATCTTGTGAAAAGGGGCATAATAGATGCCCTTTAAAAATCTCAAGTGGAATTTCAAGTAAATATATTAGCTCAAAGAGGTTCAGCTGGCAAAACATTTGGGAAAAACCTGCATTGCATGTAAATATGAAGAGACATGAATTCCTAGATTTTAATGCATTTGAAAGACAGCAATACGTGGTTAAATGACTCACTGAGTGATAGTTCAAATAATAATGAATGTGCTTTTCAGGAGCTGATTAGATATGCATTGTTGTAATGTTGAGCAAATTATGTGTGTAAAGCCAGTGATCAAATGCTGTGTGTGTCTCATTTTTCAGTGATAGGCACATGACTAGTGGGTGGTCTGTGTGAGCAAATCCGGAAAACCTTCTGAACGTGTGTATATATAAGCATTAGGGTTTTTTGAAAAGGAACATTTAAAAGATAAAAAAATAAGTATTAGGGAGAATAAATGTACTATGATTCATTTACTGCCATTGTCAAAATTACATGAAATCAATCAAAAAAGTAACTGTACTCTGATTAGGAGCATTTTAAAACGTAATATAATCTAAATTATTATTCTTGGATTACATGCAATCAGTTACAACCCAGCACTGTCTGCAAGAAACCCTGATGGCCAGCCAAACCATGCTGGAAATAGCTTACCTGATCTCCAGGCTCGGCGGAGAAAGGCAAAGGCAAAGGAAAGCGCTGCTCTTGATCCCACCCTGGCCAAACCCTCCACTCCTTTACTGACTGGCCGAGTGCTAAGGAAACAGACAAAACATTTCAGACCATTATTTCCATTGCTTCTAACCTGAGAAGTTTAAAAGGTAATTCAACTTCAATCAAAGCTCTTTTTCTCAAACCTTTTATTATCGATGGCAGAGAGCGGAGGGCTGGGGGGACTCTTCCAGCGCACTTTATACTTTTCCTCCATCATGCTGTGGGTGAGTGAGATGAGGTAGCGCTCCAGGATCACCAGTCTCTGGCTCAGGCGCAGGGAGGAGAGTGTGCTCTTAGCTGTCTGCGAAGACAGCTTCTGTTGGTCGTCTACCAGCGCCATCAGACAGTCCTTTAGTTCTCCAGGTTCTGTACAAATAATGGAATAAATAATGGATAAATAAGCAAACATTGTATAAACATGCCCCTAAAATTCAAGATATTGGGGCAAAAATGTCCTTGTATGATTTGGTCTCATATATGACATATAGTTACAATATCACACGAGCAACAACTGGAATATTTCACGAGTGCGGTGTTTGTCCCAAATAGCATGAGATGTGCATGTGATATGGATTTTATACAACGGTTCAAAAATTAGGTTAATTTTGCGTTATATTTTAGACACAAAATTGTCAATATTCTCAATTTTGCTAACGAAAATATTACCTATAAAGCCAGCCAGTATAACTGTTGTGTGTCTCCGAGCAACACACAGTGGTGTTTCATTACTGAATGAATCCAGGTTTTCACCAAATCGGGTGAATGAATGAATAAATTACTTATCCATAATGACATTTACTGGCAGCTATTGGCAGTTTTAGTTTCTTACTTAAGAGTATCATTTCATAAAAATAAAAAATAATTTCATATTATAAAAAAAAACAATGAATGCATTTAAAACCTATTATCTCATTGCATTATTTATGCAATTTTAATGGCAGTGTATTCATGCCATCTCTGAGCTGCAATAAACGGACTGTAAAAAATATCTAAATACCAATTCAGATGCAGCTTCTGTAAAAAAAATTGTGTGCAATAAATTGTTGAATCAAATAAAATATTTCTTTCTGAAGCTACTTTTTCCTCATGTCTATTTGATACTTTTCTAATTTAAAACAATAATGAGTTTGAATTATACTTTGGGGGTAATTTCTCAGCCAAAACTGATGTGCGATTAATTAGATTAATTAATCTGTACATTATGTAATTACCATAATTAGTAGTTGTTTTTAAAGGTAAATCGTTTGACAGCCCAGTTATACTATATAAATTTTGGTCTACTATTTAAAATATTTGAAATATTACAAAACATAATATAGTAGAGACCTGCTCACGAGGGCTTTTAACTTTTGCTACTTAAATCCCTGACTACACAAAGGTTATAAATAGTCTCTGAGTGATGAACGCCATAAGACAATAGCATTTTATTGCAGTTTTGTATATCATGATAGCACTTGTTTTTATCTCACCGTTGTACCAATTAACGAAGAAATATCTTTTGCTTTATGTGATATACAACAAAGTCGAAAAGAACAAAAACGCAAGTATATATAGAATTGGATCTAGTAATAATGATGTCGTATAACAATAGTTGATGCAACATGAGCTCTTGAAGTACATTCCAATCTAAAGCCTTCATTATGCTTGTCTGAAACTGTTTGCCTGGCTCCAGTGGACGGTTGTTACTGATGTGCATGCATTCATCTCTGCACAGCCTCTGGATAAAAGCCTCATACATGCAGACAGGGTGAATTAAAATAGCCGATCTTAAATCCACTTAAGCCTTATGTAAGCCAAGCTGCCTAACCCTCACAGTCCCTGAAGCAGCGCAGTCTATACAGCACCTAAAAGATGTTATAGAGCATGGAAGTGTGAGTCTGAGCGAGAAAAAGAAAGGGTTTGAGCACGTCACACAAAGATCAGGACGACATGCTTTTACTTTCCACATAGCTGACAATTTGTTTCGCTTTAAACGGGCTCCCACAGAAGCTGAAAAGCACCAGCATCCGGTCATTTCCCGCAATTCAACAACTTTTTTTCCTCACCACTTTTATCACTAGAACAAGGGAGAGATGACAGGAAATGATAGGGCTCTTCAACCGCTCTCTTTCAAGGGCCAGATTATTCAGATCAAAACACGCAGGCTATTTTACAAAAGGAAAAAAAGATCTCCTACAATCCATATTTTTATCAATCTGCGCAAGAGAAAAATGGTCATCTGATAAAGAGTTAATTTTACATGAGGAATACGTTAAAAACGGAAGAAAATAAAACAGCCTGTTTCTCTATAATAATCCTCTCATTGAGCAAGCAAAAATGAGCCTTTCTTTATCCTGCATGTTATTCTTTGAAGATTATCAAGCAAAAACCATGAAACCAAAAGTTTTTGTTCTGTACGATTATTTAGATTTTTTTTCTAATCTCTTATGCTCACCACACCAAAGTTTAATTTATTGCTTAAATAACATATTGCTCAAAACAGCAATATTTTGAAATACTATCACGTTGCATAATATTTTTGTGGAAACTGAAAAATTCAGGAATCTTTGAGTATAAAGTTTAAAAGAACAGCATTTATTAGAATTTTTTAGAAAGTCTTTACTGACATGTTTTGCACTACACTTTTAGTGCATCCTTAAATTAATAAAACTATTAATTTCTTTCAAAAAATAATTAAATAAAATCTTATACCCCAAACTTTTGACCAGTAGTGTACATAAATATGAGAACTTTACCGTACCATGAAATCTCTTAAGATACAATGTTATAGCTCAGTGTTAATTCTGTAATACGTAATATACGGTGCTACAGAAAAAAAATATTTAGTTGTCGTAATAAAATATTTTAAACTGTAGAATGAACACTGATACAGACATAATATTTTTGCAATAGGATGTTAAAGAAATCCAATTACAGGTTAAAGAGACCTATATTTCACAACCATGCTAGTTTTACTATTATGAGTGGCAGTACATTTGGGTGGGATATGTCATTAATCAGAGGGGTTACTACCATGTGATGCTGATGGAAAGCCACATAGGCCCCCATTAAAATGTTCTTATCATCACCCACCAGAAAGCTGCTCCACCTAGACCAGTGTAAACACACAGGGCCTACAACCACACATAGGGTAAAAATAACCTCGCAGACAGTATGTACAGTCACCCGAGCCCCAAACACCTCACGCGCCAAGGGGAACCAGAAAACACACACACAAAGCGAGACACATGGAGGGTCACACGCTGCCAGAGAGGGAGTAGGTCACCTGTGTGGTGACAGGGCTGAATGACTAGGCCACATTTAGATGTGGCAAATCCATCTGCCATCCTACATTACAGTGCTGTGCTGAGGGGAAACACGGCCAATGGAAACTGCTCAAGGGAGGGAGAATGGTGTGTGAAGTTGGGGCCGTTGCAGGTGATTAGATGCAGGATGTCACACGGCGAAGTTAATAATACTTAGTCACAAAGAAACGCATTTTGTCTACTGACCTATATCTGAGTGTAGAGGGTTATCAACTAAAAAAAAATTATGGTGGGGACTTGGTTCTATGCGTCATTTGTCAATTGTATTTTGAGATGTGGGCGTTGCACTCAAAAATGGAGGGAGATGAACACAGGCTTGCAGGTGCGGGGTTTAAGTGGAATAAATGATTGGAGATGTCCTGCATATGTCACCAGAGAGAAGTCTGTCATTTTAACATTTTTGTTCACCCAAAAATGAATTCTCACCTTCATGTCATTCCAAACCCATAAGACATTTGTTAATCTTCGGAACACAAATGAAGATATTTGTAATGAAATCTGATCGTAAAAATAAAGACGTTACGTAATTTTTTTAAATAATTTAAAAACAAATTACATACAGTAAGTATGTGAAGCTGGGAAATGAACATAATTTTTGTCACGTAGGTGGATTATCTTAGAAGTTGGGAGTTTATCACACGGAGCATCTTCAAGAACCTGTATCCCTGGTAGGAGAAAATTTCCATTCTAACCCTTTAACCCAATTCTGCTTCTCTGTTTGAGACCAGACCATTTTAAGCCGTTAAACTCTGGGAAAGTTTTCAGTGATCCAGTAATCGAATTAATTCAAACAATCAGTACAAAACAGTGCTAATGCAAAGAAGGCCAGGCTGATTACATCAGAGAGAATTGAGACTCACATTGCGTTTTAGTTAATTATTCATTCCAGTGTGTGCTTTGGTTTAAAATACGAGCTCAGTAATATTCTGTCATTGTTTCTGAAAAGCAAAATTTTGGTGACGTACAGGAGTCGTACAGTAAACTCTCTCGATCACTGATCGCACACTGCATTTATGTACAGACAGATTTCAGTACATTCACGTTGTTTCCACACATATTCAGGATAAAGTTTGATTTGTCATGTGTACGTTGCTGTGTTTAGTAAGCGTTGGTTTATGCAGTCAGGTCAAGGCGGTTGTTACTTCACAGCGCTGGGAGACCTAGTGGGAAGTGTTCGGCGCAGACTTCTCTGTTATAATCCATAGATATCAGATCAATCAGGAATGACATGGAAACCAGGAGAAACATTGTGCCATGAAAGTTAAGGGGTTTCAGTCCACAAATCACAAAGAATCAACATGGATATAATGTAGTAACACCCCATGGTATTGTGGCAGATTTTCTTTTTTACAATATTCATCTCAGTCTTCGTACAACCTCTTGAAAGTGAAATTCAAGCACTTATCAAGGGCTTTCAAGTGCTTCAGTTCACTTTTTCCAGCACTTCATAGCCCTAAATATTATCCAATTTTAATATATATTTATTTTTTATTTGATGATTTGTAAAACTAAAAGTTTAAAGGTGTAGGAAAACTAACACTGTGTCAAACAAGCACTTTTATTTAAAAAAAAACAAACAAACATGAAATTACCACTATAACCAGTAGTTGGCGGCAGTAAACATGGCACCTAGGCCATTTCCACTCCCTAATATATGGAAAAAAGTCCCATACTATAGAACAGGGGTGTCCAATCCCGCTCTTGGAGGGCCACTGTCCTGCAGAGTTTAGCTCCAAGCCTCCAACCCCAATTAAACACACCTGAACCAGCTAATCAAGGTCTTACTAGGCATGCTAGAAATTTCCAGGCAGGTTTGTTGAGGCAATTTGGAGCTAAACTCTTCAGGACAGTGGCCCTCCAGAACCGAGTTTGGATACCTCTGCTAAAAAAGAACAATGGTACATTCAATAAGAGAAGAATATTAAACTTTCCCTATACATTTTTATTTGACCACAATACTGTTGTTAACAAAAATGTATTTTATCTGCATATCAATTCAATCTCAGTTTTTCACGGTTAAATTTCCAATAAACAGACAGGTTTTGATTTTATTATCAAATTAACCGCAGCGCCACCATCTGTAGAACTTAGTGGCGCTGGTGCCACTGCTCTCAAATGTTAGCCTGGAGCCTTGACTAGTTCTAATATTATGTTTATGCTGTATAAATACCTGGTTATTTGAATGAGACAGAGTGCAAGATTTTGAAATTTTGAAAAAAATATTTCTTTTTTTTTTGTATGCGGGAAATCCTGTGCAGATTGAGCCAATGACGTATGAGTGGGATGATGACCTTGCAAGATGGCAGTCAGAGGATGCAGTAATCAGCATGTTGAGTTCAGCACTCTCCATTTGAACCCAGAGTATGTCAATAAGTATCACCACCCACCTGGCTGCCTCCCCCAGTCCCACATCTCAATGATGGAGTGATGGAAAGATGAAGCCGACACTGCCTCCTCCTCTTCCTTCTTTTCTTTATCGTTTGTATCATCTTTCTTTTGTGTGCAATCGGCACAGTCCTCTGAGAAATATAGAAGTTTTAGAAAACATCATGAAAAGAAGCCAACTTCACAAATATATAGTAATCCAATAGGATTTAAGGGTAATGGGTCTTTTACCTGGATGGGCAGATTCTTCTCTGTCAAAGACAATTTCTTCATCCTTCACCATCTCGTTCCACATCTCGCTCAGTCCTTCAGGAGAGAAGGCTCGCTGTAACACAGAGGAGATAGGAGATATTCATTTATTATACTTTAAGGAAAGAAGACTTGACATTAAACTAAAACATAATTATATTGCTTTATGACACAAAATATGACATTTAAATATGTTGTTAAAGGTAAAACTACACACACAAACATTCAAAAGTTTTTTACGCCGTTCAAAAGATTTCTTCTTCTTATTATTAATATTTGTGGAAATCATGATAAAAAAAAATCTCAGAATTCTTTGATCAATTAGAAAGTTCAAATGAACAGCATTTACTGGAAATAGAAATATTTTGTAACATTATAGAAATGGCAGAGATCCTTTGGTGACCATTAGCATCTACAGCATTTCCATTTCAGCCAGCTAGTCAGCAGTCACCTTAATGCTACCAAATGCTCATGCAGAACTTGAGCAATAATTACTGAAACTCAGAGCCCAGACTCCGTTTCAAATGTGAGAAAAAAAATGTATCAAGACACCAGACTTCCAACAGTAAAAAGCAGAGAGACTTTCACAACCATCGAGCCAATGCTAATAACAGCTACAGTACCTTGAGCAATACTCCACAGACAAATGTCACAGAGACCCAAACATACAGATACACATAAACACCATTTTGGGGTGTTGATTTCATAAGTCATCACTGCACTACTACCAAGAATTAGTACTAAATTCATCCAGTGTTTTGAAACTGAATCCATGTTGAACAATTATTCACAGCAGATGTATTTTCCCTTCAAAACATGAGGCAATATCTCTGCAACAAGATGTCAATAATCATGTAGCGGTATAACACATTTACACGCATCTTAATTTAGAAAATGTCACATTTTCATAAGCCAAACGGTTTGGTGTGACAACTGAAAAATGTAAAATAGACAATCGAAAACCATAGTCATCACATAATTGGACATTGTGGAGAGAAATAAAATTGCTGTATAATCTACTACCACACTTAACACAAACCTATTTTAAAACAGTTAAATACCATTTATACGTGTAAAAAGAAGATAAATGGAATTTAACATGAATGGTGCAACAACCACCACTAACAAAAAGCTACTACAAAGCAGTACTACCTTGGCTTTAGGACACGTACTATGGTAGTACCAAATTTACGGTACTCTTTAAAGTACCATGCAATATCAGAATATGAATATTAGAGTATAAATATGGTAATCATTCAGTACCATTTTAAATTCAATGCTGTATATGCGTACATATGATGGTATGCTGGAGCTGACAACTCGTGAAGAACTAATAAAATGTGTAAAGGAGTCAAAACAGCGGCAGGATTCCCTCCGTCACACACACAAACTAAGATCTGCTGCGAGGAGACACGGTCCTGATGCCTGTACCGAACTGTGATGGGCAACATCGCGACAATGACGAGAAAAAAACAGGTATGCTTGGGCATTCGGTCCTCTTTAGGGTCACATCTTGTGACTTCATGTCTTTGGTGCGGTTCGAATGAAATATGAACAACAGTTAACATGGACCATGATGACATGGCAACAGGATGGTTAATAACTAGGGCTACACAATTAAAGTAAAACCAAAATCGTGATATGGCTTAGTGCGAATATCAAACAACAAAGGCTGCGTTTTTTTATTAGAAGAATCACAATTAGATTTTAATGCAGCCCTATTAATAACATCTCCTATCCCAATTTAGGAAGAACAACAAAATTATTCAACTTATAACACTGAAGTCACTGAAACCAAACAAAACAAAACTGACAAGCTAGCCTGTCTTGTTTGCAATAGTCTCCCAAAATAAATAATTATTATAATTAAGTATTTCTCACAAACTAAAAGGTACCAAAACAGCTTCTGGCGAGTTCACAATATTCATAAAATCAGGCTGCATGAGAAGTCTCACTGTAAACCCCAACAGGAGGTCAGAAAAATAAGCATAAAGAGACTTCTGTTTGCTTTGAGAGCTCTGACAGCGAGGCACATTGACTGAAATGCTGTTACCCCATTGCTAAGGGAACCATTTTCAGAAACACACAACACAAGCTTTTTAAGTTTAAGACCTCAAGCGATACTTTTAATTTGCAAATAACCCCCCATTCAGCATCAGTACTCACCGAGAGACAAGATACAAAAGATTTTCAATGTCAACAAACAATTCCTGTTTCTGCTGAGACTTAGTACTACCCACATTGCTAAATGTTGACCAACAGTGCAACCAAGTAGCTTTCGGATAAGGACTTCAATACATCCCTGCCCCCCTAAAAAAACATCAACACTCTATATTTAGCATCAAGGCTGGGGCATCCTAGGCGACAATATTTGGACCGATGACAAAATTCATTCATGACAAAATTTACCTGCAAGTCTATCTTCAGCCATTTGTCATGGAAGCGCAGCTGGGCATCAAGGGAAAAAGATGGAGACGGCATCCTTCCCTCGGCTCTCCAGGCTGCAGACGCAGCCTTCCTTAAAGAGACACATTCACGGATCAAACAACAAGTTAACACTGTGACGTGAAGCTTTGACAAGCGAAACAAAACGCGTCATGCTATCTAGATCTCATTAAAATGACTATCCCACCCCAGTTAATATTGATTATTTGCATATAGATTTTCCCAAAGGCACAGTAGTTCAGTCAGTGCAGTACAGTGTGTAGGTGATGATGCAATCTGGCAGTTTCAGATAATTGGGAACCATCTTCAGAGCCAAATTCAAAACTATATTCATTCAGCATAATACTTGGTGTTGAACATTCATCCTATTCCTAACAAACATCTAATGCATTACAAAAACATTCAAATAGGCCTAGAAATAACTGCAAGTAAATTTAAAGGGATAGGTCAATTTGGTCTTTCCAAATCCAGGATTTTTTCGAGAAAAAGGATGTCTTTTTCATGAAAAGAATGGTGAATGAATAATATTATATCTCAAAATCAAAATAGTCTACACTAATCAAGCACTAGGTATATTTCAAGTCTTCTAGCTAGCAGGATATCTTTGAGAAACACACTGAAATGAATACATCAGGTCAGAGGTCACCCTTCCGCCGGAACTCGACTCTCTCATGAACGCGCGTACAGCCGTTGCCGGAAGCCAGTGATTATGGTTTATAAAGTTTTAAATATGGATATTTTTCTTACAAAAACCCATTGCTTTGCTTTAGAAGGCATTTATTAACCCACTTAACGTATAGATTACTTTTATGATGGATGGAAGCACTTTTTGGAGTTTCAAAAACTCAGACAATATTCAATGCCATTACAAAGCTGGGAAGAGCCAGGATATTATTTAATATAACTCGGATTATGTTCGGATGAAGGATGAAACTCATAGGATGGCTTAAGTTTGAGTAAATTATTAGATAGGCTAATTTTCAATTTGGGGTTAACTATTCCTTTAAATGTTGAGATCTATTCATTGTCAATGATTGGAACTCAAGAATCACCCAGATTTATTCTGCGAAAAAGATCAAGCAATTATTGGAAGTATAGCCTAATGGACATTTTGTGTGATTTTGAATCCCTTATGAGATTTGACATATTCTGTCACCCTTCATTATCATTGCACAACACATTCTTCTTTGGCTGCATTCTTGGCTTTGGAATGATATAAGGATAAGAAAATATTGACAAACGTTTAATTTTTGTGTGAACTGTTCCATTAACAAGCCTAATCAACCTTGAAATGTTAAACTGTCTTCCACCTATTACTGCAATGCATGAAAACGGACAAATTAGCAATATTTGACATATAAGCAGTAAAATATGAAAATAACAATTGAAAAAAAATATTATGATTCTGGGACTGTGTTAAAGCATATAGACCTGATCGAACAGGAGAGAGCATCACTGAAATAATTTATTAAAATAAACTGGGTGTTGGCTTGGTCACATCCATCCGTATCTAATCTCTTATGTCAGTATCTACATGCGAGTAAAATAGTGTTGATGTTTTAATCAACAGATGATTGCTGTAATGCTGCAGGTTGCTATCTGTGAACGGTGTGTTGTTGATGGAACTCAGGCTGTCAGCCGCTAGCAGCTACAAGACAGGACGTTCCCAAATACAGCGCTCTGGCCTGCTATTCTTCAACACACCACAGCCTATTAATACCGCAGCCCAGCTACTTTTTCCTATCCTAAAAGTCATAACGGAATCAACGCATTTTTTACCTGTTCGGTTGTCTTATTGAATCCTTGCTGCTTCGGTCCTACCACCAGGTTCACTGCACTTTAATGTCGGCCATGTCGTGTGTTGATTGACAGTATTGGCAGCCAAACAAATGCAGAGGAATAAGATGACGTACATCAATCCGAGGGCGGGATGACGCTAGGGCCAATCACAGGCTTGGATAGAGACACATGGAGCACGGCGTTCATAAAAATTGAGAATTTATAAAATGACGTATATTTCGTTTGCAGTCTTACAGTTTTACCGCATAAACCACGATACACAAATAAGCATTTTTCTTGGACTTGCCTATATTTTAAGCAAAAATGTATATTAATGTATAAGGGGATAGTGTATATCATGTACTTTGACCAGTCACGATTTCTTTACGTTTTTCACGATTTCAATAATTTTTTATTCCACTAGGTTCTCATGAGGTGTGAAAAAATAATTTATAAAGCACAAATATTCAGTATAGTTTCAAAATTAATAAGAGGTCATACGTAACGCGTGCGTAAGTTTTAGATGCCACACCACAGCACCAATATATTTCTTTATTTAATTAAATTTATTTTTCATTAATTTAATTGTTAATTAATTTAGCAGTATTTCAGTGTAAGTAAAGTACAAATGTAAGACTAATGAAATCCTCTATATTTAAAATGCCCTTGTTCTGAATTAAATAAATATTTTTAATAAAAATTCATATTATTGCTCAAATTAAATACTAACCATGTCTCAAATAAGTAAAAAATAAAGATAAAAAACATAGAAGACAGAAAAATATTACAATCAAAATATTTTTTTATAAAAACACTTTTTTTTGTCATGCATAGGTTTTTAGGAATTTGAAGAAGATAGATTTCTATGTATACAATAATTGTCCAAAAACACAATTAATTCAATATCACAATTCAGATAAATAAACATCTTAATTAGCTGGTTCAGTTGTGTTTGATCAGGGTTGCTGAACTTAGCTGAAAGGTAGATCTCCTGGAACAGGAATGGGCACCCCTGTTCTAAACTTAAAATTGGTTACATTTTAAAACTTGACAATTTGTGTGAATAAAATAAATGTTCCATGTCATTTTTAAGAAAATTCTGTCACCCTCATGGGACTGACAGCCAAAGTGACTACTCACTTGCTTGTATTGCATCTTTTTTTTACCCCATGAAAGTGAAAGAAAGATTTTCACATGTAAACTTACTTTTTATATCACAACGCCACCTGCTGTTAACAGCTTGAAGCTCTGCGCAGCCACCTCATATTTGTACTGCAGGTATCGTGAAAGGGACACGTGGGCCTTTTAAATAAAATTCTGTTTTATTTGCTTTAAATGCGTATAACTTTATCTGTTAAATTACTCATTATTATATATTAGTTTGGTTCTCTCCTTTAACCAGTAGAGGTCGTTAGTTTGGCAAGGAAGGGACTCCTGAGAATGCACTTCCGGGATGTAATGTACGCCGATTCATACGTTTTTGTGCATTTCTAGACGAATAACAAAGTCCACCACAACATGACTATAAGGGCTTTATCAACACCGGTCAAAGAGTGATCTAAAGACTTGCACTGACCGTTCATAAACTCGCATACATTTATGGACGACACTTCATTCCCAGTCGTTGGTGTTGCGATTGCTGTTGTGTCAAGTTTTATAAATGGATCCACGTTTGTACTCCAGAAAAAGGGTATACTGCGAGCCCGCAAATCAGGTATTTCACATCAGAAGACCGCCATTTCCCTATTTTGTCCCAAAGAAAAGTTACACTTCCTGTCCAGATGTAATATTTAAAGGATGATTTATGTCACTACAGGTGGAACTTACCTGGCTGACTGTGTGTGGTGGTGTGGTACACTTGCAAGTGAGTAATACTTCTATATCTGCAAATCAGATGTAACTAATGTTAATAAAGGTCATGTGTATTTATGCTTTTTCTTTTTTAAGTGATTGTGGGACAAATAGGAAATTTTCTGGCATACAACGCTGCCCCAGCAGTTGTGGTCACTCCCCTTGGAGCCCTGGGAGTCCTGTTTGGGTGAATTTCTTATTATATTTAAATTAAGATATTCTTCATTAATTGATGTGTATTAAATCTCAAAATAAGTATTACAGCAACAATAACAACAACAGTTGACATTTATTTCACATTTAAATCAGCATATCAGAGCACCTACTGTGACCTGGAGTGATTAATGTGTATTTGTCTTTTCATCATTAATCAGGGCCGTTCTGGCATCCTGGCTGCTTCAGGAACATCTCAATCTCATAGGGAAACTCGGCTGCGCTTTGTGCTGCTGTGGTTCAGTTGTGCTCATCATTCACTCACCTAAGTCTGAAAATGTTACATCAAGAGCGGAACTAGAGGAAAGACTGATGGGCCCAGGTATGATAAACATGTCTGGTGGAGCCATAATTCATCTATTCTCAATGGTAGTCTGGTGGTTAAAGGGATAGTTCACCCAAAAATTTAAATTCTGTCATAATTTACTCACCTTCATGTCGTTCCAAACCTGTATGACGTTCTTTCCTCTGTGGAACTAAAAAGATATTATGAAGATCGTTGATAACCAAACCGTTTCAGTTCCCATTGACATTCATAGTGTGGACAAAAAAATACAAGTCAATGGGAACCGAAACATCAACCGAATCAGAATTATTAAAAATATTGTGTTCTGCAGAAGAGAGAAAGTCATACAGGTTTGGAACAACATGAGGGTATGTAAATGAAGACAGAATTTTCATTATTGGGTGGACTTTACCTTTAATAATAAGAAGGCTTAACACAAAACTGATACAAATTTGTACCTCAATTTGTTTAAAACCCTTTGAGTTCCTTTGTTCAGTTGAACACAAAAGAAGATATTTTGAAGAATTTTGGTTTCTGGTCCCCATTTACTTCCATAGTATTTTGTTTCCTACTATGGAAGTCAATGGGGACCAGCAAGTGTTTGGTTACCCATATTCTTCAAAATATCTCCTTTTGTGTTCAACTGAACAAAGAAACTCATACAGATTTAGAACAACTTGACAGGGAGTTACCGGTAAATGATGACAGATTTTCATTTTCGAGTGAACTATCCCTTTAACTCCCTCTCATACATTGAACCATACCATGTTTCTGATCTTTCCTCTCGTGTTTCAGTGTTCCTGGTGTTCATCTCACTGGTGGTCTTATCACTGATCATTCTGATCGGTTGGGTGTCTCCAGTTCATGGAAAGTCCAACATTATGGTGTATGTGGGCATCTGTTCTCTCCTTGGGAGTTTCACTGTGCCCAGCAGCAAAGGCCTGGGACTGGCTGCTCAGGAGGCCTTCAGTGGAACACCTACAAGTGATAGCAGAGCACTTTACCTCTTCCTGGGGTTGCTGGGAATTCTCATAGTCAGTATTCTGATCCAGTTCACCTTTATCAACAAAGCCTTGGAGAGCTTTAGCTCTAACATGTTTGAGGCCATTTACTATGTGACTTTCACCTCTTGTGTCATCATAGCCTCCGCTATTCTTTTCAGGGAATGGACAGCACTTGGCATTGTGGACTTTTTGGGTATTCTGTGTGGTTTTATCACGGTATCTGTGGGTGTTGCCTTATTACGCATCTCTCAAGAAGCTAAACTTGCTTGGAGCCAAACCAAAGCTAAAGACGACTAACTCATGAGTACATCAATTTTTTAATCAATAACTGACAGGGTTGGTTTAACAAACAAAGATCGGATATGATGTGTTAATAGTAATTAACCACTGCAAATCCAAATAAGGGAGACATCCTATAACATTTTATAGACTTCATTAATTAAAAACTATATTTTAAAATGGAATGTATCTGGATTATTCTGCATCAGTTTTAACTCAGTTATTAAATTATTGATTGACTCTTATGTTGTATTCGAATCATTTTGACCTGGAGAGAATTATCTTTTTCCTGAAAATGCTAGTTATCATTATCGCATTGGACTAAAACTTACTGACTTTACTCACCTAGGGTATAACTTATACATTTCTCATTACTCTATATTATCACCAAATATTGGTTTAATCTTTTTGTTCGTAGGCCTCCTTTTTCTGAGCTTATGCATCTCCGTTTTTGAGTGAAAAAAAGCATTATTTGTTGGTAATTTTGGCAATATTAAATAATTTTTTTTTTTTTTTTTGTAGGCAAAATAAAAGCATTTTTAAAAACACTTCCTGGTTAAACATTAAAGCACACTAGTATGATTAACGGTGCAATTTTCCCATATTTTGTTGAATATTGACATATTTTCACTCAGAAAACTGAGTTGCATAAGCTCAGATCAACGAGGCCTACAATCAAATCGGTTCCAAAAATAAAAAACCTGCCCAAATTGAAAGAAAAGTTTACAAACAGATTGTATCCAATATTTGGTGACAAGCTATTTTTAAAAGGCTGGTAATTTTTGACCGGAAACAAAAGGTGTTACAGGGTTTTCAACAAACAAAGGGTTAATGATATTGATTTCATGAATATATAATTATTTAATTAAATTACATTTATTTAGAATAATTAATTGAATTACTTATTGGAAATAAAAATGATAATTTATATTATATTAACCTTTGTTTGATTTTTTTTTTTTTTTGTGCAGTCAACCGTGAATAAATCACAATTACTCAATTATAAAAAATGTTTTCTCTTGGTTTCAATGCTGACATGTTTTTACATTTATATTTCAAATAAATATTTAAACAGGTCAATATAAAATAAAATATTAATGTTTTCATGTTTGTATAAAAATAAACACGGATTTCCGTCTGGAATAATTCTATGGTAACAGTTGGTCAGTCTACCATAAATAATTTACTGTAATTGTAAGCATGGCGAGATGACGGCCAGCAGGGGCTGTTTTTCTCATAGGTTTTTCTTACCTTTGAGACAACAGTTTCCTTCCTAAACCTAACCTAGTCGATAGATTTACCCACTGCATCTTGATCCAGTCCCACATCCAGTAAGTTGTGCGTTATTTTTATGTATTCTACTAGGGGCATTTTTGGTATACAGTTTATTCTTTTAATTTATTTGAAGTAACGTTTATTTTAAATCGACGCTATCGATTTGATCGTTTTCTCTGTGGTTGCGAAACCAGACCAGACCAGAAAAGAGTTGTGTGTAATCTATCGATGTTTATATATTTCCACATACAACTTCACCTGTGTTTATACTAACAACGTTACATTGCAACTTTATGTTGATTAGTTGAAGAAAATAGTCTGTTTTAGTGTCAAGAGAGATTCCTGTAGTTTATGCCTGGTTTCTGCACCTGTCTCAACCTTACAGTCTGGTCTCAACACTTATCTGCAACTACTGTAACGTTACGCTCAACATAAAGCACTCACACGCTTTGATATTAGAAGAGGCGGGAACTTTTTAGGATTAAACATATTTATTACAAAAACAAGTTTTCACTAAAACACACTTTACATTTTGTTAAACGCATGAAGGAAGACTTTAACACAAGACGCCTAAAGACCAATCAAAAGAGAGGGTCCGCGCATGCGCGCACGTTTCCTCTTTCCTTCTGCTCTGCTTCTACTGATGGGTGTCCGACTTGACTCTAATCGGCTCTTTCGAACAATTCATTTCGAAAGAATGCACTCTGTGATTCTTTTACGTCATGGCGTTTTGCTGCATCATGGTGTCCATGGCAAAACTAACCCATTTAGTTTACGTTTCACAGTGTTGATAAATTCATACAATAATTCAAAAACATATACAATACATTTTATTTGAGCATTCATCCTCCCCATCCTTAGTTCACTTCAAAGGCTCTTACCATCAGTTTACTCATCTGCTCTCGAATCTTTAAAGAGATAGTACAACCAAAAATAAAAATGTCATTACATAATCATTAATCACCCTCAAGTTGTTCCAAACCTTTATGAGTTTCTTTCTTCTGCTGAACACAAAAAAAGATAGTTGGTAACCAGACAGTTGACTCTGACAGCCCCTATTGACTAATATAGTGGGATAGAGTATTTTATCATTAATATGTTATTGTTCCATCATGCCAAATTTCACATTCACTATAGTAAAGTAACCATCATGCCTCTTTTTTATTGTCTTTTGAATTGTCAGGCCTTCGAACAATACATAATAATAATAATAATTCATTGCATTTATATAGAGCTTTTCTCTGCACTCAAAGCACACACAGAGGTAGGGGGTGGGGTCTCCTCAACCTCCCCCAATGTGCAGCACCCACCTGGATGATGCGATGGCAGCCATATTGCGCCAGAACGCCCACCACACACCAGCTTACTGGTGGAGAGGAGACAGAGTGATGCTGCCAATCAGTATATATCCAAGTTATTTAATCTTCAAAGAACTTCAAAGCTCTTAAAATGGTAGACGTGCTGCCCTTTTACTTTATTTTGTTTAAGATAATATTAACAAGGAATATGTAATACTAGTATAGTAATGTTAAGTAATATATTATTTTTATTATCCTTTTTATTTTAAAGAATTTATATTATAATTGGTGCATTTAATTCATAGCTATATCTATATGTACTATATTAGCCGTTTGGAAAATCAATTATTGGAAGAATTGTTCAGACTGAGTTTTGTGAACCGGTTCAACTGATTGTTTGAAAAGATCCGATTCAAAAGAACGATTCGAGCGAATCGGACATCGCTGCTGTGTGGGTGGATCTGCATGGGTTCGCGTCAACATCGCGTCTGAATTTCATGGTCGCGAGAAAATGTGAAAGTCAAAACCGTGAAATCTCTGTGACCGGACACGATGTCGAGCTGATCGCTGGAATTTAACTAGGTAACTTACTCTGAATGACTTCATAACCTCTTTTAGGCACGCGTGTGTTTTGCTGTGAATTATGAAGCTAATTGGCTAGGCTATCCGCCTGGGTTTGGCTGTATGAATAAGGTAATTGTCATCATGTTGTCATATCAAGAAGATCTCGCCTAATGTCGCGACAAACCAAATGTTGACCCTTAAGAGATGGCTGTTTTACACTTAGGTAAAATTGACATGGGATTTTGTATCGCTGTAAAGTTTGCTGGATCAGCTGTATGCTCATGTTTTGCGCCTTAAAGGGATAGTTCACTAAAAAATAAAATTATGTCATTAAAATTCTGGCCTTATGTTGAAACAAACCTGAAATACTTCTTCCGTGGACACGTATCGAGTTGCACAATGACCATCTCAGTCTTTCGTTGTATTGAAATGACGGAAGAAAAAAAGTCACTAGGGTGAAACCTATTGATCGTCAATGCTGATGCCATTCCCTTTAAGTCAACATGTGTAATAGGACTTCGAGCCTGCAGTGTTTTATAGAGTCACTTCCTGTACTGATCATGTCATCTTGTCAGTTATTGTGCATTACACACATACTGTCATTCTTCATTCTCCCTCAGAGCTGTGTTGACATGAATGAAATCTCAGGTCTTGTGAGCTGTAATGTGTGACTTAGGTAAAGTTGGTTTTATATTCGCATATTCGCACATTCGCGGACTTCCGCGTTCAATAACTCGTGAACTAAACGTTGTTGCTACACAAAACACCTATCACATATAACTACACATATAACACCAGAAGCTACAACGTATTTTTCCTCAAAACGATCTTTCCTTCGCAGTGGACAAAATACATTGATCTCTATGCGCAGGCTTCTAAGAAGGGACCATCTGCAAAGTGCAAACCTGAAGGAAAGCTCGTTTTGAGGAAGAATAAAATATTGAAACAATGTTATTTGTGTAGGAACAATATTCAGCTCACGAGATATTAAATATCTCGGTGAATATCTGAATATAAAACCAAATTTACCCAAGGTTCAGACTGGATCATGACCTTCAGTACCACATACGTGGACAGCGCCACGGACATAGTCAAGTTTTCAAAAAAAAAGTTGCCAAACAGGGTAAACATAGTTTTAGGTTTGATATTTGATGCGTATTCACCTAGACTGCTTTAGTTTACTTTTTGTGTATTCTACATACAGTACACAAATATTTTTATGTAAAACTTACAGTAATTCACCAAATGGATTTTTTCATGTTCCAAAGGTTGTAGTACTTTCCTAGTGACCAGATTGACTTACTACAGGTCAAATTGTGACAACATCTCCCTTACTGTACGTACAATTGACAAATAAGTTTATGAAAAAATTACTGTGATTCGCTGTAAGTATTTTTTCGTGTTTCAAAGGTTGTAGTACTTTCCTAGTGACCAGATTGACTTACTACAGGTCAAATTGTGACAACAACTCCCTTACTGTACGTACAATTGACAAATATGTTTATGAAAAAATTACTGTAATTCGTTGTAAGTATTTTTTCGTGTTTCAAAGGTTGTAGTACTTTCCTAGTGACCAAGACTGACTTACTACAGGTGACATTTTGACAATACCACCCTTACTGTATGTACAATTGTCAAATATGTTTATGAAAAATTATTGTAATTCACCTAAAGTATTTTTTCGTGTTCCTAAGGGCGTAGTGCTTTCCTAATGACCTGACTGACTTACTACAGGTGAAATTTTGCCAATAACTCCCTTACTGTACATACAGTACACAAACACTCAGGCTAACCATAAGCTACATTAGCATTAAGCTAATTTAGCTTGCTAATCTGGTTAACATGCTTTTGTGTTCTCATTCTTACATTGAAGCCTCTCCTTGGCAGTTTAATAAGACAGTGTCAACTGAGTGGCACAAGCTGCTAAACCACGTACCACGAGCCCCGAACCATTCCGGTCGTGGGTTCGAATCCTGTGTGGCACATTCCCAGACCGCAAGAGGTACTGTGGCCTTAAGTGGTGGAAAAGTTGCTTCTTTTCCAGATATGGTGTCTATATGTGAAGGAACTCAATAAATTCCAACATGCAGCAAAGGTATATAAACAATTATAATTTTGAGTTGATTCTTACTTGAAGTATGGACCTTATGCACAAAAACACAACTTCCCAGTGGCGCAATGAGATGAGAGTCAGGCATCTGACCCAGAGATAGTGGGTTCAAGCCCGTGTGGAACGACTTTATAAAATTGTGTGTAATGTTGTGTCATATCGATTCCTTTATTATTTAACATTGTACTAATCTGTCTTCCTCTTGGGTTAGAAATATGTTTGTCTTGTTCATTATGTGTTCATTCTCATCTGAACTTCTGTTCATTTTGAGTTAATTTTCACCTGTACTTCTGAACCAGCTGTTTTTTCATGTATGTTCAATTTCTGCTGTTTTTACTCTTCCTGCTCTTGCTGCTGCTCCAGGGGCTTGGCCCTGTATCGCTGCTTGCAGCTATATTTCCACTTGTTCCTTAACCTGTAACCAAGAATACTAACACACACAGACACAGTTTCTTCAAGATTGGATTTGGCCAGGCTTTAACAATAAACAGGAGAGTATTCTCAAAACATCAAGATAACATGTTCTTTCTCTCACACTTTAAATCAACTGTAAAGTAAAGACTTTAACTAAGAAATGGTCTCTCAACTATAGACTTCAATGACCCCTGCTGAGACCATTGCTATCAGGGTACCCTAGAAAAGCAGATGGATGTAGCAACACCTGTTAAAGAAGTCCATATTTCATCTCTGGAAGCCGGGCTAAATGTGCAAGCACTGTTACTGCATTCCTGGCATGGGCCAGACCCTTCAGTCACACCTCAGATATCAAATACAGACATTCAAAGGATACATTACATAACATTTTCGATAATCACACTGGTAATTTCTATAACAAAGTAAAATCTCATAAGCCTATAGAAGTCATTCAACTCATTTGATATTTAGTCAACTCATTTGACTTCATAACAAAAACTAAACTTGAATCATTACAATAAGGGTGTTGCTTATTTATAATGTTGAAAATATGCTTAAGCTAAAATCTTTACCGTTATTTTAATCAATGAAATAAATGTGTTGTACAAGGAACAGCAGTTCTAATACTTACTTTTATCTAAAACATTTATCAAAATGAATTGAGTAGAGTGATCACTAGGAACATACTATAACCTTTGGAACATGGAACAAGCTGAAATTACAGTATTTTTTTCATAATAATATGTATGTACTGTACTTACAGTAAGGTCGATATTGGCAATATTTAAACCGTAGTAAGTCAGTCTAATCACTAGGAAAGTACTACAACCTTTGGAATATAAAAAAAAAACATTATAGGTGAATTACAGTTTATTACATAAACATATGTAATAAACATGTAATAATGTGTATTACATAAACATATTTGATGACTGTACAGTAAGGGTGGTATTGTCAAAATGTCGCCTGTAGTAAGTCAGTCGGGTCACTAGGAAAGTACTACAACCTTTGGAACATGAAAAAATACTTACAGTGAATTACAGTAATTTTTTCATAAACTTATTTGTCAATTGTACGTACAGTACGGGTGGTATTGTCACAATTTGACCTGTAGTAAGTCAGTCTGGTCACTAGGAAAGTACTACAACCTTTGAAACACGAAAAAATACTTACAGTGAATTACAGTAATTTTTTCATAAACTTATTTGTCAATTGTACATACAGTAAGGGTGGTATTGTCACAATGTCACCTGTAGTAAGTCAGTCGAGTCACTAGGAAAGTACTACAACCTTTGGAACATGAAAAAATACTTACGGTGAATTACAGTAATTCTTTCATAAACATATTTGATAATTGTACGTACAGTAAGCGAGGTATTGTCACAATTTGACCTGTAGTAAGTCAGTCCTTTCACTAGAAAAGTACTACAACCTTTGGAATATTAAAATAAAATCACTATAGGTGAATTACAGTTTATTTCACAAACATATGCAATAAAAATATGTAATAATATATGTAATAATATGTTTATTACATAAACATATTTGATCATTGTACAGTAAGGGAGGTATTGTCAAAATTTCACCTGTAGTAAGTCAGTCTGGTCCATAGGAAAGCACTACAGCCTTTTGAACACGAAAAAAAACTTACTGTGAATTACTGTAATTTTTTTAAAAACATATTTGTCAACTGTACGTACAGTAAGGGAGTTTTTGTAAAAAATCTCACCTGTAGTAAGTCAGACTGGTTACTGGGAACATGCTACAACCTTCGGATAGTAAAAAATTCCTTTGGTGAATTAATGTAATTTTATTCTAAAAAGTACTTATGTAAATTATGTACAGTGAGGCAGGTTTCCTAAATACAATCATTATAATGCACTTTTTATTGTTGCTAAAGTACAATCAATAGCATTAGAACACATAATGTGAGAGATATTTGCTGGTACATCTGTAGTTTGCAAAAATGTAGTTGTCTGTTTGCACACAATGAAAAAAAAGACAACTTTTTAGACGATCCCTATCTTGTTCACTGCACTACATTGGACATTCAGTGAACATTCGCAAGTTTGTATGCCATTAAAACAATACTTGCCCATTTTGATCGATTGTGGAAAATGTTGTAGTTCACCATCCTTGTCCTAAAGATCATGTAGCTGCTTTTATTTTGCAAAAATATGCTTTATTGCATATGTTATTGAGACACTTTTTAAGCAAAAAAGTGTGAATGTGCGAATATAAAACCAACTTTACCTAAGTTAATGTGTGTAGTGTTTGTTATAAAAATGGTATGATATAAGTTCATCCCTAACTTGGAACTTTTTGGAATTTATTTACATGATAATTATGATAAATGTGTATTTCTTGCCAGGCTCAGCAGTTGGCCAGAATTGTTCCTCTGGATTGAATCTTTGGTGTGTGTATGTCAATGTGACGAGAGGAAACTCTACCAGCGACACTATGGGCCAAGACAGAGGAAAGTATGATTTCTATATAGGCCTTGGTTTGGCAATAAGCTCCAGTATATTTATCGGCGGTAGTTTCATCTTAAAGAAGAAAGGACTCCTTCGACTGGCCAGGAAGGGCTCGATGCGAGCAGGTATGTTTCTTTCTGTAAGCTTTTAATCTTATGGTGTCAGAAAATCATACACAGTTTTGCCAGAGGTTTTACTGGTATGGGTGGGGAAATTTTTTAGATGTTTTATTCAGACACACCTGTTCAGTTGCTGTTGTTGTTTCAACTTAAAGGTGCAGCACAGTACGGATCACTTGCCACACACTTTTTATAAATCATTAACTCTGTTTCCATGACTTCACCATACTGAGATATTTAACCCTGTATATGGACTCGTGTCATTTATAATGACAACAAAAATAAGTTTCATTGTTAAAAAGAAAACTATAACCAATGGCTTTTCACTTTTATAAAGTTTCATTTATTCCAGTGTTGTATTCTGTAATATGATAGCATTTTTTGGTTGCTAGACAACAAACATAAGCAGCGGAACTCTTTTAACCATTTTTGTTGTATTTGAATACCTTAACTTTGTTTTTGCTTAAATAAGGTCTTTAAAAAAAAACATGTATTGTGTTATAGTTGACTTTCAAATTGTTTAAAGTGATTTGGCATTGATAAATGACATGAATACCAATGGCCCATCTTGGAATACATATTTAGTGGTTTAGTAGTTGCATTGCATGATCATGGTATTAAGTTATTTTATGTTATATTTAGTTTTTATGAAGAAATTAATCAGACATGATTATAGTGTTTATTTTTTATTTCATTATAAATAACACACACACATATATATATATATATGTATGTATGCATGTATGTATATATATATATATATATATATATATATATATATATATATATATATATATATATATATATATGAACCTAATAAATTAATTAATAAAGTATGATAATTGCAAAAGAACAATCAACCGAAATTTCATTTTACAGGTGTTTGTTTAATTTCTGATAATTACACATAAATAGGTATTTTAAAGTACACCCTTTTTCATATTTGACCCTTTATATTCACTGTAAAACTGATTTGTTGATATAGATGTCTTTAAAAAAAAGAAAATAATTTAATACTTATATATTCAGCAAGTAAATTAACTATTAAAATATAAAAAAAAATTAAAAAGCACCAGTTTTTAACATTGATATTAATAAGAAAGTTTTTTTTAGCACCAAATCAGCATATTAAAATGATTTCTTAAGGATCGTGACTTGTGACACTGAAGATTGGAGTAATGATGCTGAAAATTCAGCTTTGAATCACATGAACAAATTACATTTTTACATATTAAAATAGAAAACAAATAGATTAACGTTATATCTCTAATATTATTGGTTTGATTGGTTTTTTGTATCAAATAAGCGCAGTCTTGATAAGTAAAAGAGACTTTTTTTCAAAAACATGAGAAAATCTTACGGAACGCAAATGTTTTCATGTTGGACCATACAGGGTTAACGGAATATTGACTCTGTTTAACGTCAATACAAACTGTGATGTCATTTTTACTTGTAGCATTTTAGTTCTTTGACAAAAATAGCGATTATAATGTTTGAACCAAGTAGTTGTCAATGACTTTTTTTTCAGTGTTGATATCTAGAAAGTAGGGTGGTGTAGGGCAACACATGATATTCAATGCAGTTTAATTATAGAAAGTATGACACACCAAATTGCTGACAGTAAAAAATATAGAATAATTCTGAAACATCTTGCTTTACCAGGGCAAGGAGGTCATGCATACCTAAAAGAATGGCTTTGGTGGGCTGGCTTGTTATCAAGTAAGTGACAGAGTAAACGACTAATATTTATCCTAAACTTGAAGCAGTTGTACACGTATAGCATATATTTATCATGTTTGTGTCTCAGCTGCTTGGATGCAACTCTTTTATTTCTGTGTGTTTTGACAGTGGGGGCTGGTGAAGCTGCCAATTTCGCAGCATATGCCTTTGCTCCCGCCACACTCGTCACTCCTCTCGGGGCTCTCAGTGTGCTAGTCAGGTTTGACAATCTTTGATGAATTTATCATGTTGATGACATGACATCCGTGCAAATAAAATATTAATGCTACTAGAGGTGGAAAGTATTGTTTTTTTTGCAGGATGATTCTGTCGCACAACCAAAGTGTGATTCATGCTTGTGGTTTCCTTCTCTTTTTTTTGTGTAAACCAAGTACCAAGCTGTTGCAACCATCAGCTGCTCAAAGTCCTACATCTCTTAAATCTTAATTTTTTTATCTTCTCAAATGGACCAAAACAAGCTACAACACATGATGTTATCATAGTCTCGTAACCTATTTTATTCACAACAAACTTCTAAAGGGGTCTCAAGTAGACTTTAAAGGCCCCCTGAAATCAAAATGAAAGTGTTTTTTTTTTAGCTTCTAGTATGAATATGTTAGTCTTAAGGTTATGAATAAGCTGGTGTGTTCCAAAACAATGACAAAATTTGCATTTAGGAGATATAAGCATTCAAAACTTAGTCTCTTACTTCAGCGATAATGGATTTTTTATGACCTCACCGACTTCAGCTGTTCATCACATCTTCTGTCCAATCAAATGTTCTCTAGAATCTAAAGCGTCGTGGAAATCTGGGTTCCTACTTCGGAAAAACCTGGATATATGTATAATTTTAAACATGAGATTCCTAGACTGGGAAAAGTAATTTCTTCTAGGAATGCAAAGATCTTAAATATGGATAAAAAAGGTTGAGAACAAATGATATAGAAGATGGTAAATATATGAAAGCTCATGTATGGCAAATGTTTTTATTATGAATTTTACAAAAACAAAACAAAGAGTCAGATAATCAATATATATAATAGTAATTGTCATAATTTGGTTTCACTTTATTTCACAGTGTTCTTGCCTAAGAAAATGCTAGGTAATACAAGGCACAGGGGTTTAGGAGTAGGTTGAGGGTTATTACCCAGTTATTGTAATTACTGTAATAAGTACAGGGGGAACAGGACTGTAAAATAAAATGCTACTCATAATTGTAGTATCAATGTTGTTCCAAAAGCACAGGTTCTTTGAGATTCCTACTTAGTACTTAAGAATTCTAAAAATATTATAGACATGACTGTGTTGAGTGTTTATTTTTGGGCGAACTATCCTGTTAAGTTGAACGTTTGCCTTTTTGCAGTGCGGTTTTGTCCTCGTACTTCCTGACGGAGAGGTTGAACCTGCACGGAAAGCTTGGCTGTCTGCTCAGTATCCTGGGCTCCACTACCATGGTGATACACGCACCTAAAGAGGAGGAGATGGATAGCCTGGAAGACATGGCCAAAAAACTGGTTGATCCAGGTAAACTGACACATAAAGACAACGAAGGCCCTCCAGCAATGTGACTCAGCAGTGCGGATAGAAACGGCTCATGGAGGAGATGCACTCAGTTCCTGGAGGGTTTCTCCTCCGCCCTGATTCAGCTAATCAAGTCTTTCATGGTTTATTTAAAAAGCATAGGTTTGTGTATTAAAGCAGGATTAGGTCTAAAGTCTGCAGGGCTATGGCCCTCCAGGAACTGAGTTTGACACCCCTGAGTTATTGTAATGTTAATATGCAGACTCCGTATCGGTCACACACTCGTTCAAAAGTTTAGGGGGCAGTACGATTCTTTCGATGTTGAAAAAAAGGTTTCTCTTTATTTGATCAAAAATACATAAAGTAATATTGTTAAATACTATTACAATTTATATCAGCTGTTTCCTATTTTAATATATTTTAACATTTATTCATGTGATTTTCAGCATCATTACTCCAATCTTCAGTGTCACACGATCCTTCAGAAATCATTCTAATATGATGATTTGCTGCTCAAGAAACATTTCTGATTATCAATGTTGAAAACAGGAGGACACCGTGATATTGTTTGATTAATAGAAATGTATTTGAAATAGAATTTTTGTCTTTACTGTCGCACAATTTAATGCAGTCTTGCGGAATGAAAAAGTATTCCTTTATTTTTTTACTGACCCCAAACTTTTGTAAGATTGTGTACATACATATTTATATTGATAAAACAAATGCGTTTCTTTTGAAGGTGCTGTATATAACTAATCATAATTGTCTTTTCTCCAGGCTTTGTGGTCTTTGCAACAGCTGTCATCATCGTAGCTCTCATCTTCATCTTCGTAATGGGCCCACGCCACGGGCAGACCAACATCCTGGTCTACATCACTATCTGCTCCGTGATTGGTGCCCTGTCCGTCTCCTGCGTGAAGGGATTGGGCATCACCATTAAGGAGGCCATCGCTGGGAAGCCAGTGTTGCGAAAGCCTCTGGCCTGGTTTCTGCTGCTGAGCCTGATCGCTTGTGTTAGCACACAGATCAACTACCTGAACAAAGCACTGGACATCTTCAACACATCCCTGGTGACGCCCATCTACTACGTGTTCTTCACCACCTCAGTGCTCTCCTGCTCTGCCATATTGTTCAAAGAATGGGAACACATGGGGGTCGATGACATCATCGGCACAATGAGCGGTTTCTTTACGATTATAGTGGGCATCTTTCTTCTGCACGCCTTTAAGGACGTTAGCATCAGCTTGGCGACACTGGCTGTGTCCATCAGGAAGGACGAGAGGAACGGGCCGGTGTCAAACGGCATCGCCGCCCACAACCACTCCAATTATGAGCTGCTACACAATGTCACGGAGGACTTTGACGACAGAGAGCTAGGGTTGCCTTTCGACAGCGTCTCCAGGAGAAACGGCACTATGACCGTCTCTTAGGTTCAAGGAGGAACCAATATGCAGCAGTTCGTCTATGAAAATGTTTGGCTGCTCTATGGACTTTTAGCTTTTTTTTTTTTTTCAGATGAGATAAAACCTAAGACAATCAACTCCAAGCAAAAAAAATAAACGTCAAAAAAGATGGACCAATCGATTGTACTAAGGGTTTTGTTTGCCTCTTTTTGTTTTGTTTCAAACTAGACTACATGGTAAGCATCATCTCATTCCTCATGTAGCACTGTAAATATATAACTGTACGTTTTTAAGAGACTTTTGTTATATTTTATGTACAGATATCTGTATTTACATGCACTGAGTTCCTTTCTACAAAATTGGTAGTTGCTTTGACTTTATAATAAAGACATCCAAGTGGAATGAGACCATCTCAATTTATTAGTGTCTACATCTAATTTAAAGGATTGTCGACCAAAAAATGTAAAATCACTCACCCTCATGTCACTCCAAACATGTTTCCCCCCCCCCCCCCCCCCCCCCCCCCCCCCCCCCCCCCCCCCAACCTAACATTTCCCTATAAAAGCAGTCGTCTAAAATCATGTTTATCACAAGCAGCCAGTGTTTTTTGCAAAAGTACTTGACAAAAATGGCATCTAATTTTAGTCAACGAATTCACAATTAAACCAAGTGTTCAAACATGGCTCAACATAAAAAAAAAACAAGTGAAAATGGTCCTTGTGAAAATCTGAGTGCCTGAATAACATTCGAGTATGCTATTTTTTTTATATAAATGTGAATTCTTTGTGCAGTAGTTTGTATCTGTATCCAGTGCATATTCAAATCATCACTTAGTCTTACTAGCACGCAACTTAGTACTAAGTTGGTTTCATTTTCATTTTGTATGCAAGCTGTAAAATTACATTTATATTGCTTGTACATATCAGATACATTTGGGTGAGAGAATTGACCCACTAGCAAAGCGCTTCAGTTTACCAGTGTTAATTGTTCAGCTTGAGCTCATTCGACTATCTGAAATGTTCATATATTGTGTTGTTTTTGTCAGTAAAAGATGAACATTACACACCGCTACCTTCAGATTATGAATAGTATCAACCTGATCAACTCTTCTGGGGGAGACCCCACTGTCCTGCAAAATGTATAATTTACTACTTTAACACACATCCTGAAGATTTTGATTATCTATGTTAGGCCCTCTGGCAGAGACTTTTATATAGTGCTTTCCCCCCCCTTGTGTGAACTAGTCCTTTAACCCACTTACCTTTTTTTTTTAAAGAAAGAGCCAGGGAAACCAAGTTTGATACATATTTATTGAATTGAAATCTGATTACATAATTCAAATACTAAAAGGCACATTTATTGAGAGTAAAAACTTGGTTACGCTTAAAGGGATAGACCACCCAAAAATGAAAATTGTCATTTACTCATGTTATTCCAAACCTATACGAGTTTCTTTCTTCTGTTGAACAAAGATATTTGAAGAATATGGATAACTAAACAGTTGATGGCAGCCTTTGACTTCCATAGTAAAAAACTAAATACTTCAAAAAATACTATCAACTGTTTGTTTACCCATATTTTACAATATATAAGAAAGAAACTCATACAGGTTTGGAACAACTTGAGAGAGTAAATTATGACAATGTTCAATTTTGGGTGAACCATACCTTTAAAGTTTTATTCAGGATAATAGAAAGAAAAAAAACCTTGCATGCAATCATTCAACAACACCACATAGAAAATATACCACGGGTCTCTCACCACAGCAAAAGCTTAAATAATCAGTTGATAAAACCCACTTGGCCATTTCTCAACCCTTTCCCACTGCTTTCCCCAAGTATAAAACATGAAAATGAGTAGTGCTGTGCTATCATTAACATATAAAAGATAAGTCATTTATCTATAATAAGGCACGAGTGTGTGTACAAAAAAAATCAACCTGAAATGCACTAAGTAAAACTGTTTGTCTACATCATCTTAAAACATATTAGCCTAATTTACCAAAGCCTGAGACGTGCAAAACCAATAACGGTACAATTGATTGGTACATACCAAATCTCTCAACTAATCGCAAGGCAACTTACTGGCTCTGTGAACACTACAGGCTGGCATGAGAAAGGCTTTCTTAAGTAGAATGTGACAGTGAAACTGGTCCTAAACTTGAGGATAAACTTGTCGCTAAATATGTTTCCCTCTACCATCTCTTCCACTTCTAATTGGTGCAAATGTACATGATGTAATCTCAGTTACTGGCCAATGACTGATGGATCGGAGGCTGAAAGCAACGGACATGTTCTACTGGCATGTTCTCTCCATCCCCAGACTTCAGGTACTTGTTCAAAATGGCAAAGATTTCATCATTCAAAATCTGGAACTTGCGAATTCGTTCACCCATTTTCTTTAGTGGCTGAAGTAGGAGGGAAATAAATGGATTAGTTGGTGTCTTGATTGCAGAAGTTACATGAAAAATACAGAAAACTCACTACGAAAAACTCACCACACTCTTGATGATCTCATCTTTGCCGTCATGTTTCTGCACCTTCAGGAGATGGTAGCTGAAGTCCAGGATATCAAAGCGTCTGTGCTGACCGAGTAATGTGATAATCATGCATCCGGCCCAGTTCAGACCATCTCCAAAACATTGCCTAGAAGAGGATCAAAATGCTTAAAAAAAAAACTCAAAATCCTAAATTTGTAAACAGCCGGTGATCAGTTTCCACTCACTCAACGGTGAACTCGTGAGCTCCCACCGGGATGCAGTACACAAACTGCATGGCGCTCCACAACCGGTGAAACTCCACACACTCGTCCACGTGCATCACGCCGTTGCTGGGCAATGGCCCGCGCCAGATCGGGTCGTCCAGATAACCACGGACGCGGGTCAGAATGACCTCGAACATGGAGAGACCGCAGCACAGGCGCTCTTTAGTCAGCAGGTCACCCTCACGGGCGATGGCAATTTGCTGATGAGAGATTGTACAGGGTATTGATTAATATCAGAACAGCATGGCTCACTTAAGTCCGCATCATGATATTGCGGTTCCTGAGTACAAAGAGTTTACTACTAATTAAAAAAAGTCAAAAATAGCTGCAAACAACAAATATTTATACATTGACCAGTAGGTGGCACTGTCACAACATTTAAATGGTATTATGACAATTCTGACAATGACTCATTTATGTTCAAATACTGTTTAACGTGTCTCTGACAGGAACTATTAAAGCAGTCAGATCAAACACCAAAAGTTCATTTGTAATCATCTTGTACTTGTTTGTTTCACTTTTACAACTTCCTAAACATTCAATGGAAGTAGATTTTTGAGGGTGAAAGAGCGCTGTTCATTCAATCCCACACCTACATTTGTGTATTGGCATTGAGAATCGAACGGGTTACAAGTCTGACTCTTTAACCATTATGTCAGGACTGCTTTTTTAAAAATTATTATTGACAAAGTCGACATTATGAAATACTTGGTCATAAATATGATATATAAGTTTGAATTAGATAAAAAGTCAATTGTGACCAAGTCAAAATTGAGTCAAAATTCATTGACTTATACATACTAAGTCAATTAAGACGAGTTGTCAAATTTATGTCATAATTGTGTCAGTTTAATTTTTTTTTATCCAAAAAGCTTAAGTTACCAAAGCATTTTTTTTTTCCTTATGTGGCAGAAATGGGTTTTGGACTTTGAAAAGACTTGGCACAGAAGGAACATAAAAAGCAAGCAAGAAATCGGTTACTAATGCCCTTGTAGAAATACCAATTAATATAACGAAAAGTGACCTATAATAGCGGTGTTAGAAGAATAAAGTACCTCTAATTTCCTCAAGTAACCTTTAGCCAGAAATCACAATTTTTATTTGAAATTAATCAATTTGCCCATTACCACTGACACAACACAACAATCTGGAAGGCTCTGGGATGAGTTCAAAGCAGCAGTTAAGTGTGTAATTGGAGATGCTAATGACAATAAGTAGATGTGTGTGCTGGTGGAGGTGGTAAAGCAGCAGAGCGCGACTAAAGCGGCTGTCGGTGCAGTGATGTTTCACCCACCTGAGGGGTTCCCAGGCGCTCGATCAGAGGCACCAGATGCAGCGCTGTGTATTTGGCCTCCAAACGCTTCATCTTTGCATCCAGACGCTCGCCTTCTGCACAAGTGTGGGATGTAGAGATTATTGGATATGTTTGAGGAACTTCTTACATGAAGCATGTTAAAAATACTGAATATCCTCAGGAAACATACATAAACATGAGCTTACCTTTAACGTGAACTCTTGGCAAGATGTTCTGGAAGGGCGCTGCATGCAACAAGTCACACACCTCCTCTTGAGACTACATGAAAGCAGAAATAATTGCAGAAACGATGGTTTTTAAAGCCCGAGTTCAATTCAAATAAGCAGTCTGAGACAAGCGTCCATTGCTGCTTTCACGCACATGCATAATCACAGAGTTTTGGTGCATTCATTTAGCTCTTCTAATAAATTCTGGTCATGTTGGTGAAGCACTGCAACTATTAATCACTGGATCAATATTTATGAGTCTTTTCCTATCTTTTTCTTTTTGTAACACTTTACAATAATATTCAATTCTTTAACGTTTCTTAATGCATTAGATATGAACTAACATTTTATTATTCTTAATTCTAGTTCTGTTCATAACACAAACTAAAGACAATTTGTAGATTTTTACAACTTGAAAATGTAAAAAATTGAGTTTATGTAGAAATTAACCGAGAAACAGAAATCAAACATTAACCATAAACATGAATACATGCTGCAAAAGCATAGTTCATTAACATTTCATGTTAGCTATTGTAATGTTAATGTATATAACATTTTTTTATGTTCTATACATTGTTTTTATGATATTTATCTCTGAAAAAAAAAAAAAAACTTAAGCAAACACATGAGAGCATGCTGAAGGAGTAACCATTAGTAAATGAGTGATGCAAGCAACAACAATATTTTATGTAAAATATTCAAGAAATAATGAATACCCTCACAAAAAAAAAAAAAAAAAAGTACGTCATGTCAAAAAGGTGTTAAAAGCATGTTTGATGAAGCCTTTTCGAAATCCTTGGCACAGATTTCTATGGTAACCAGGTTCCAGTAGATGGAGCCATGCAGTCACACCACTGACAGGAGCCGTTCAAATGAGGCTGTTGACATTTAAATGAAAATGCAGAGAATTACAGCCGACGGACCTGATTGGACTGACCTTGCCATCCGGCAGAGCAGGTCATTTCACACAGGCATAGAGACTTTCTCCAGCAAATCTATATTTTAACAGACAGCCCTTGATTGTTGACACTATATAATTTGAAGATTAATTGTGGTGGAAGACAGAATCTCTCTGGGTAACTTTCATAACTGTGACTAATGGTTGACAATTAAACAGCAGCTTATCACATCTGTGAAAAGCCTCTTGAGTGTCTGGCTGAACGGCACACATTCTCAACCGTGCTGGAGGGATGTTTCAGCCATTATGCAATCAAAACCCAACCTTCCTAACAGATTTAAAATGTGTTTTTTTGTGTGTGTGTTTTCTTAATGAAACCTTCCAGATAAGCTTCATTATTGGTTTATTATTATCATTAATTTTTGACAAAGCAATGTAGAATCGAAAGGGCATTCAAGGACAGAACATGTTATACTGCACTTAAAAGCCACTGAATTATTGTATAATAATTATACATACAGTGTTGGATCTCACATTACTGAAATATATCTAGGTGTTAAATTGAGACTTCAGGGAATCCATATTATGACAAAAATATCACCATGTAGCACCTATATATACAATTTATCTCATCCTTAAATTAATTTTAACCTTAAGTTGGAGATGTCAACTACCCCAATAAAAAGAAAATATGTGGCTGAAGTCTAGCTGATGTCAGCCTTTGCCAAATGTCATTTATGCTGTCTTCACATGCTATCAGAAACGTCCTACTTCCCACTTCTGAAGTCGTGATTACAAGCTCATCACATTCAAGTGCTTTATTGTCAGATAGAAACAGGAATCATGGAGTTTGTCACACCCAACTCAGGAACTTGGGCATCAAAATTATACCATCGCTTCCCAGTGGTTAATATGACTCAAGAGGCCATTCATGTCCAATCTTTAGCGAGGAAACTCGTATTTAAGATAATTCCAATAGCACGTGAAGGCAGCATTACTTCTCTATTTGTGCCCTAAAGGGGCTTAACTCATTAACAAATTACAAATCAACCCAAACACATTAAGAGCTGTGGAACAGACGTTCAAAATTTGCAAGCAGCCAAATGGCCTTTCTTTGGGGACACAAACATTTAATTTCTAAAACATTTTAGATATAAAAAAAAAAGGTGTCAAAAGTGTGTGATAATTCATCACTTTTGATTAAAGTTAATTGTTACTATTCAGACTTTGCTGCTAATTTTCTTTTCTTTTCAAAGTCGATGCCTATTTGCGATGCGACAGAATAACTATAACAGCAAGATCGCATTAGTTGTGCTTCTAAAGTGACAGTGTTGCGTAACAAAACAACAGCTCTATACAAAAAAAAATGGCACGCTCATGCAGGAAGTGTGATCTGTAACCTGTGAATAATAGACATTTTATCAAATGTGCACTGCTTTCATGTAAAGTATGAAATAATGCTCGGTATAACATAATGGTCTTACAGAGTTTGTTATAGGGGCTGGTTGTTCAAAAGAAAAAGGTGAAGTTGATCTGCGTCTTAAAAGGGTTGAACACTGACATGGAGAAATTGACAGTGCTACCACATGCAACACAACTGCAGATGTGTTCCCATGACAACAGTGTGTCAAAGTCAGACATTTTAAACACTGAACAGGTGGCAGACTAAATGGCATTCACCTGTGCTGGGTAATATATTCCTTTATCCTGTCATGGGTTCGTGAATAATTCCCAAGTAAAAATGTAGAGACTCATTCATGATTGAAGACTTTAGTGAAGCTGTGTCTCATGTGTCACTCATCTCAGCACAAAGAAAAGAATATAAAAGAAACCAAATGACAAAGGAAAATGCTAATTAGTTACGCTCTACTCCTCACTCTTTACTGTAAGAAAAGTATGTCAAAACCACATCAGTCAATTACTAAAAAATATATTTTTGGTGATGGAATGTGTGATAACTGACCCTTTTCATAGCTTATGTGCTGAAAGTGGTCAAAAGAAATGACTAGATATTATTTGGGATGAAATGTCTTCTTTAAAGAAAAGATGATGGCAAAGTAGGATTAGTCAGTAAGATTTTCAAGGCTGGGTTTAGTGATGTGTTGAGGACAACTTTCTTTAGTATGGTGTGAGTGGCAGAGATAAAGTTGTGACAGCAGAATTGTATCATACCAAGCTCTGTTCACTCAGAAGGCAGAAGAGCAACGCATTTCCAACTTCCCTCAGGTTCTGGAAGCACACGGTCTTCAGCTCAGCATACTCCACAATGTCTTTCAACTGGTGGTGAAAGAACTCCAGAATTCCTGCATCCAGAAGAAAATCATGCATTACAGTAAGGACAGCCTCATTTTGTTTTAGGAAATGTTGAAGTATCTTAAAAAGTATTCATCAACCTATTTTGCATTTGCACACAATTTATTTTAATATATATATATATTAGAGCGGTCAACTTTATGCGTTATCAATTCAAAATCTTTAATGCTTAATTAAATGCTTAAAATGCTTTAATTATTTAACAACTAACGCAAATAAATTACTCAAGCACGCGTAATTGCAAATTGCCACATTCTGTTTCTTCATTTAAAGTGGTGTGTTTATGGCCCTCAATGTCCAAATCAGTCAAATCCTGTAACGCGAGTGTTGTAAAAAGCAGTCCACTGCGGGACGTGCAGCACATGCTTGATATTAATAAGAGTTATAAAGCTTGATGAGCTGTTCCTCAAGGAGCTTTCTGTGTGGAGCAAAACACGGACAAGAAAAGTTTGGCTACCTACTTTGGGCATCGGATCCACGTCTAAACGGTCCAATACACACAAAAATGGCAAGTACTCCCGTAAACAGAGAGCAGTGTTGTACATTGTTTAGTTGAATAGAAAAATAAGCCGACCTTACATGTCAGAATAAGTTGTGCTAAGTCTTAGTTTTGGAAATGACTAAAATTGTCCAATCTGAAAGTTTAATTTGCTGTATATAGACAATTATGAAAATGTACGTGTTAAGATAAATGGTGTAATGGTGCTCAATTTCATGATGTGTACGATTAATCACAATTAAAAATGTGAATCTATTGGCAACCCTAATGTGTTTGTGTGTGTGTGTGTGTGTGTGTGTGTGTGTGCGCGCAGTTTCTTTTCGTTGTATTAATCTTACAAGTAGAAGCTTTTAACTACATAAACAGACCATTTGCCATTTTATACCCTCTGCTTTTCTCTATCTCTCTACTCCACCCACTTCATTTTATGTTTTTCTCCAGGCTGTCTGAAAAGCCACATAATCAGACACAGTCATGATTTCAGCATGGAGTGCACCCTCTCAGTATGGTCACCCAGAATGTAACAAACAAAGAGAGAGGGAAAGATGGCAAGAGGTAATTACCAAACCTTCTCAAATCAAGAGGAGTCAGACTACGTCTTTTAAAAAAAAGCATCTGCTGCGCAAGCTCTGCTTGCACCAATGTGTGAATGACACTGCAGACTGCCAATCTGCCCAGCAGCACAGTTGGACTTACCAAAGCTTAATAATGTAGTGCTTATCTTCTACTTGGTGATATTTACACAGGGTCAAAGTTCCTCTCTTGGGTCAGAAAATAAAAGGCTTGTTTAGGAATGTGATTTTCACCTGGCGAGCCATACTCGTGGCGAGGCAGACGGCATATCTTGGGCATCACTTCCATCAGGGTCTTCACATATTGCAGGATGGTGCCCTGAAGCTGCATCGGAAAGAACAAGACGACGAGGTGATTTCAGCACAAATGTTTGCTAATACCAACACATCCTGAAAAAGACATTCTTTATCCTTTAAAGAAAGATTGGTGGTGCAAAAAGCTTGCTCTAACAATGATCTGATTCAATTAAGATTCTTAAAAAAATTATGTGATGCATCAAGAAATTAGGTATACACCGTATCATTGCAAACCCATGAAGTTGCTTGTTGCTAGCACCACACTCATTTCTTTTAGTGCTGCTGTACAGCCCAAATGAACTGTTTGCATCATTCAACCATTTTCCTGTTATCACTGTAAAGCTGCTTTCAAACAATCTGTATTGTATAAAGCTCTATATAAATAAAGGTGACTTATGTTCTACAGTTTAAAACCACTCAAATTAAGGCATCACTTTGAAAGCTCTAGTAGGAACGTGGTCGGACATAAATACAATATACAACATGCATGTCCTCTCACATATTTGAGAGTAGCGGATTAAAACATAGATTATGTCTAGGGTCTTGCAAAAGCCATCAGATCTCCATATACAAACTTCAATTTGAATGCTTGTGCACGTACCAGGCTTTTGACGACCTTTAACAGCTCTTCCATCACCACAGCAATTCCCTGGTATCCCAGAAGTCTGCAAATAGCCTTAATATGCGGAGGTCCCAGGAAGTTCCGGTAGAGGCTGTATATGCTACTGTATGCCAAATTCAAGGCCTGAATCATCATCATAAAAAAAAGAAAAGAGCATGTTATGGAATGCATGGAGCAAAACTGATGAGTTTATGTTGAGGCATAGTTTCATTTGTTAGTTACAACTATTTGTATGTCTATGTAAAAATAGTAATAGCAGAACAGTAACTGTTACAAAATTAAATAAATAATAACATCTCCTCCATTAGATAATTATAGGGAAAAACAATCTGATTACTGTAGCTCATACCCAACAACACAACTCAGAACCAGCTGTGGCTTTGAATATTTATCAAAAAGAGAAAATGCAAACATTACCCAAGTGCTGTCAAACTAACAAAGGGTGTGCATTATATATATATATATATATAAAATCATGACAACTTTTGAAATAGTTTTAGCATGTTAATGAATATGGCAATGTTCTACTGCTGTTTATTATTACAGCTGCTGCAGAGCAGTATGGACTTGCTACTGGCAATAGATACACAGTGTATGCTGTGAGCATGTAAGGTATGCTGCTGCTGACATACATAAATCCCATAGAAGTAGATCTAGACAGGTGGAGGATTTCAGAGTAAGTCTGACAGCGCACTGCAGGATTAGCCTACAGCAAACACTGAAGTAGACTATTTGAATAATAAGCAAGTAATCTCATTGGCTGCAGAATCAGCAGTGGCCAATGAGCTTTCTCCATATGTTAATGACGTGATTTCTTCATCTATCAGCCTGTGCCTCTAGACAGTCATGACTAAAATTATATATATATATATATATACACATATGTATACATATATGTATATATATATATATATATATATATATATATACACACACACACACACTAAATGAATCATCATTTATTCCAAATTGGCTCTCAAGCACTAGGCCTATTAAACTAAATTCTTTACACTGTGCCAATGATTTTTTATAAGCTTCCTTTGTTTATTGGTGTCAAGTTACTAAAATTAAAATTTTAGAGTTTTTAAACAGCAAAAAAAAAAAAAAAATTGGAAAGAAACAAGTTCCTTCTGTTTCTCCAATTAGCAAACAGTACTTTTGTTGACCGATTAAAGATTATTAATAAATGCATGAGCATGCATGTCCGTAGGTGTTGTGGCAGTGAGTCAGAGGAGACAGGTCGCCAGTCTGAGGGAGTAATTGAAAGCACAGTGGGGGAGGAAAAACGCTGTGTGTTTCTCCAATGATTGAGGGAGAAAGGATATGTAAGAGACAGAGGACAAGTAAGAGAGTTCATGCTCTCCCAGCTGTAATTCTGTTTAAAATGCAGTCTACGCAAAACATTGATGTGTCGTCTCCCCCCTCCCCACTGCACTCTCTCTCTCTCTCTGCTTTATGTGCCGTCTGCTGCTCTAATAAGAAAAAGGAGCCTTTCTGTGCAGCGGTATGGATGTGGAGCCCTTTCTGAAGCAGACTTGAGCCATGCCAAACAGAAACCTACAGGTCATACACTCTCACGCTTCAGGGGGATTCTGTCTGCAGCAACGAGACGATCTGTCTATGAAGTGACTCCTCTTATCTCTTACGGTAGGATTTTTGCTCCTTTACCTCTTGATTTCAGTTTTCCCAGACCCTGTTAAAATCTTCCCAAAGATTTTTTTTTTTAAAGTGTGGATTACCTGTAAAGAATGGTAAAGGACCAATTTAAGTACTATCTGAAAATACAAGTAAAGACATCTTTAGCTGCTATGCAGATCTG
Source organism: Phoxinus phoxinus (assembly GCF_949152265.1). NCBI lineage: Eukaryota > Metazoa > Chordata > Actinopteri > Cypriniformes > Leuciscidae > Phoxinus > Phoxinus phoxinus. The sequence continues at coordinate 12,000,559 of NC_136886.1, forward strand.
AAACAGATTGAAAAGAGTTACAGAGCGAGGGAATATACATTCAGTTTTCCTCAGACATGAGGGAATTGTCTGAGTGTTATTGATAGTGTGCTTCTGGAAGATCAAAATGATTAGTGTTCAAGCTTTCACACAGTGCTGACTGCCAAGTAATTACAGTGTGAATGTGTAGCATAAAGGTTCACCACTCATCCACACAATGTGGTGATTTATTGATTGAGTTGATGGGCTTCAAACAAACTAAATCCATGAGCAGCAAGAGAAACAAAACATGGAAACTATTATAAACAAAGCAATTCACATTTTAAGCCAAAGATACATATCCTGGGATCTCTGCCTACTCTCTAAGTGTTAAAGCAGGGGATATTAGAAATAAATAAAAATTTACAAATATAGAAATGAAAAGTTTAAATAAAATAATCATGAATCAGTGTTTGACCATGCATAATCAATGGCCGGTCTTAAAACAATGGACACTAAATATATAGTTTATTTGTTAAACCATGACATTTATATAATTTTAACCTCAAAACTATATTTATTGTGCTGTGATGCCATTCAATTATAATGACTCGAGAGAATCCCTTAAGAACTTCTCTCTTGGCAAGGGGATATATGGATGTTGCGTCAATTGGAAATTCACATAATCCTGCTTTAGATACCTTGATACATAGTTTTGGAGAGGGAAAAAAAAATAGATACAATGTAATCAAGGCGGATAAAAAAAAAAAATCTCTTGTGCTCAATAACCTGGTGCTTTTTCCCACTAGATAAATCTGCTTTACCTAACACCATGCTAGTGTAGGGCAATTGTACTTGAATGAAAGAGAAAACTGAAATGACAAAAGAGTGTATAACCATAAAAAAGCCATCTTATGTTACCTACTCAACCAATGTTAATAATCACAATTTGAATGACAAATTAGACAGAAAAAAAAAATACAAAAGATACAAATGTATTGACCACTGCAATTGGCTAAAACGCGTTTATAGCAAAGCTGCAGGTTTTTTATATATCCGTTTCATACAACCATAAATGTTACCGATTAATTCCTTTTGACAAAGCCCTTCAATTCAAACACAATTTCAGTTCTGAAACCAATGATTGAAGTTTTAAAATAGTTTTAAAAACATGTTTTATGCCAGATGCAAGCCCATTGGTAATTTATTAGGGTCTTTTTGTACCACTTTCAAGGATAGAAATTATCTGAATGAATGTTTTTTGCCCTCTATTCTTTCAGATTCTTCAAAATCGTTGCATGTCGTCTTAAACCAGCTTTCATCATCAAACTGTGCGTTCATAAGAGACTGAGTCTTGACCTAAAAGACATACTCAACATGCCTATCACCATTCAGAACGTCACCGCCACCTCTGCCATCGTCAACTGGCCGTCTTCTCCAGGCTGTGTGGATACGTTCTACAGCGTCATGTATCACCCTAACTGGAACAGCCTTCTGATGGGTTACACGCGCAAGAGTTTCCTGCGCGAGGACAGGGTTCCCGTGAGCCAGACGTCCACCAGTCTGGGCGACCTCAGTCCTCAGACCACATACATCCTCTGTGTCACCTGCCAGTCTGCCAATCCCACCAGAGAGCAGTGCCAGGTCTTTAGTACCCTAGATGAAGGCACTGAGCTCGGGGAGAGCGGCAGGGAGCTGGCGATGGGAGTCTGGCTGGCCAGCAGCATTCTCTTGCTAATCATTGCCGTGGCTCTGCTTTGGGGATGTCTCCACACCATGTGTCCAGCAAAGAGGGACCCAGGAAGAGGAAACCAGCCAGGTCCGAACCATCCACACCTGGCTCTGACCCCCATGGGTGGGAACATGGGAAGTGAAGGCAGAAAAAGTCTATATATGCCCGGTTGCTGCGAGGAGGACTCTCAGAACGCAACAGTGATAGAGAATCCTTTTCGAGTCGAGCATGGCAGAGAAATGGCAAATGGGCAGAGTCGTGAACTTCGAACACAAAGTAATAAACACAGATTTGGCCCCGAGTCAGAATAACTGGGGTGCCAAATGTGGTATACTGACCCCTAAAATTAAAACGATTAGAACTTACACAATGAGGACAATCAACGGGGTGGAAAGCTTTTTAAGGAAATCAGACAGTTGGGCTGGGCTGATGGGGTTAAATTAGCATTTAAATGTCAGATGAAAACATAATTAGTTAATCAACCAAGGAAACGGAAGGAGGCCCCATAGCTTACACTGTACTGGACTTTAACACCGTGTCCTAACTACACGCGACGCGATAAAATTCCAGCGACAGCTTGTGTGTCTGTCCACACTAGACGCGACGCAACTGTGAGACGCCACACGTCAATCAAAAAATCACAGCCATTCAGAACAGTGTGTGGGCGGAGTCTCTCTGTGAAAGCGCACTGCTGGCCCGCACTCGCATTGGAAATGGGTAAGGACATAATCAAATCAAGAAATAACATTATTAAAAATCAAAACATTAACAAAATATACTCATTGACTAATTTTGTTATGAAGTACAGTTGTATGTTTGCATAGAATTCAGTTTGAACGCTATATTATATGCTTTCAAAATCTGAGGTAAATTATCCATTATCGCTTGTGGCACAGTGACCTATTTTTAACTAAAAATAAATAATGTGTAGCCTACTCATAACCAGTGTAATTTCTTCATATGACAATCAGTTTATTCAATCAGATCTCTGTGTGGGCGGATCTGTCAGAAATAGGAACCGTTTCTAAATTAGAAACTTCGCGTGTCGCCGTCACGTCTGGTTAGGACAAAAAATCTGATTAACATGGAAAAGATACCTTTTATTGCATGTCGTGGCGTCGCGTGTAGTTAGGACACGGTGTAAGGTGCACAAAGTATTATTTTGGTATACCTTTCTAATAAGGTTACATTTGTAAACACGAGTTAATGCATTCAGTACAATAATTTATTAATTTAGGTTTATGTTAAATTATAAAATTTTACCCCAATTACTTTATTTGTTTGTAATAATTTATAATAAAAATAAATCCACCCACTTTTTTAATACTTACAATAATCATTTATTATAATTTTTATCATTCTTACTTGAAAATTATAATTTTTACGCTTAAAGAAATAGGATTTTCTAAGACACAAAATTAAGATTCCAGTCATATCAGACGTATATATATATATATATATATATATATATATATATATATATATATATATATGGTATATATAGAGCTTTAATGCAAATAAGTGTTTTTGATTGTAACGTCTCTAAGTTGACAGTCTGTGGATTCACTGATATCCTTCTCTGCTTGAAATGTACCTTGCCTACCAATCTATCTTGCTTAATAAAAAAAGATTTCCCTGTGTGTTATTGTTTGTGAGAGGCATATTGTAACTGCATGTGAACAAAGCACATAACTGATCTAGGTGTGATATTTAAACTTATTCAAACCCACCTTTGAGCCATATAGGTATTGTGGCTGGGCGTTGGGAGGCTTGTCTCTCTGAAACTCTTGAGAAAATGGCAGCACGGTGCGAACAAATCTAAAAGAGATGGGGGAAAAAAAATATTTGACCATTTTGTATTATTGGGTTTGTCATGCAGTTATTGTCATCTCTGTTCAATCAGCCTGCACTCAGTATCCACTCTATCTCCATTCACAGTACCAATACATTGGAAAAACTCATCACACAAGCTTTCACAGGAACATGTTTCTAAGGGAAAAAGACAAAAAAAAAAAGGTCTACATCCTTTAACCAGAACCTGTAGCTGTGTGTTCAATATAACAGGAGCAGGCGAGAAGTGGCATCAGTGTGCTCTGTGTACCTTATTTGCATCCTGAGCTGAAGCTTATATAGTTTCTGAAATCTTATAAAGATTTAACCTGCAGGGATGGCACCCTCCTACCAGTTATGAACTGCATTGAGACAACAGCTGAACCCTTATGGTGTTAGTTCATTTTGATACGCCTACATTTATGATGAATTTGTCAGATATCAACAGCTCTATCTCCCCTGAAAGCCACCTCAACCTGACAGTGTAAAGATGACTTTAGTCTTCTTTTTATCCCACATTCAGCCTACATGTACATCACGTCCGTACACTCCATCTTGAAGACCTCCCAATTTATTCATTGAAATATTTCCCACCTCACTAAGGATCCTTACAAATCGGTTTCTTTTTCTCTCTGCTGTCATATTTGATATTTGGGTCAGAGTGTACCTTGTAAAATGATCGTGTTCGACGATTATTCGACAATAAAAGAGATGAGAAAAGAAAAAGTGATGGATATAACAGCAAAAGGTAGACAAACACTCAATTCACAGAAAAAAAGATTAAAAAGGTAATTGATTTGCCTCAAATTGCTGCAGATTACACACTTAACAAAAGCTGCCAACAAAAATCTCAAGTGTGGACATACACTTCTGAAACATAACAGTCCTTTCTTGGTGAAAATAAACCAGACATTTCAATCATATCTTTTGATTATTCACATTTAAGGATAGACTGACTATCAATAACTAATGAAATAACTCAATAATTAACCATTCTCTAAAACTAAAGATAAAAGCAATGCTCCATCTTGATTTAAGTGTCGTGGACGTCTGGTTTTTTGATAAGTGATGAAAGAAATGTTCTTTGCAATTTGACTTTTAATCTCAATTACTTCTGTTTAAATGATATATGGATGAATTAATACATTTTGCAACAGCTGAAGCCTGAAAGTCTACATAATTATAGCTGTTAAAATGCTATCCATTTATGACATTATACAATTAGATTATTGCACAACCATATCAGTAAAGATTAGTAGAGCCTGCATGATTCTTTGTAGTATTTATATTTAATAATATATTTAACTAAAAAAAAAACATTATAATTTCTACATTTCGTGGGGGTGAGGGTGATGGGCTGACCCACCTGTTCGTGGAACCGTTGTAACAGTAGTTGGGCAAGAAGTCATAGTTGAGTTCCCAGAAGACATGGAGAGTGATTCTGCCATAGGGTGCGGATACGTTGTGGTTTGCCTCGCGAAACATGGTGTCGATACTGTCCAGTGTCAAATACTTACTGAGGAGCTTGTGGGTCATCCGGTTTATATCCAGCAAACCCTCCAACTCCTGATCATAGACAAAGAGAGAAAGAGCGACTGAAAAAAAAGACCTCTTACATTTTGACAACAATTATGTTTACACACAATGCATGTCTATATTATTCAGGCACACGCAGATTTCTGACAACAATTTGAATGAAAACCAATTATGAGCCTTGAAACAATTTCATTGCATTTTAAAATACTGTCACAAGTATCACAGAGCCAGATAATTATTTCTGCTGCACTGAATATCAATTCTGCTATGAAAGCAACCTCTCTTTCATTAGAAACCTGAACAGGCAAATTCAGGTAGAAACGCAGCTAAACCACAGCTGAAACCAGCTATGCAAATTCAAGGTCTAAGTAAGAGAAAAATGACAATTGCATGTTTCCATAAAAACACTTGAAGGATAAGGCGCCGCACCATGATGGAAGTAAGGTCCTCGCTCTCAAAGCGGTTGATGGCTAGCTCTAGAGATTTGTAAAGCGCAGAGGACACTCGCTGGGTGATCAGGCGGTTCAAGTCGATTGATCGTCCAAGGAGCTGCAAGAGAAAAGGGCAAAAAAAGATGAGCGGACTTAAGAACAGCATTAATAAACAGAAATGAATATGTAATCGTACAGAAGAGTGGCCATTCTTACCTGTACATGTCTCTGTTTGAGCAGCGTCTCGTAACGATTGGAGGAAGGCCACGAGATGTTGGCACCTTGATTCTTACATTCAGCTCTTAGTCTCTTATCCAGAAGGAGACTACAGAGAGAAATCGTGTAACAGAAAATAAGATACTTTTTAAGTCCCCAAAGTTACTTACATTACAACAGAAAAATGGTTTCATATTTGTCCTGAAAATTACATTTTCACAGACAGACTTACCTTCCGGCAAGAATCTTGTAGTAGGCAAAAATTTGATCAGCAAGTTTGTAGACAAACTGGTCAAAGCAGAGATTCACCTGAGAGAAAAAAAAAAGAAAAAAAAAAGAGGCATAATCACTTAAAAGAACATAAAAGCAGATTAAATGCTAAATACAATAACTGACTTAAAGATTTTTTTAGAATGAATGTAGAAGGTCGATAGGGTTTTACCTCAGCTTCAATCTCGTCGTAAAGGAACTGCTTTTTAAACTTTGTGAGAGCGTAGTGAGCGCTGTCGTTGTACAGATCCAGTGAATACAACACGTACCTGTGTACATCAGGCAGACTTAAGCATATGTTTTGCACATATACCATGGCAATTCATGTACTAAAAAAAACTTTATTACACTATTTTTAAGTTGTTCTTGTTACAGTGTAGTTATACATTTATGTACTAAGTAATATTAATTAACAACATGCACTTACTATAGCGTTAGGGTTTGGTTTATAGTTAGTTGCATGCGATTATGCATAATTTACTGTTATTACTATAGTAAGTACATATAATGTCCGTAACAAGGTCATTTAAGTGTTACCAAAATGTAATATTTTGTTCTCACTCCATCATAGAGGCCTCTTTAATCTCGAGGATGTGGTCAGTGAGGATCCAAGGCATGGACATCTCAATGGGAAACTGGATGCGGCGGCCCATTGTGAGCTCCAGAAAGAACTCGCGGAACCAGAGCTGGGACAAATCACAGCACTGCTGCAGTGTCTCTGCAACACAACACGCATGCATAAGAGACAAAACATTAATACTGTCTGACTAAATTCAACTAAATAGACTGGCCCCATAAACTATTTGGACACCAAGTCACCATGAAATCAAAATGGACAATTTTTCATTTGTAATGGAACGCTGCTATGTTTATTATAAATTATTTATCAGAGATAATGTGTATTGGTACATAGCGGTATGCAAAAAAGGTTTGGTTTAAATAGTATAGTCATATAGTTGGGCCCTAAAATCATGGTAATTGAAAAATAAGTTGCACTGTTCATAAAAGGGTGGACATACAAAAAATTTGGGGTGGACAGGCATTTAGCCTGTTCCTTACCACTGAAGTTGAGCAGATGGGTGTAAAAGAATGATTCGCGATGGAATTTCTCGATGTCCAGGATGGTCGGTCCCTCAATACTACTGCGCAGAGTCTTCTTTGAGCCGCTCTTATCAGCGACCAAAGACTCCAGCATCGTCCTGACCATATACAGCTATAGAGGAACAGAAAGAAGTAGCAGATGAAAGGACATTAAGTCTCTGATGCAAAGTTGGACATCTTTACTAAGACAGCACAGCCACTCAACAGACAGATTCACATCACCATTCTGCACTCGTCATCTCGACACAGGTGGGGGGTTCTCTATTGCATTCTGGACTAAGTGCATGAATGTGCTGATGGAGGGCATACAAGTGTCAAAGCCTCCCTGGACATTTCAGCCAGGTATCAAAGGACTCGTCTGTATCTCTGCCCTTGGATTCCATCTGGAATAGTGTGTGTGTGTCCGTGTGGCAATGTATTCCAATACTGAGAGAGGCTACATTCACAACAGTCATTGTTTGGGTCAAATTGCCCGGTTCATAATATAAGACAGGGATTTTCAAACTTTTTGATGCAGGTCACTCAAATATGATCCCCTTCTGAGAGGCAACCTTCCTAAAATATATAGGCAGCTACATAAATTAAATATGATATTATAAAAGGAACAAAATTATATCATTGTTTCCAAAAATTTAATAGATGGATAGTACTAAAGAAAACTGATAAAATATCCAGAGTAGGGGTGGGCGATATGGCAAAAATTTAATATCACGATTTGTTTTTAGGAAAATCATGATTTTTTCATGTTGGCTTTACTATTTTGCAAGTGATGGAGCAGTACAGCCAAACTAATTTCCATATTTAAAAACAATTGCCTTACAAGGTAACATAAAAGAATGACAGACCATTTAGGCCAAAGTACGGGTGATCGAAGATGAAAATATGCATTTAATTATTTTACCTTTGTTATTAAAAATACAAAAACAATATAATATACAAATGAAATAAACAGTGCATTATTTTTTGTGTATTTAACAGTAGTATTAAAGTAAATTGAACAAATGTAAAAAAAAAACAGACTTCACTGTATAAATTATACACACTGGCTCTTATTAAAGCTACTGAAGATATTCAATGAAGAGCAGTAAGTGATTTTCTCTTTGTTGCCGCTTGTCGTTAATGTTAATCAAACAACAAAAGACAGGTTTATTAGGCTGCTGTCAATTTAAAGCACAGATCTAATATACAGACACGCAACCGGTTTTCTCCTAACTGTTTACGTTCACTTACGATAACCAACTGTTTAAGAAAAAAAAAAGCTGATAGAATGCACTGCAGCACGATACTACAATATTTTTTCAAAAGCAGATCGGGGAGACATTTTAATCATTCACGAACGAAAATCATGATGCATGTATAAATCTCTCAAAAAATGGCAATAGCAAAGCACTGAGATCACGTTGAGAGGCAGCACCGATTACAGCTCAAATCCCAGAGGCGCTATTGACATTCAATACAACACCCTTCCACGGCACATCGGATTCAACTGTGCTTCATGCAATATATGTGGCAGAAGCTAGTGAAAGATTACAAGCTCTTCTGAATGACACTGGCAGAGCAGGTGTGACTGTGTGTGTGTGTGTGTGTGTGTGAGAGAGAGAGAAAAACAGGTTGAAAAACAGATAGCAATATGACTTGTTAGGTTGTTTCAGATAAGGGGTTGTATAAGGTGAAAATGGGATTATATGATATGTAGCTAATCTGAAATCAGCGAGTACAGCTTTTTGGACCCTCTTTGAAAAAGACATCAGCAGAAATAGATTTATCAATTTCCTCAGCCTGAAACATACTCTACATAAATACATGACCCCAATCGACTCGATGTCGATGCAGTATAAATCTCACATGCTGTTGCATTCAGAATGAAGGAAATCATAAACTACATGCATTTGAGAATAAATGTTCTGTTGCTCCCTTGAGTTCGGAGGTTTGTTCAGGAAAAATGTTATCCATGTATAATGGGGTTGCTATATTGTCTGCATTTGTGTAGAGCATGTTTCTGTCCTTTATATGGTATACAAAACTGGAAATTGGAAAGTCGCATACTTGAGTGCTGGAGGGTCCCACTGCACGCCGAGGAACTTTGATATCAAATCCCCCTTTAGGGTCTTTCTCGCCCCGCAGCGCTGGGTCATTATGTGGCTCTCTGCCCGCCTCCCAATCACATATGGTCTTACGGATGGCCTGGAGGACACTGGAACAACATCACTGTCAGCTTACAAAGACTTAAACCACTAGAGCAGTCAGACAGAAATGTCATCCGGTTTGGTGCTCTGTTGTACCTCTGGACGACGTTCTTCTTCCTCTTGATAGCCTGACGCAGCGGTTCTCTGAGTGTGACCTGGGCAAAGTCTTGCAGAGCTGAATAGATGGTATGACGGATTGCATGGTTGAACACGCTTTCCATTCGGCCCATCAGCACCTGCAGGCCCTTTATCATCGCAATGACCTACACAAGTAGACAGAAACACATTCAGACAGAGAACTGGAAAACGAAGACTGACTTCTCAGAGTTACTTTGGATACACTAAACAATTGACACAGATAAACAAACATTTCATCATTGATGCCAATTCAGTCATTGATCTGATTCATTTCAGAGAGGATTCATCAGGCTGATTTAAAACACAAGCCTGCACAGAGTTTGATACTGAATTTTAGGCATTCTAAAGAAATAATAAAAATAATTGAAAATAAAAAAATTATTAATTTGATTTGAAATAAAATTAAAATTCTTTATAATTAATAATAAAAATATATATAATTATAGGACACCTGAATTAATTGTTTATTGAGATTTGGCCCTGCAGGTGTACTGACCTCCACCAGAGCAAACTTCTCCTCGCTGGTGTAGTTGTATCTGGTGGCACGTTCATACTCCTCAGCATTATCTGGGCATTCTTTGTTGGAGTATTTGTCTGTAGGGTGCACCAATTTCCAGGAATACTGCAAAAAAAGAAAACATTTTACAATCTTTCATGTATAATTGCTTATTCTATAAGTTATTTTCAATGCTGCTTAATAAATGTTGAATAAACCAACAACAAACTAATTTTAGAAACTATGGTCCATCATCTCTATATCCATCCTAATTAGCAACAAATATCAAAATCCATTTGACTAATTGCAAAGAATGGACTTGTTGCAAGCTGTTTCCATGGCAACAATATTTCATGAGACTGCCAGTATGGAGTGTTTTGTTTGGAACGTCTGTTCCAAGAAAATAAAAAAAGCATAGCTAGAACTGACTATTAAAGTGAAATGAATGATTAAAATCAAAGGTGAAAACATTGATGGCCTTGTGGAAGTAAGAGAAAGAACATAGGTCCGGTCTGGTCTACTCAATGCATGAGGTTCAGGCTCTTTGTCTCAAATGGGTGGGTTGATGCTACTGAAAATTGGAGGATAGTTAGTCTTTTGTGAGTGCAACAGGCTGGCAATTTCTTTGCCAATTCATGAGAGATAACTGAATTTGGTACTTTGACCACCCAGAAAGCCTCTTTCATGTCTGCTTGCGCTTGAAGGGACAAATTCACACAAAACAATGTCAAAATGCCCACCTCATACACATTGTCGGTTATGTAAACGTAAACAATTGAGCAATAACACGCATGTCACATTATAGTTGCTACGGGCATTAGGTCTTTTTTTTCTTCTTTTTTTGGGGGGGCATTAGGTCTTAAAAGTGACAGCCGCCTAATATTCCTGCTGCTGTCCGTTTTTAATATTAATCAAACAACAAAAGGACAAAGAAGATAGTTTAGTCTATTTGAGACCTTGAGACAGGGCTGTCTGGTCATTTGGTAATAGAGTAATCAGTCAATTGTTTTTGAAAGTAATTGGAATTTTTTGTATGGTAATAAAAATAGACCAAAGCAAACAACAGCCTTTAAACTGACTTAAAATACAATAATAACAACAAGGCAATAATCTTTGGTTCAAATAAAGTATCAAGAGCAAGTAATCCTATGGTTTTAAAGAACAAGATTGTTAAAAATACATAATATACATAATATAAACAATCAACTTGCGTACATTATGTATTACAATAAATGCCTTCAGAGGGTGCCAAAGGCCTGGTAATTGTTGTTGTTACACTTTACAGTAGATCAAATGCTTGTTTAATATTGGCCAAATGACATGTTCACTTAATCTTTGGCCAGTTCTTTACAATGAGATGTGCCCCACACATGTAAATGAAAATATGGAACAGCATTTCCTGTGAACGGACCCGATGTGAGATGCACGTAACCTACATGCATTCAAATAATTGTAGCGCCTTTGAATCACAGCCTTTGTGAGTTCACAATAGCACTATGCTACACTGGTTTTAAATGGTTTTCATATATTGTGCATATTTGTACTTTTTTTTTTTTTTATGAAGAATGTTATTTTTCATTTGATACAAAATGTAATTTTTTTATATGCCAAATTATACATTGCATTAGTTTATGTATCCCAGATTTTCAGTGGTCTCAAAGTTTTGTACCTTATTGTATGCAAATCTACAGAGCCCCTAAATGGACATGGTGAAGAAGAAAAATATTAGATGGGAGGGACAAATATATTTCAATGCTTTTGTGTTCACTCGCAAAAGGGGTATTGAAGGTTTTACAAACGGCACATTTTTTTATTTTTTTTTGGGGGGGGGGGGGGGGGATGTTGGACCCACGCAGACATATTGAATCTCAAAATTTTACTTCACACCAAACTTTATTACATTTCAAGAAAGTTATACAAGAATTTGACTACTTTTGAGTGATTTTTGTTGCTTTTATTATGCAGATATATTGATGAGCAGCATGAATCCAGCCAAGCGTCACCCACATAATCATTACGGGGCAAAAGTTTATCTTGGTAGTGTTCATATACACAAATATGAGTGATAAGTCCACTCACCACTTCCATGACCTGAGCACTCCACTGAGAGAGCAGCTGCAGGCCCTGCAAAGCAAGATCAAACAACTTCCTGTATTCAGAGTCGGTCTTCTGAGACTCCTGACGCCCTGAGCCGGTCACCACCTGCGAAAATGGGAAAAGGAAGCGATAATAAACAGCAAGTAAACAAGATAACATAACATCTAACACAACTACTGTCATTACAGAGAAAACGAGCAAATTAATGAACCACTGAAATCTCATTACACAAGCTAATGACAAAACACCAGGATACCTGCAGCATCCAACAGGAGCTGCATTCGAAATGAACAAACAAAGGATGGAGGAAATGCCAAAACCCTGCACCTATGCATTTGTTTCAGCAGTCCAAAGACAGCACAAGATACGAGCACAGTGTCAAAACCCCTGGCATCTGACAACCATAGCTGTGGAACGAACAAACAAATTCCTCCCTGCTTCTCCTCGTCACTGGGTTGCTGTCACTGATATCAGACCCCAGTTGTCCTCTGGCTGCCAATGTGTTCTCATTACAGTGCTGCTGCTGCCATGACTTAATTCAAACCCAGGATGGCCTCCTGCCCTCACATTTCCATATTCATCTGTAAGACTACCGACCCCAGTGGTTCTGAATGCAAACTTCGAGTTGACGAGATTGAGCCTTGAAACCATTCAGCCGTGGAAAAGGGAATAGTGTATGAAGCGAGAGCTGCTCGCCCTCCCACGGCTAATGAATATTCCTGAAATCTATTCACATGAGAAAAACAAACTCAAGAGCAACGCAAGCCACTGTAGCTTCTGATTCTCATTAAGCCGTACCATTAGTGCATTTCTGAAAGAGATTTTTCAGCATCCAATATGCTGAGGCAAATTTTTAGCTAAGGAAAATCAGATTTACTATAAGAACTAGAGTATAATATACTATGTTGAAGCTGAATTTTTAGCAGCCAGTCTTCAGTGACACATGATCCCTCAAAAATCATTCCAATATGGTGATTTGGTGCTCAATAAAAATGTCTTATGTTGAAAACAGTATTGGATTGTGGATTCAAAGACAGATAGTACAAATGTTTAATCAAAAGCAAGTCTTTGGGAAAAAACTAGAAACTATTTGGAAGTTAATAACAACAGAGACTGTGGAAAGGTACTGTACATAAAAACAATGCCAGCAAGAATACAAGCTGTTATCATGGCCAAAGGACGCCATACAAGTTTTGTGGATATTATGTGTGAATAAAGACTATTTAGTTGTTTCATTTTTCTCTTCATTATGACAGGCGGTCTAATACATTTGTTTAGCACTGTGTATATATATGTTTTAAAGATTCTTCCCAACAATTATCTATTTTATAGAATACTTTGATTTGATAGTTCAAGTGAAGAATTGACAACTGAAATGTATAGTTTTTGTTTTACATGTTTCTATAATTTACAGGTAAATCAAATCAGACCAGATGTTTAACAAAAAGTCTGTAGCAGTGGAAGATTGAGGATGATTACTACAGCCAAAGTTTTGCTTTCAAAAAAAAATTTATTTTCAAAGTTAGTTCTCTGAGAACGACTCGGAGAGCTAACTTTGTCAGAGGTTTTTATGTTTAGAAAGAGTAAGACATTTGGCAGATTAGGTAACAGACATTTTGTCCCCCGCCAACGTCATGGCAATATGAGTCAGTACATGGCGACTGTGCAGTCTACACTGCATTTCTTTAAAAAGACTGAAGAAAAAATAAAACTCTCACCTCACTGTTGCTGTAGCGAGCCAGCTCAGAAATGAAGCGCATATGGTCTTCACGGATTTGAATCATCTGCTCGCAGATATTATACTGCGGACTACTGCCTGCAGATGTGCACGACCACCTAGAGGATGGAAGAGGACAGGCAATTAAAAAACATGGAAGGATCTAGTAGATACTTCACACAAATATAAAAAGACCATTTTTATTCTTTCACAAAAAGAAGAAACTCTTTTGTGTTTTTGACTGGAATTTAATTGTGTGCCTAATACTGCAAATACTCTTTCCAAATGTAAACAGTAGCAAAAAAAACAGCATACAGTGGACACAGACTACTTATAAAACTTTTATTTTATATGAATTTACAGTTTCTTGGAAAAGACCAACCAGTACATTGTTAAAAATATCTGCTGAATTTCACAAAAGATAAAGTTATACGAGTTTGGAAGGTGATCTATTAATTTAATCATAGTAAGCTAAAACACATCGGCAAACAACAGCGTTCCTATTTAACTATGGCCTGCATGGGCACTCACCTGGACTTGTTTTCCTCATAGTGGGCGCTGGTTTTAATATAGCGGGCCAGTTCAATCTGCATGTCACCAAACAAAGGCACTACTTGCAATTGCTGTAGGGGTAAAGCAGAATGTCAAATCACATCAAAATCTGTCTCAGATTGACACAAGTTGTCAGACGAGATGGAACGCCGTTTACATCAGGAAAAGCACACACGCATACACACACCTTGAAAAATTTGTCAATCTTTGTGAGGTTGATTCTCTTCTTGGCATCCAGTTTGTAAATGTTGCTGTTGGTTCCATCCATGAGATAGAGACCAAAGCCCATCACCTACAAGACAGTCACAAAAAACTATGTGGAACAATGCCTTAATAATATATAGATTTTTTAGTTGTGTTAAACATTTTGAATCTGTTGAATTATTGTTTGGTCAAGATGATGATACATAAATATCAAGATTCAAATGCAATATCATCAAAAGTCTGAGAAATGTCATCAAAATAATATGGTACCATCCTTAACTAAACTTTGGGTACAAAGGTTTGGGTAAAATGATCAAAAGTGACAGACATTTTTAGGGTATATTTACACAACAACATGCTTGAAACGGCGAAGTTTTTACTATGAGTTTTCTGCATACAGAAGACACCATTGGTAAAACGATCCCCATGCACACGGATCACGAAAACGACTAAAAACCTATACAAACCTAAAACCTAAACAGCTATATTCTGCTGCCATGGAGTTGAAGCACTATAGGCTGAACAAGTCACACCCATGTGCATGACGTCATCATCTTCAGAGATTCATTTAGGTTGTTTACACGGAGACCGTTTTCAAAAACGTGCACTTTGAAACCAGTTGTCAAAAGTTTGCGTTTTTTCAGGCACCCAAAACGCTGTTGTCGTGTAAATGAACGACCTAAAAAGCATTAAATGTTTTACGCTTTTAGCTGAAAATGGTGTCGAGTAAATAGCCCCTTAATGTTTCAAAAAATTTCAAATA
The DNA here is from genome assembly GCF_949152265.1 of Phoxinus phoxinus. Classification (NCBI taxonomy): domain Eukaryota; kingdom Metazoa; phylum Chordata; class Actinopteri; order Cypriniformes; family Leuciscidae; genus Phoxinus; species Phoxinus phoxinus. Next base: position 12,015,786 of record NC_136886.1, read on the forward strand.
AACGCTATTCTTTTAAACTTTCTATTCATCATAGAATCCTAAAAAAAGATTAAGCAGCACAACCATTTTCAACATTGATCATGTTTTTTTTTTTTTATCAGATCATCATATTAGAATGATTTCTGAAGGATTATGTGACACTAAAGACTAAAGTAATGACTGCTGAGAATTCAGCTTTGCCATCAAAAGAATAACTTACATTTAAAAATAATTAAAAAAAAGTTATTTTAAATTGTAATAATATTAAACAATTTTACTGTTTTTATTGTATTTTATGAGGCAAGCATAAAAGACTTGTTACCCCAAACTTTTAAACGGTTATGTTCCAGATGCTAGAAGACAGTGTGTATTTAAATGTCAGTGTGTTCATACTTACTTTGAGTAGCATGTGTTTCTCACTGGGGGTGAGGTACATCTTGTTTTCGTAGTAGTCCACACACAAGTTGACAATGTCTGCCAACAGCTCATCAAATCCGTTAATCACCTCAAGCTGCTGCTGTAGGGACTGAAACAGAGATGCCTGTCAATATCATTGACTCATACACAGAACATGTCTGAAGGCAGCACTGACACATTTATTATGCTGCTGTATATAGAGACATGGAGTAAATGTTGTGCATTTCACAGTTCAAGAACTGCTACATAATATACAAAAACAAAAATGTCATCAGTTGCAAAACACTCTTTGTTTGTTTAGATGCATTTTCTCTGTATTAAGTGTTAGTTTACAGAAGATGGTGTGGTACCTGTGTGATCTTGTTGTGGTTGGCCAGAAACATGGATAAGTTCTGAGATTCCTGAATGGAGGATGGCTCGGACATTTTCCTCAGGAACTGGGCAGCCCTGATGGACAAAGAGGACAATATAAGCAGAGAAAAACTGATGGTGAATATATCACAATGAGGCCACTTCAAGTGTTGTGTCACTACGACAAGCAATTATATAGAATTCAGGCCAAACATAATAAATTGTTGGATTTTTTTTTTTTTAAGAATCTGACACTTGTAAAAATATGTTGCTGTTGTTTGTTGTGGGAACAGTGATAATGCAGGAAAAGTCATATCTACAGACTCCTGGAAAGACAAACAAACAGAATTAAAAAAACTGCGATAGAGGCATAGAGAAAGACAGCTAGAGAGTGACGAGAAAAGTTAGATGACATGAGGTGGAAAACTGGATGGGTGGTTGACAAATCTGACATTTCATAAAAATGTGTTCAGTGGGTGGGCATGCTGAAAACAAACTCAAATCCACACGAACACTCTGAAAGAGCAGGGAAAATAAAACTAGACAGCTCTAGTCTCTTTAGGCATATGATGGTACGCAGTTTTTTGTGCAGCATCTCTGTTCTGTTTATCATCATTTAATAGCATATTACAACGATTTCTGAAGGATCATGTGACACTGAAGAATGGAGTAATGATGCTGAAAATTCAGCCAGGAATAAATTATACATTTACATTGTAAAAAGTTGTAATAATAGTTCACAATATTACTGTTTTATTGTATTTTTGATCACATTAATGCAGCCTTGTTGAACATAGGATACATTACAAAAATCTTAAAAGTAGTGTGTATGTGTAAACTTTTTCTTAGTGCATGTATGGATCAGTGATAACTGGATAGAAGATGTAGCATGACTGCCATCTAGAGGCCACATGTATTAATGACGAGGCCCGACGCAGAACTGAGGCTCACAGAAAGTTACCTCTTGTAGGCGGAGTGATCATTTTTGACACTGCACTTCATGTTCTTAAGTTCATCCAGCACCGCAAACATGTTGATGAACTTCCCCAGCGTGAGCAGATAGGCTTCAGACACAAAGTCCTTCCTCCGCTCAGCGTGACAAAGACGTCGAACTTCCCCACAGAAGCGATCTATCGCTGTCCTCTGAGAGTGAAGTAAAATGAGAGCGAAGCATTAGTGTATCTTACAACATCCTGTACTCAAATTCAGAAATAGCATTAAGCGTTACCTGAAAGTACATGAAGTTCATTAGTTTGGTGACTTCCGGCTCGAGCACCTCCACTGTCTTCTCATAGATCTCCACTCGGTTAGGCTGTTCATTACACTTCACCTGAGAGAGGGACAGATGGAGAGGGTCAAATCAACAGACTACCAGCCTGTGTTGGTGGTTTTTGAGAGGCTTTTGGCATTACTAATTACCTGAGGGATAGCTCTTGAACAGCTTCTCCATGTATACAGCATCACAGCATACTCCTGTCCTTCCTCCAACATCTCATTCTGCAACACAGCAAAATCTCATTACAAAATTAAAATATACTCGAGTAACTGAATGCCGTTAAATCGTTCCTTCCTTCCTCCCCTCAAATAATAAAGTTTTAGGATACTAAAAACAAACTATGAAGTAAATGAAGAAAAAAAATAGACTAATCTAGAATCTTAAATATCTAGTTTTACTCAAATAAAATTAATAATAAATGTGTCAATTTTCAATTAAACTGATGAAAAAAAATTTTTTTATAATTAAGATTTTCTATTTTAAACTACTACTACTAATATTCATAATGCAAAATAAAAAGAATTTCTGGACTAGTGAATTTTGAAGACCAATGTGTACATGCTTCAAAAACAGATTCTACAATAAACCATTATCTCGTGTTGAATATATTCCCAAAGAACAGATTAACCCACTTAATCTTCAGATCTTAACAACTTAGAAAATCTCTGCTAGGAGTAACAAAACAACCATTAACTCTCTCTCTCTGTGTGTGTGTGTGTGTGTGTGTGTGTGTGTGTGTGTGTGTGTGTGTGTGTGTGTGTGTGTGTGTGTGTGTGTGTGTGTGTGTGTGTGTAAAAACTACTTCCACACACACCTCAATTCCTAACTGATGCCAAACAGTCCCCGACAGCTTTTACCTCTCACTAATAGAGCACACAGCAATTCACATTCAATACAAAAACCATTCAGAGCGGCCTACTTCGCTTGGCCAGGCTCCTCAAATGAGCACGGTGACCGCGGACAATGAGGTACTCAAATGGGCCCTCTTGAATCATTTCAAGCCCCTGACAGACTCCTCTTTAGCAGGGCTTCCAGAGAGCTGGCTTGATAGACTGGTTCAGACAGCCGAGGTTAGCTTTACAGAGCTGTGATTGAGTCGAGGTTTAATAAATTAAAGAAGGGCACCTCATGAAGGTGGAGATGAACAAGCTAAGCTGTTTGTGTGAAAATGCTGAGAGGATCTTACCATGTTGGAGTGGACGGTGGCCTGCTCGATGTAACGGGCGATGCCTGTCACGAAGGCATTGCGGTCCTCAAAGTTGGTGTTGAAGTTGGGCTGAGGGTGGCAAAAAGCAGCAGTGTGGTTATGCAAGCACCCTTTTGTACATGTGTAGGTCATTTGGGTTTATATATTCTAAAATATACTGAAGATCTAGATCAATGTGTGTTGCACATGTCCTGAAAAGTGAAGCCAAAGCATTTCGATCAAGGCAACAATCGTTTCTGGGATAATTTGGCTTCATTTTTCTGCAGTAGAAGGAAGTGGAGACGCGTCGTCCATCTTTTTTTGCAGTCTAGATGAAGGGCTGATCAGGGGTCAGTTGTTACCTGGTAAATGAGGGACGAGGGCAGAGGCTCGATGCAGGGCTGCTGATCTGGTAGCGGCAGCTCCTCCAGCAGGTCCACATTGGACAGAGCATCTTCCAGAGTCACTGTGGACGCCATCACTCTAGAACGAAACATGAAACACATATGAGACAAGAACACTGGCTACATTCAGGATAGCATACTACTAGTGCTATAAAAAAATTATAATTATTTTATGCATGTTGAAGACAATATTTGTCAAAATGTGCGGTATAAAACAGATCATTTGACAGGAATTCTGAATGCCCATCTCAGAATGTAACACGCTTGACTTGACCTTCCACTTCAAAAGCGATGAATCAGAACAATATCAACTGCATGACTCAGTTTTTCTTGACATTCTAAAGCCAAGACAAATGGACACCACTCGATTGGAACTTGGAAGCACTTATTCTTACAGTATAATGTAACTATCATTAAAAAGATGAGTCAGAAATGTATTTTATTCAGCAAAGAAGCATTACATTGATCAAAACTGACAATGTAGGCTATATTTTTACAAAAGAAAATCAGTTTAAAAAAAATTAATTTCACCTTTCTATTCATTCTGAATATATAGCAGAACAACTACTTTGCACATTGATAAGAAGAACTGTTTATTGTGCAACAGCTGAGCATATTAGAATGATTCCTTAAGGATCATGTGACAGTAATGACGCTAAAAATTCAGCTCTGCCATTAAAAATCTTGCTTAAAATATATTAAAATAGTTAAGTTATTTTAAATTGTAATATTTCACAATATTACAGTTTTTACTGTATTTGTGATCAAATCAATGTTATAAATAATAATATATCTTAGTGAGTATAATAGATTTATCAAAAAACATTTTAACAGTAGTGTACACTGTACACTCATTTTTACTATGTGCAACATTTTACTACTAATAATAACATTAAAGCTGCAGTCCGTCGTTTTTCCTCTTTGTCGCCATCTCTGTTCGAAATCTGCAATTGCAGTTATTCGCGGAATTATTAACTGTGCGTGGGTAGTAAATCGGCATGAAACAGCGCGGATGAACACAATGTATTGAGGAGAACCTGTCGCTGCCGCGTCGCTGTGGATACTGTACTACTGTCATCAGCAATCTCAGAGTATACTTTTTGAAAGTGTATAACGTTAACCAACATTAGAATTTTCATCGGTAAATGTCATCTGAACAAGTAAGTAACATTCACTTTTGTTCTGACCAAATTCGGGGGGTGGGGGAAGCATTGCAGTATAGGCTATATCATGCTGATTAAATCTAACGATTGCATATCACGTCAAAACGTGAAAAATATATTTTGTTCTCAAATTATTAATTATTCTACATCATTATTGCGTGACTACATTTAATGTGTATTAGGGCTACCTGTAGTTCAGTTTTCATTTCTGTGCAGTATAAATTCTAATTGTCATACCAACAAATTTATGTTCCTTATAACTGTTTCTCTTTTAAATAAAAAACACACACGTATGTGTAATCAAATGCTTATTTAAAACTGTAATATAATCAAATTTTATTCACATACATTTTGAACCCCTTCAAAACACGGAGTTCACGCCACCTTTCAAAAGCCCTGCCGATGTTTATCCCTGTTTTAGCATGGGCTCGGTTGCAGTCTCTTTTTTTCTGTAGCCACTCTGAAGTCCGAAGTCTTTTGGGTTTTACAACTGGTGACTCTCCAGTTGTCCCTGGTGATTGTCGCTTTAAACTTTCGGGATCCGCCATACCAAGTGCTAAACTAAAACTCCACCATCATCCACACACGCTATATAGGCGACTAGCCGGGACTCATTCTATATGTGTACAGAAGTGACGTAATGACGCAAAGACATGCTTGAAATTCCCGCGGAAATCCACCAGTACCACTGGAATTAAAATCATTATTACAAGCTTACCGTTTTGAATCGAGGTAAGGCAAGCAGATCGTTTTGAACACTGGCTGGTTAAGTTTTTTTTCAAAAATGTCTTTTTTGATATTTTTAAACACAAAAAAGTGCCGGACTGCAGCTTTAATAAGTAAGATTAGTAAATTCTACAAGACTATTAAATAACAAAACTACAATTTTAATCCCACATTGTTCTGCTCCAGAAGGCTGTCCAAAACACTCCTGACTGTATGGTTTTGATATCACACATAGTAAGCACTAACATAAACAATGGTAATGTTTGGAAACCATGGCAACAGGGCAAGCAAGCGTTTTAATAGTTGACAGGAAAATATAAGACCACAAAACATAAAAAAAAACCGTTGTTATCTTTGCAACTGGGTAACTTTTTCACACCTCACAGAGTCGACTGTCAGAATGAAAGTGCCCTCCTACTTCCTCTCTTCCCCTAATGGGGCAAAACCTCATGTTCGCGTCCTAATCTGGCACAATGCAATAAATCTCTCCTGTAAAGGGAAGTTCATACTGCTGACATTGATTTAATTGCTAGAAACGTCCAACTCTCACTTAAAAAGCTGGTCCAGAACCTGTACACTAAACAAACATCTGATTGGCTGTGAATGCAATCATTGCATGTCATGTTTTGCAGCACATTTAACATGGACAGACAAATTGCTTGTTGCTTAAACTGGTAATGGCCAAAAGTGCACAACAGTTGCTGACAAGACAATTGGTCTAAAGGACATCAAAAGAGGAACCACAAAGCAGGCCTGAGGAAATGGAGAGGGGCTACTGTGGTCTTGTAGAGGTAAACAACTAAAAACCTAAGTCAGATAAATACTACAGACGTCCTTAGTGTGCTCAGCTGTGCCTCTGGACATCACTAGCAAGTACACATCTAGACTTATTTAGGAAGATACTTGTGCACCCAATCATGAAGCACTTCCAGAGAGAGGAACTTAGAGGAAAAAAAGCAGAAGGAGATATGTGATGAGGAAGAGAGTATAAGCGAGTGGGACCCTGCAGTCTGAGTGTCTCTAGAGAAACAGTGATGTTATCAGACACACACTGCTATGGGCGACACTGACAGCGGCATCAGCAAACTGTGCTTTTTGACTGAACAAATGTACTCTAAAATGTTAATCACATTGCATTAAAGCTGAATAGTGTCATTTGTTTTGATGTACTACTGGCACTGTGTGATGTGCATAGATAACAATAAGCAAGCACTCATAGACTGACTTCCTGAAGAATGTAAACAGGACAGGACTACTTCTTTGGGCAGAAGGGCTGGCATTTTGGAAATCGGTTAGGATATTATTCTTTTTGCAATTCAGTTAAGTCACTAGTGGTGAAGTTTGAAAAGTTTGGAAAATAAACGTGAGCTGAGATTGAACACAGATGTTAGACTGAATATCAACTATGAAATATAATGATGCAAAGTAAAATTCAGATCCAGAGCTGCGCGATTAATCGTTAAAAGATCGCAATCTTGATCCAAACCCCCACGCATTCTTATTCCTAAATTACAATGATTCTGCAATATCTATTCTGCCTGTTTTACATCGCAAGTGTCAGCGGAGCATGATTTTAGTCGCTGCCCATTCTGAATGAGTGTCAGAAACGCGTAATGCTCACGCTCCGCTGACGCTTGCGATGTGAAACTATTTAAACCAAAGACTTGAGGGACTTTGGTCAACCTTTGAAAGTGTGAACATCACACTTCAACATTCAAATCTGCGAGAGTAGCTGCCATGTAAATGTACAGTATGAAGCAGCTTCACAAACAGTCTTTTCAACCACACATTATCTTTATTTATGCGTTACAAACATTTAAATAACAGGATAAAAAGTGTATAGTTTGGGTATAAACACCGATGTCTACTGTAGAGATCAAAATAAGAGAAAATATTTTTTGAAAGAATTTTGACACTTGTATGTATTCATTGCTGATCAGTATGCCAGGAGGTGGAGTGAGTGTTTAAAAACAGTGTCATTGAATCATTCATTTTAAAGATTTATTCATTTACAAACGCCGATTCATCCAATTAACGAATTCTTTATGAATGACTTTCAAATTCAACATTTTTTTTTAATTATTTCATAGAAACTAATATATTTTTAAATAGACTAAAGCAATGAACATTTTGTCAGAACCTCTAGTTTGCATGTTAATTAATTTTCTTTAGTTGTCTAATGTCTTTTTTTGTTTCGAAAAATGTTTCGAAAATCCGTGCTGCTCTAATACCCATTATTCGATAATTATTTTTACATTATGACCAATGTTAAAAAACAAAGGCCTGTGCAAATACCATACTTCACAGTGTCAACATTTTTACATTTCTAAATGCATGCAAAAACAGATACTAACACTTTAACTAACACACAACCAAAGCGTCTCAACTGAATTTAAAAAAAAAATAAGCTGCACCACCAAACCGCTCTTAAGCATCCGCAGCTAGGCATTATCAGCTAGCTAAAAACACTGTGGTAGACACACAGCCTTACACATACTCCTGATGCATCTAATATGAAGTTAACCATTTACGAACTTTCATGATTTACTGACCTGACATTTGACTTGATAATATAAATAAATATGAAGTCAATAAGAAACAGTTTGTTTGTTTTGGATGTAAAGTCTATATAAACAAGATGGCATGCAGAAGTGCCATATGTACCTTTAAAAAGTACTAATATGCACCCTTTATGGAGTAATAAGGTCCAAAAGAGTGTATGTGTATATATTTATATAAAATTGTCAAAATCGTGCAGTCATAGTTCACGCATAAATTTCAACAATCTGATCTTTGACAATGAACTGAGATCGGCACAAAAAAAAGGTGACGTAACTCAGAACTGACATCACACAATTACTGCGCCCTTTTCATGAGCCGAGTTTGTGTTAAGGAATGTACAGTATTGCAGCTGGTAGTATTTCCTGAGGCATTACAGCATGTCACACCCACTTTTGGCAGCTCCATTATTTAAACACTACAGGATGAATATTTATAAACGAACAGCTAATCCAGGCAGGACGCAAACAAACTACTGTCCAGTAAATATTCAAAAAAGTCTAGTTTTTTTTTTTTAAGCATAGCCAAGTATGCAGGTCAGTATCTTTCGTCAAAAAGGAAGTGGGTTAAGGGACTGTGGACAACAAGACATGACAGCTCAGTTTTGTGGGTTACATCTGTCAAACACAGTTGCTGATGAAGTCTAGCACTTTTCACTGTAGGTTCACTTGCTTAAAATATAATGCCGACCTGAATGGTCACAATTAAATTCCTAAATGCAATATTAATCATTAACCATTTTTTTAACCGCTGTGAGGTAAAAGGGAAGTTTGTCTTGAGTGAGCTAAACATCGTTCCTCTTTAATGCTGCAGTAGTTTCCTGAACTTCTTTTTTAGATGACATCTTAGAAAAAATGCTTAGATGTTATCAGAAATCTTGTCTTTTCTTTTTATTTACTGGCAGTTAAACCAGATCATTAAGACAAAGCGGCCCTGTCACAGAGAATGACGTGTTTTGCTCCATCAGACCACTGCAGTGCGATATTGTTTAGAGAGACCACAACCATTCCACAGGCTTTACAAGCCTTGTCATGTCTCTGAAGTTCTGCACGTCTGAATATTCCTCTACGGGCCAGGTCATGATCAAGCAAAGTCATAGAAATGGGGATGGCAGAAGAGAAAATTAGAAAACATGGTAGAATATTTGGTCTATACTTCTCTATCTAGTCTTTTGGATGGCCAGATTTTAGATTACAAATTATAATCAGTCAGTAATGATACTGAGTTTCACGAACTTTAGTCATTGCACAAACTCATCACGAATAATGAGATCTTTATAACAGGAGGGCAAAACACAATGCAATGGGCTTACAAAGATGACTGAGATGAACAAATAAACCCAATGGTTCTTGAGGTCAGAAAAGTATTACAAATGTCAGAAAAATGTTGACTGGTGTATTTTCACAGGAAACCTACACAACAAATGCCGCAAATATTGAGGAAAGCCATGCAAAATCAGTAATTATAAACTGCAAAAATCAGTCTTTAGGAGCTGGTTCTTTAAATCGGAAACATGCACAAGCAGTGTAGTCCAACAATAAATAAATAAAAACTCAAACTCAACAGCAGCTGGCGCTTTGTTTAGCATCCCGTTTGATGTTAAAGAACAGTAACTTGCTGAACTGCCTACTTTCAGTGATGTCCTTCTTAAAATGAAGTTGTATTGATCAGCTTTGTATTGTTAAGTGTTAGGGGTGGGGGGAGGGGGGGTCAAATATAAATAAGGAAATTAAGAACAAGTTATAAAACCATAAGCATAATGAGAGAGTTATGGAAAACACTGCATAATGATATTTATATAGATAATAAAAGCCAATAATAAAAGCCTGTCCTTAATGCCTGCCAAATAAATGCTTGTCAATTAAACAACAAAAGACAGAACATCACTTACTGGTCTTCACTGAATAACTTCAGAAGCTTTAATAAGAGTCAGTGTGTATATAATGTATACAGTGAAGTCTATGTACCCGGTAGTGTTTTATTTGTGCATTTAGGCCTATTTAATGTCTTGCTTGAATACTGTACTATTAAAAACACCTACTGTGAAAAAATAAAGCACAGTTTATTTAATTTGTATATTACATTGTATTCGTAATGTACATTTTTTGAAATAGGTCAATTAGTTTGGTTGTACTGCTTAGTTACTTGTAAAATAGTAAAACCAACATGAAAAAATCTTGTGAATCGGGAATGTTCTGGGTACATTTAAAAAAATATATTTTTGCTATATCGCCGAACGACCTTCCACATTTTTGTATTCCTGCCCACAGGCTCGACAGAGGGGTGGTGCCAAAATCAAAAGTGTATTATGGTTGTTGAAGTTCATGACAAAAGGGAACGCCAGTGTCCTTTTTCTGATTTCTTTTGCTGAGGTGCTGTGGTTTATTGCTTTGATGTCGGTCAGACAGGAGGGAGCTGCTTGGTCAGAATAAGCTGTAAAGTAAACCAGACTTCATGCTGATTGTCAATAAACAAGACTGGAGACTGCTAAGCCCCTTCAAGAATAACTACAATGGACGTTGAACTTGAACGTCACTTGACGTTGGACTGTCTCCAGTCCTACAGCCAGGGTGGAGATAAGACACTGATTCTAAGCATATACATGAATCACAATCTAAAATGCAAGAAACAACATTTAAGCTACTCTCTAAAGTCACACACACCTATGAAAACTATTCAGAATATCTAAAAATATCAAAACCACAATAAAACATCCAGAACAAACATTCCTGGAGACTGACACTGCCATCTTCAGTGTGACATCCCAATGTACCCGAAGACTGGCCGTCTGCCATGAGCTTTTACTCCTGGACATCCACCAAGTCAGTATTAAACAAAGTACAGCGACTCTCTAGGACAATGAGTCTGAAGATTTCCATCTGTGTTGATGGATATCTGACCATGCATGCCAAAACATAACTCCAGCAGCACGCAGTATGAAAAAAAAAGCCCTTTTTTGCAACACATGCTGTGCAGATTCAACACCTGCTGCACACGGTGTCTTCCCCTCTGAAATTTTCACATCTTCACACATTTTCCTTTCGTGGTAGTGGAGGTTGTGGCACTGGCACACGAACAAAAACTTCACAACATGCAGCACACACTGTGTGCTCTCACTGAAAATACACACAATTTGACACATAGGCCTACTACTTTTTTATCACACTTAGTTTGCACACTAGAGAAAAGCACGCACTAACTTTGAATGTCATATGATGATAAACATCACATCTTGCTTTATTACACAAAAAGCATTTGCATACATCAAAGTAAACTTGTGATTACCTGCCACCAATTGTGTTTGGCTGGATCTTTTAAGCCTAAAGATGCGCCTTTTCTACCATCTCCAACATTCTGATGTATGATTGTCCTTCAGAACTTTCAAACTGGTCGTGATGTAGCCATTTACTTTTTCACCATGGTAAAATGAATAGAATAGAATGAGGCATTTATATAGCGCTTTCATATGTACTATGTACTGCCTAAGCGCTTTACAATCATATCAGGGAATCTCTCCTCAACCACCACTAATGTGCAGCATCCACTTGGATGATGCGATGGCAGCCACAGTACAACGGCACTCACCACACAGCCACACACCAGCTATAGGTGGAGAGAGGACAGAGAGTGATAGAGCCAATTCAGTGGATGGGGATTATTCAGAGGCCATGATTGGTAAGGGCCAATGGGTGGAATGTGGCCAGGACACCGGGGTTACACCCCTACTCTTTACAAGAATTGCCATGGGATTTTTAATGACCACAGAGAGTCAGGACCTCGGTTTTACGTCTCATCCGAAGGACGGTGCTCTTTGACAGTATAGTGTCCCCGTCACTATACTGGGGCGTTAGGACCCACACAGAGCACAGGGTGAGCGCCCCCTGCTGGCCTCACTAACACCTCTTCCAGCAAAAACCTGGTTTTCTCAGGAGGTCTCCCATCCAGGTACTAACCAGGCTCAGCCCTGCTTAGCTTCAGCGGGCAATATGCTGCTGGCTATAATAAATAATAAATATACATTCACACAAATTTTCTGAAAGAAAATCATAGGTTCCCTTTCAAGGCCGTAACTCAACATTATGTCAGCTGTGACGTTATGGGCAAAGTAGTCGATTGTCGAGTTCACCAGTAGTATATTCCTGCACAACCGGAGGCTGCAGTTTTAGGACCCCAGTTTTAGGACCGCAGTTTTAGGACCCTAGTTTTTTGTGACAGCGCCACCTACCGAACTGGATGATATAGCGGCGGCTGCTGTTTCAGGACCGCAGTTCTAGGATCCAGGTGGTTTAGTTTGTACATAGTATCAAGATCCACCTTGATCCTAAGTTTCATTAGAAAATATATATATGTTTTAACAAATAAGATTATGGAATAACGTTAGAATAGCTCCTGCAGCAGGTGGATTAGAGCAAGTAGCATCAAGCTACACGATACAATTTAAAAGATTAATATTAAACTTTTACTTAAAGCTCACTTTCAACCACCATCGAGTAAGATAGGATATTTGTACCATATTCCGGTCGCGGTTTAAAATGGTTTTAAGTCATAAAAAGATGTTGAAATATGGTATAATAAAGCAATTTATATGCAACTAATGGCTACACATTGCTTGGCAATACTGTAAACATTCTTAATTCATATGAAAATACCCAAAATTGCACGAAAATCACACACAAACCACATATACTCGAAATCGTGCATTTATTAGCTTCTTGTTTCAGGTGAAGAGATGTGTCTTAGCTTTGTTATCACGGATAACAGGACCGCGTCATGCAGAAGGGCAGGATTATTGTCACGTTGAACCACGGGAGATGATTGACAGCTGTACAGCGAATGAGACTTGCGTACATTACTGACGCAAATCAGGAAGAGGAGACCCAGATCTCTCTGTGTTCGCTGTTTGAGTTTTATCATAAACACTATCGAGTCTTAAATCTTTCTAATGATGCTCAGTTTGTCCAGATAAAATTAGTAAGAGTGTGATGTTTAAACGAGTAATGAATGTTGAACAACAATCTGTTGTGATTAACAATGTGATCTGTTATCTTTGCCGCGAAAGGGGTTAAATTTGTGTTTTTGGTAATCCAGTTCTGTAGGTGGCGCTGACACAATAAACTAGGGTCCTAAAACTGCGGTCCTAAAACTGGGGTCCTGAAACTGCAGCCTCCCGTTGTGCAGGAATACCCTTCTCGAGTTCACGCGCATAGGTTTAGTTACCTATGATCACGCGCGTGAACTCGACAATCGACTACTTTGGACTTCGACCGAAAACAGGACGTAAATACAGGTATTTGCGCTGGCTGAAATAACATCATTTTTATTCATATCCTTCACATCTACTGCAGTCAGATTCACCGTGTTCACTCTGAAGGAATCACTCAACATGGCTGGGCACTTGTAATGACACATCAAGGAAGATAAGAGAAATAAAAGCAGGTTTAAAACGTGCCCCATTAAAGTCAATAGGGTGTAAATTTTAAAAAGAGGATAACAAGGTGTAGGCAACACCGAATTTTGTCGTTGTTCTCTGTATTAACAGCACTCCAAATTTACAATAAAATGAGCTCAATGTTAAAATTGACCGGAGTTCCCCTTTAAGGTTGATGCAGCTGTCATAGCAAATGCCGTCGACACTGTGTTTAACTCTCATGCTTGAGTGTGTTGTGTCTACCCTAATAAGTGCAGCCTTCGCTTTCATTGCGTTGGGATATGCAAATTTTGATAAGGTCGGAACAGACGTCTCATTGATCTAGTTCCACCTATCAGATACGAGTACTCCTAGCGGCGAGGCTATTGGCTAAAGAACTGTCTGTCTCTTACGTGTGGGTGTGGCTTAACCCCATTATCAGGGCTTATCTTCACTGCTCTCACAGCGGAATTTAAAAGGGTAACTAAACCCTGAAACAACTTTTTTTAGTTAATGATCTGTAAGACTGGGACTTTATTAGTGCTGTTCATTGATTTGAGAACATGTTTTGACATTTGGTTATAAAGTGTTTTAATTCTACAATATATGGTGAAAAACCGTCTGAGTGCTGCCCTCTTCAGGTTGAACGGTGGCTACTGCAGTTGAATTTTATTATTGGAAGTTGTGGTGCCGTATGACGGCTCTGCCAACGGCTCACTAACCACACCCCTAGAACGAACTCTCGCTGCAGAGGGGGGAGATTCTTTGCTTTGTTAGAATATTTGTGTCACTAATATTATTTATAGCCTAAACACTTTAAAATCTCTAAAATGACTGAATATAAGATTGTAATTGTAAACAATAACACAATTTTTGTGGTTAACACCATTAACAACCCATTTTTCCAGCATTTTTTCAAATATTGCCAGTGGGTGGAGTAAGGCTCTGACCAGGGGTTTAGTAATTTACATACAGTTCCCATATATGTCAGAGCTGATGTAATGTTGAGTTACCGCGCGCTTTGAAAGGGAACTTCTCCGGTTACTATCGTAAACCTCAGTTCCCTGAGAGGCTGGAACAAGACATTACCTTAGCTGCCGTGGTCGCTGTTTAAACAGCTGTGCTAGCGTTCAGTCGTGATTCTGACGCAATTGTCGCTCCCATGCATTTTATACTGCCCCCGAACCTGTCAGTGTTTCAGTATTTATACACCCATAAGATTTCAGCAAAAGTGGAGAAGGGAGGAGTTCCCATATACGTCACAGCTGACGTAATGTCTCGTTCCCGCCTCTCAGGGAACCGAGGCTACGACAGTACCCGGAGACGTTTTCTAGGGCTAATCAACGTAAATAATTCTAAGATCATTTTTCGGACACAATTACTCATATAACCACCAATTTTACAGAAACCGTGTTTAAAGATTAACATTTTAGTGCAAAAATATTGGTAATTCTTACCTCACACTCATAGTTTTGATTAGAATACATCACATCTGGTCGAGCGGTTGCAGAGCCGCAAAAGTTTGAATATTTCACTCAAAGCGGATCAAAAGTTTCACATTCGCATTTGGTCAATACTCAGCACAGATCTCTCTGTTGGAAATTAATGACATCCGATCTGTTGTTTGTCAGAGATGGTGAAAAGGTGGCTTAATCTGTTCTAAACAATCTGCTGAATCATAAAACCAACTGGAACAAATAACTTCCTAAAGCATCATTATCAGCATCTGGAAAGGATTGAATGAACGTTCAACAGTCCTGCTGACCTCCAGCCAATAAAGACATGTTTCCCTTCCTTTTCTGTCTTTAAGTAATTTTCAATCCAGAAAAGAACTGGACTAAAGATAGGCTAAGGAGAGGGGGACTGACACCACATAATTGGTTTACAGACACAGACTAAGCCTAGTACTAGACTTAAGGGATTTTCAAAGAGAACCAGCCCTGACAGAGCGGTTTAATCCATGTCTTGTCTTAATCTACATCCAGGAAACAAATTGACAGGGTTTAGGAGACAAACTAAGTTTACAGTGCTGTGATTCAACTTAAGTTGACTGCTCTGATTTGGATTTTGCTTAACCAGCATGAAAACCAATACAAATCTCTCATTGACTTTCTGTTTCTGTAAACCTTAATCTTAGAATGTCAAGAACAGCAATAAACATATAATGAATATATTGGAACAGTAAAGGATTTTTTTAAATCAAGGGACAATATTTGTCGTATTCGCCACCAACTTTATATTATTTTCACATTCAACATGTCTTAAAAACAGATGTCAAACCAATATTTTAAATATCTCCAAGCTCTGGTTAACTTATGATCCTGACGATTGCAGAGCATGCTAGAATGAACTATAGGCATTCAAATGAAGATAGATAGATAGATAGATAGATAGATAGATAGATAGATAGATAGATAGATAGATAGATAGATAGATAGATAGATAGATAGATAGATAGATAGATAGATAGATGTGCTTTTATCAGTGGGTGTATCTGACCGGCAAGCATGGAAAATATCAAGCAAACAAAAAAAAACTCAAAATAATTAAATTACTTGCGGTTTCATAGTTTAAAAACAGAAACACTAGTAGGCTACTCCGTTTCAGTAAAGTTGTACAGAAAGCTGTTCACCCAAACTACGAGATAAACTATAATGCATTCATTATAAACAACGAAGCGTTCTCTTGCGTTTGCAGTGCAGACAACTTCATTTATTTTATTCGTTCTAGTTAAACGCGTCGACTGTAGCCGTCCGCGTCTCCATACGCGCAGTCGCGTGAACAAACAGGCCCACTTCATCCACGACGTGAAACTTCAAACAACTCAAAGGAATTCAACCCGACAATACCTTTTCATACTGCCTTGCCCATAATGAAACATAAACATATATTAGAACAAAATTACGCAAACGCTGACTATTTGACTGACTAATTAACTACAGAGAAAGCGTTTGAAAAAAAGACAACACCCAGAATGAAAGTAAGGCAAAGCTCTGCTCTACCCACCCTTACGTGAGATTTCCAGGACAAACTATCCGCTTCGATTATTCATTCATGCATTTTCCGGTGTGATTTCCAGTTCTGAGGAGGCTGAGAGGGTGAAGTGAACTTGTAAGAGCGTTTTCGGCGGTTAATCTGCGGTGTTTCGGAGTGGTTGAGAGAGTTTGCGGAGGAATCCTGCTCGCGGTGAGTATTGTCGCAGGCGCAGCTCAGGCTGGAAGTTCCTGTTGCGCTCTACAGGGAGATTCAACAGGAAACTCCAGTGCCGCCGTTCTGCACACTGCCGGCAGGGGGCGTTCAGGAATATACCGGTAACTGTCCGTGAACGCAGAAGTAGGCGTTAGAAAATGTGAAATGTTGGTTTATCGTGTGAACTCAAATGTGAAAGGTAAATATTTACAATAAACATTTACTTATCAGGAATTAAGATACACAAAATAGTATATATATATGCATCCCCAATCATGCTATTCTACTGGGTTTTTTTTTTAAGTACTTTGACTTTATTTTCTTATATTCCTCTTTTTCATACATTTCTTTACCACATCCTATTTGTTTTCCTGTATTGTGTACTTCATGCCAATGAAGTTTGTGTTGTTGTTAGAGTGACAAGAGTTACCTGAAGTGTGAGATGCGTATTCACTACAGTTCAAAAGTTTGGTGTCACACATTTTTTGAATGTTACAGAAAAAGTCTAAAGGCTGCATTAATTTGATAGTGACATACTAATATTGTGAAATATTATTACAATTCAAAATAACTATTATTTATATATTATAACTTTTCTATTCTAATATATTTTATAATGTATTCCTGTGATGTCGCAGCTATTTTTTGCACCCATTACGCCAGTCCTAAGTGTCACATGATCTTTTAGAAAACATTTAAATATGCTGATGTTGCTCAAGAAACATTTCAAATTATTAATATTGAAAACAGTTGTGCTACTTAATATGTATTGCTACAATTTTTACCAGGATTTTTTGATGAAAAGAACATTGTTACATTTTAAAAGTCTTTTAAATAGTTCTTGCTGAACAAACATTTTCTTCAAAACCAAACCCAAAACGTTTGAATGGCAGTCAGTGCATATGAAAAAAGAATGATGCAACATTATACTGTATCTCAAAATCAGGGCAATTACTTTAATATACGTAATCCATTCAGCACATTGAAAAACAGCTTTAAGCAACCACAAAACATACAAATATAGGCTTGAAACTGCATACAAATGTAGTCTACAATTTTCAATGTTAGCTCATATTATGTACAGTACTTATTTTTTTCTATTCACTGTTGCATGTAATATACATAATTAGATCACCTGTAAATTAAATTGCTTTTAGCATGTGCACTTCACATATCCACTGCATGTAGAGGACAATTACGTTTTATACATCTGACATATTGAGCCTTAACACTGGCCAACAATGCTGAAAAAAACGTGAAAAAGTCAGACTGTCCACAAAACAATACATTACGTATCCTGATGCAGCAAATGTGCTGTAGACAGAGTAGACAATTTAACACAAGTGTCTCTGGTGACAGGCACAAAGTGCTACTTCAGTGCCAATGAAGTGCTATTGTGACTTTGTCTGTCTCATGTGCTATGATGTCAGATATCCTGGTACAGACAAACAAGAACAGTACAGCAGCCGTCATGCAGCAGTACAATAAATAATCTGTCTTGTGTTCAATGCTCTGGATTGA
Source organism: Phoxinus phoxinus (assembly GCF_949152265.1). Lineage (NCBI taxonomy): Eukaryota > Metazoa > Chordata > Actinopteri > Cypriniformes > Leuciscidae > Phoxinus > Phoxinus phoxinus. The sequence goes on from NC_136886.1 coordinate 12,033,964, forward strand.
AGCCATGTTCGATCTGTTAACACTGTTCAAATCCAGCCATTAGTGAAAGCGCCAAGGACTCCACTGTAAAAGAAAACGAAACAAACATGGTGAGTAAAACTAAATATGTCCCGGTCATAATTAGAAGCAGTGGAGGACTTACAATGAGGAAATGAGCCTCTGCACACAGCCTTGTTTAAAATGGTCACAAGAAACATGTGACAGTTTTTAAAATCTGACTCCATTTTGTCGATCGACTCGATTCTGAGGAAGAAGAGAAACATTTAAATAATGGTAAAGGCCATGTAAAAATAGCTAAAGAGAAGTAAAACCCCATCCTCTTAAAGCTGCATGAAAGCTGCAAGACTTGTGTGGCAAGATGGAAAAATCTGAAAAGATCCCATGCATGATGTAAAAGATTTAAACTTACTTCCAGGCCCCAAAACCAGCCTGCCATCTGTCTGAGAAGATGAGAACCAAATTCAGCACTTTCATGATGGCCTCCTTGACAAAACTCACCTGCAAAGACACAGTAACAGAAACATGGATCAGAAACAACACAAATATCTATAACAGTTTAAAAGTAAAAACTAGGCCAACCACCATGAGGAGGACAGCTTACTGAATGAATAAGAAAAACTGCAAATGTGGCATGTGAGAATGAGCCAAAAGCTAAAACATGTACTATTTGTTTCCTGACAGACACATGATTTGGCCAGTTTAATTTCAGCTTACTTTCTCTCTGAGCAGACATCGGTCATGAATGGTGGACAAGTATCTGTAGTGGATTTTAATGAGCTGGTCCAGGTCCTTTGCCTCCTGCACTTGGTGTTGAAATTCTAGACCTGTACTATGTAGGATCTGTGAATGAATGCATGGTAAATGTCCACATGATGATTAAAAAAAACAAACAATTTTTAACAACAACAAAAATGAGTCTGAACTCTACTGCAAATAAATTAAGTTTATTTTCCATATGTCAAACGTACCCTAGTCATAATGTAGTTGTGCAGGCTGTTGACGAAGTGCATGAGTTTGACCCTCAGGAGAAACATCCTGTGAATCTGCTGGTTTATGGGCTCTTTGGCTGTGCTTTCCTCAGATTGGCCTCCTTCTTGCCTCTTAGCGGCTACTGTCAAATCTATGGGAAGACAGAAGACTGCATTTTAAGATTCCATAAAAGCAAGTGAACTGAAACCATCCTGACCTGAGAGTACTGTGAATAATTAAAGTTCTTATGTTACAAGCAAAAAAAAAAAAAAGACCTGTGATTGCAGACCAAAAATAAGTTACAATGGAACGATCAAGTTAAAGGGATAGTTCACCCAAAAATTAAAATTGTCAATTTACTCACACAAGTTGTTCCAAACCTGTATGAATTTCTTTCTTCTGCTGAACACAAAAGAAGATATACTGAAGAATGTTGATAACCAAACAGTTGACGGCACCCATTGACTTCCATAGTATGGAAAAAAAATACTATGGAAATCAATAGGACCAATCAACTGTTTGGTTATCAACATTCTTCAGTATATCTTCTGTTGTGCTCAGCAAAATAAAGAAAATCAAACAGGTAAATGACAGAATTTTCATTTTTGGGTGAACTATCCCTTTAATGATTTAAATAGGAAGTTAATGACATGATATAAATAGGAAGTTAATGACATGAACTACATAGATATTTTATTGTCTTGCACATTTACAGTAATAGTGTATCCTTTTTTTGTAATAATATCCACTAGCTTTACTTCCCTCTCATTTGAATACAAACAGAAGTAAAAAAAAAACAAAAAAAAACAAACATCAGAAATGCAATCATAACTCACCACTGAATCGTAATGTGTCCAGACTATACTTGGCCCATTTGATCTGAAGCAGCAGTAGGAAGACCTGATTGTAGATTTTCTGACACTCTGAACTAATAACAATATCTACAGGCCATGGAACCTGGTGAGAGAAATTATACACAAAAATGCATAATTTATCAAAATAGATGCATACATTCACATTTTAATATATTATAAATGTGTTAATACAATCAAAGCAAAAAAATAAATGAATAAATTTCAAAGTTGAAATTAAATGCATTGTAACCTTATAACTCAGAGTAAGACCATCGAGGTTATTCACTGGCTGTTTTTTTCTTGCAGGATCGATAGTTTCAAGAAAAATGGACAACCTAGAATCATGAGAAATGTGTGAGAGAAACATAAGTGAACCACAGGATACTGAGTGGTAACAGGTAGGGTTGAATGGTAAACCACAGGATCTCTAGAAAGGTCCCGGTGCAGTACCGGCTGCTATCCTCTGGGTGGCGCTGTCCAACAGCCTCTTGCAGCTGCACATTGAGGAATGCCAGCTGCTGCCAACTCTCCTTCTCCAGAACTTTGTCAAAGATGGCTGTGTAGAAATCATACATAGTATCCCCAGCCTCCAACAGGAAGTAGTTTCTCATGGCCTGCAAGTACCCTAGAAGCCTGAGATTTAAAAAAGAGAGGCTTAAGCATAAATGCTCTACAAAACTATATTGTGAGGTTTGTGCACTAAGGATTCTCCTGCAGGATCTTACCTGTAATCTTTCTTCAGGGTTCTCATGAGGTTCCCACAGCATTCGATGTATCTCCTCTCAATATGTGGATACAGACAGGAACGGAGCGTAAGCTCAAACGTCTGACATGTCACAGACTCGGAGGAGCGGTCCAAAATCACACTGCCGCCAGAGAATTTCTCAAGGAAGTCATTCTGCTCTAAATAAAGCCTGAAAGAGATACCACACATTACCTTTGCACTTTTGTGTGCTCTTCAGTGACGTGAAATCATTTATTCTGTATTCTGCGGTTACCTTGCAAAATTAATGGCCAGCAGGGGGTCATGGATGTCATCCAGCTCCAGATGACGTGCTACAATGGACTGCATCTTGATAAGGCTCTTTTTAGTGGCCTGTTGCTCGGTAACCATGTTCGTAGGGGATTCTTCTCCATACCGAAGACGTGTCTGCACTGACTCCAAGAAAAGCGTGTACAGACTCTTTCTTTCGGCATCTGCAGAGACATAAGTGTCAGAAATATTAAGACAATCTTGTTTATCATCAAATTTACTATATGCTATAAGAAACATTAAGGGTGTGTTATCGGCCGATAATAACTTTATATAGTTTTTGATCAGTGGTCTCTACAAAGGCCGATCAGAAGAGCTAATCAGATGACGCAAAATTCGGGAGACAATGTTTTTATGTGCAGCTAAAATTGCTTCACTACATACATAGTTCTACCGGGTGTCTGAAAGGGACAATAAATTTGCAGAGATATTGTAATGACAGCAAGAAACTAAGGCTGTGATATTTCAGTGCATTTCTTTCCTTCACAGCGGCACGCTTTCTTTCCTCCCTAAAAGCTCAAAATTAACATCCAAATCAGCTAGATCAGTGATTGTAGTAAAATACAGTCTACTGTTGCTAAACTGCAGCACATGCTCCTTAATTTATACAGTGAAGTGAAGACTATGTAGTGTAGTTTTACATTAGATTACTTTCTGTTGATGAAAACTTGTTTTTTTATGATCGGTATCGGTGATCTAGCCAATACTGCTTCCAGTGATCGTAATCGGCCCCAAAAATCATGATCAGAGCACCCCTTTAGAAATATTATAAAAATGAAGTAAAACAAACTATAAACAAAAACAAACACATTAAATGATATATACCGTACACATTTTAAAACAGAAAAAAAGAATTCCTTCAAGTGTGTTACATTAACAAAAACGACATATAAAAATGTGAACGTGCAAAAAAATGAAAACTATAAGACAATATTGATAACTATACAGATACAGATAACTACACTATACAGAACTACAGAGAAAATTACTTCTGACTATCAGTATATGAACCACAATGTGACGTATTCATGTCATGGTTATAACTGACAACAGACTTCAGTAATAAACTAGCATGCAGCAAGGTAGTAGCAGAAATTACAGAAATTAAACGTATAATATAAAACAACTATATTAAAATAGTTACATTTTTTATTTCAGTAGATCCAAGAACTATGTTTTTCTTCAGGATTCAATCATGAATTTATGTAACTTCCACTTGTTTGTGATTATGACAATATCACCAAAAACAAAGTTTGATAATAATGTGTATTCATTTTAGATATGTCCACTATATAAGATTTTATACATTTCCATGATTTTTACAGGTCTAGATATCTTACACTCATATTTCAAATTTTCTCATATTTCCAGAGTCCCAAGACTCTTGTAAGTTCATGGTTTTTAAATAAAAATGACAGTTGTTAAGGAAACAAATGAAAATAAGTGATATAATGTGTGATGGATTTTTTATTCAATTAATCATAATTAAAATTATTTTTTCTTGCAGGATTAACAAATACCGGTATATGCTTTTGAAACCTGAAATGTCCCCAAACAGTCTGTGTGTGCGTTAATAAATATGTCTAGTTTCATTTCCCCTTTTTTATATATCTAATTTTATAAACTCATGACTTTGAGTAACAAAGCTTTTACCAAGTAACAGAAGGTTTGCTGAATAAGAACCAATCATATTGGAAAAAAATGATGTGCTGAATCATGTCACCTTTGCCATGTTTGTATTCTATAAAAACTTTTTGTTTTGCTGGTGGGATTCTCTCTGAAATTGGTCTGAGATCCTCTGGCATTGTCTGGAGTCTGTCTAGTTAATGCTGCGCAGCAGTTTAGTGGAACACTAGAGATCTTATTTCCCAACTGATAGTGTTCATAGTCAATACGTTGACCGACTCAGCCGACGTCGATTAGGAGACGCACTAGAGGGTAAATATGATTGAACGTCTATCAGGAGATGACCCAGGTAAACCTAAGTCAGGTACGTTGGGGAAAAATCTACCACAAATGTCAGATACTTTAAAATCGTTTTACACCATCTTACAGACTCCAGTCTCCTGGTTAAGAACCATTGATTTAATGCAAACACCCTCAAACAAAAGTCTTGAATATATTTCTAAAAGTCTGTGCCATAAACACAAACCAGTGACTAGTTGTTCCCAGACGCAACCTATGGCTGATGCTGGATCTACGTAGATGCAGTCCACTTATGAATCACAAGTGTTCTTAGATAACAAGATACTGCTAAATCTAGCAGCACTGACACATTTATAGCACATGACATTGTCAGTAAATGCTGCAGTGTTGTGTTGTTATATTTGACAAATTTCTTATAGTTTACGGGGTGGGCAGTGGGCACTGAAACATACTGAAATGAAATAAAAAATAGCCCCTTTCAGAAATACATAAACTAAATTGAAACTGAAAACCGAAATACAAAACTTATTCTCTCTGACACTGACCTCTGGAGGAGCCATCTGGCTGTTCAGTCTCCTTGCAGTCCAGGTTTTTCAGCAGCTGCATGGATTTGCCAGCCATGATGATCTGCTTGAGTACAGGCTTGAGGAAGGACACCATGGTGTGCTGTCTGCTGCTGGACGCCTGCTCCCCACCAGAGCTTCCACTGGCAGCGTCGCTGAGCCTCTCCTCGTTCTCCACCGTCTCAGAGACGCTATACAGCGTGTAAGTGGCATACCAGAAGTCCCTGTGGTTTACTGGTACATCCTTGTTCCTAGTAAACATGCCCATATATTTGTTTTTTTTTTTGGGAGGCAGCTTTATAAATAAGCAGGATAATGTTTAGTCATCCGGTGGTTAGTGCAAAATAACCCACACAATAGTGACCGAGATACGACACTTATCACCCTGGTCTGAATGGATTTATTTTGCAATAATGACCGGCTGACTGTACGTAATTCCTTACATAGAGTACATTTCAAAAGTTTGAGGTCAGTAAGATTTTTTTAAATAAGTCTCTGATGGTCACCAAGGCTACATTCCCAAAATGCAAATGATAAGCGACACTTGCAGAGTAGCATTTACTGTGAATCGAAACTGAAAATGAACACAGTGCTGTGCTTTACTCTGAAAAAGAGTAAATCTATGTATGTTTAATATATTTATAGAATTACATCATAACTGTTGCAATTTGATGGTTGCACTAAGCCATTTCACATTCTCACAACCATGCATTGTCAAAATTCATTCAAAAAAAAAAGTTACCCGGCAACTGGCGAGTAATAGCATTTCAATGCCGATTTTTACTTGCATATGGTGCTTTGAACCCTGGCTAAATTAAGTTGACAACACTATGTATTAAAAGGCATTACATTTTGCAGTTAATATTTATTGTTTAAGGTCATTTTGATGAGATTTCGATCATAATATAGAAAACCATCACCCCTCCCCAGCAATTTTTTCTTCTGAATTATGCAATTCACGTGAAAAACATGCTTTTCAGGTCGGGATATATGGAAATACGTATAAATACAGAAAAATCACAATCCCTGAACATTATGAAATTTAACACAATATTTACAACTATTATAATTTAAAACAACTGTTATATTTTAAATATGTACTATAAATATTATACTGTAAATATTTTTAAAAATTGTAAAACTATTCCTGTGATGGCAAATCTGAATTTTAGAAGCCATTAAGCCATTCTTCCGTGTTACATGAGTCTTCAGAAAGATTAAAAGATTCAAGAAAAATTGAAAACAGTTGTGCTGCGTAATATTTTTTCTGGAAACTGTGATATGTGTTTTTCAGGATTTTTTGATGAATAGAAAGTAGAAAAAAAAACAGCAATTACCGGTATTTGAAATAGAAATCTTCTGTAACAATGTAAAAGTCTTTCCAGTCACTTTTGATCAATTTAATGTGTCTTTGCTGAATAAAAGTATTAATGTCTTTCCAAAAAAAATTGACCCCGAACTTTTGAACGTTAGTGTACATACACATTTGTTTTTATTGTACCTCTGAATTATAAACTCTTTGGCGGGGTCAAATAAGTGACCGTGAACGATCCATTCATCTACAATCTCAAGGTACGGCCGGACCGTTTCTACCCAAAGAGAGAAAAGGAGTGCCACCTGATAGGAAGGATTTTTAGGAAGAAAAAAAATAATTTTGTAATCTTAAACTTTTTATGATAAGCAAAAAAAGATGAGCAGTGCATCTTCCGTTTAAAAAACAACAACAAAAAAACAGGCACACTTACAGACTGTTCAGAGGCCTCGCCCGCGCTGTCATATTCTATGATGGCCTTGTAGAGGGTGTTGAGTAAGTGTGATGCTCGTAATACGTTGGGCGTTCCTGGCGGCACTTCAGCCACTCCTGTGCAGAAAACCCTGTGCAGCATCGTGATCTGAGCCAGATGAGGACTTAACCGTTCCAGCACAGATGATAGAGTCACCGTCTCATCTATGAAGAATCATAATAGAATTAATACTATAATTATACAAAAATAACTGTGAACACCTTTACAGACACACAGAAAAAACAACCTTTGGCAATAATGTCTTTTTCGATATTATTGAGCTCTTCTTTAAAGCTGGTGAAGTATTTGTACAGGGCCCAAACGAATGCTTGGTAGGTCCGGAAGGGAGGCTCAGAGCTCTTCTTGGAGGACGAAGAGGACGACGTGGAGTTAAGACCTGGAGGACAGGGCTCTACGCTGTGGCCGGTCACTTCATCAATAAACTTTTGCAGACGGGAAACAGCCTGCCCATAGGCCGCTATGTGCTCCAGTACAGAGTGAAGACAGTTCTGTAAACAAATAGGAATACATAAAAGCACCTTGAACCATCAATCCTATGGTTCTATCTTACACAACTACAAAAAAAGTTATCTTTATTTTAAGTGTTACAGTGTAATTATACATTACATATTTACATGTAATTACACGTAATGTGTAGTTATTACTATAGTAACGTGTAACACGGACACTGCAAAATACCATTTTCTTTTATGACTTACAAAAATCTAGATAACACTAATTGAAATTGTGTATGTTGGCACCTTTAAAAACGGGATGGAGGTTTATCCCAATCAATAAATACATTTAATTAAATCAAATCTGACTGGCAACTTCCCTTTACGAGCATGGTAAACTTCCAAGAAATGGTAAACTTCCAACAACCCCCAAAAACTTAGGCCTGACATGGAATGATGAAAAACTGTCCCCACTCACATTAGTTAGATGAGTGACCACCACATCATTCCTCACAGTCACCTTGCCATCACTGTGCTGGAAAATGAAAAGTTTTTTCACACCAGAGAAGAGCCTGAGGAGAGGCAGAAAAGAACACATGATTTTTCCTGTGAGAAAAAAACCTTAATGTGAGCAATCAGTCATCCTGGTGATACATTCTTATCAGGGCAAGTAAACATTCAAGTGTCAGCAACCAGTGCAACGTAAATTCCCTGCTCATTCCCTGCAGGTTTAAACTTGCATCCTTATAACTATCCCCATATAATTTGCACATAAGATGTACTTTTACTTTGGTAAGAACGTGTCTGTCTAGTTTCTCAATGTAATCATGGCAATCTTAGATATGTCATACCAAAGAGTTTCCCGAATCACTTGTGTTTCTGTAACAAAAGACTTTTCCTCAGGAAGGTAGAGAGGCCCAGTGTTATACAGGTGCTGATCCCTAGAGTGAGAGGGCAATATAAAAAAATAAAAAAAAATGTATGCAAAATTACAGCATGAAATCTTTACTCAATTTAAAGATTGAACAGCATTTGCTTCAAACCTTTTATTAAATCATTAATTGGGTCCAAATTAATGGGCTCGTGATTCTGAAAGCGAATAAGATATCACAAAAATGTCTTACCAGACGTTATAAAGGTTGGAGTGCAGGTGGAGGCTGTGTGGGAAGCGGGGAGAGTTGGGAACCCAATATGAAGTGACAATATGCTGCTCCAACCAAGCCCTGGAGTCCGGCTCCCCCACTACAAAAACAAGACAGTAGGAACTAAGAGTCCTGATAACAACCTTCATGAACTAATGGCTACTGTGAGAAAACATGCTAATACTGTCCCTTACCAGTCCAGGTGACTTGGACGGTCTTGTTATTCTGCTCGTGGTCCTCTTGTGGCGTTCTGTCTACCTGTATACCAGAATCCTCTCTGCTCAGGGGCTGCTGGCTATCTTCTTCTTCACTCTCTTCCTCAGACAAGTCCTGCCAAAAGAGCATCAGTTGTGCTCTATTACTGCTAACATCCCATTAGTCATTATAGTATACAATAGCACTGAGGCGTCAATCCATCTGTCGCCTTGTTCCAAACTTGGTGGGAGCACTTCAGAATCTTTCATGAAGAATGATTGTGTCTGTACATATACCAATTTCAACAAATCAGTTCCCGGCCTGATGTGATGCTAGTGAAGAGCATAGGATGGCATTATGCAAAATTGTACGTAGGTTCATGCAGGAAGTAAGACTGGAATTATTGACGACTCGTTTCAGGCTGTTCAGAATCTGTTCTTTCTTTTGGGAGACAATAAATCAATTTATCGTGCACTTTTATCTTTGTAGACCTTTTACATTCACAAAGAGCTATATGACACACTACATGAAAGGTAGTATCCGAAAGAGCATAACAGAGCACTTTAAAACGTCCCATTTAATATGCAAGTGAATATTGTTGTTAATTACTATGTATTGTTATATTAGAGCATACAAATAAATTCTGAAATATAATTTTCTTAGTATTTATTTAGTGCCTTGGTTATTTTAAGTAGAATTTCCCAGTATTTTACTTTTAATAAACATAGTAAAATAAATTTTTTTCCATTACAAAAAAGTTAATGTTTTTATTTTATTTTTTAAATCTACTATTTCTAAATATTTATTTTTACAGCAAATACATAAATATTAATAAGCTGAAGAATTTTGACTAATAATTTCTAAGCACTTTTGTATTTGCAAAGCTTTCTATCAAAGTATTTTATTATTTTCTAAAAGTTCTGAAGAGACAAAGCAAAAGGACAGTTTGTTCCTAACTGATGATCTAAATCTCTTAAATCTTTCTTTTTAAAAAATTTATAAATATCAATATGCTGAAAAATAACGACAGATCATTTATAAGCCATATTGCCCAGCCTCTTAGTACATGATATTAGACAAGAACTGATCTAATAATCTAATAGAGTTCACTCACTGGAGTGTCTGGAAAGGGCCCAGTATCAATTTCTTCTCCGTCCATGAGGTACTTTGCCCAATCAAACGTGTCTTCTTTCTCTGTAGATATAAACAAATTAACTTGTAGCGATTTAAGGCGTAGTGTTGTCCAACAGTATGCATGTATTTACACAAAAGTGCATAACAATCAAACCTGTTTCTTTCAGTCTGGGTCTTTCACAGTAGTTTGTGTTGGATGGAGAGTCAGACAGATGGAGTAATAAAGCCAGCATACTGTAATGGGCATCCGTCTGAAAACAGTAATAGAGATGTTCAGCATATGTAGTGTTCCCAGTATTCTCTGGATGATGTCAGTGTTATCCCACCTTGGTTCCCTCTGTATTAGGAAGAGGAGAACTGAGAAATTCTTCAGTTAGCCGTATCCAGCTCTCTGCTTTGCTTAAGTCAGAGTGAACCATGAGTTTCTCATGAATCCTGGGAGAAAAAGAAATCTCAATAATTGTAATAATCAAAATATCAGTATAACAAAAAATAAAGTGCACAGAATTGTGCAAAGCTTCAGACTTCCTACCCATTAATGGACCGCTGGACATTATGTCTGTTGACATCAAGAAAATGATGAAACCTATCAAGGGGCAAAACACGATGAGGGAAAAAAATAGTTTTTATTCAATTATTTCATTTTTATTAGTGTTTACTATTCACAAATACATGCAAGCCATTACAGTAATAAAATGGAAGAATAAATGCGCCAAATACTTACTTGAAATTGGACCAAGTAAACTTCAGAGCCATTTGAAAGTTTTGATCTTCCTCATCCTGAATGTCAGTATAATGTGAGATGAGTCTCCGGGTCTCCAACTCCAGCTCCTTCTCAAACCTGCTCCAGTGAGCCATTATGATGATTCAAGGATCAACTGAAACACAAGATACATAAAAAATTAGATCAGACATAGATAGATAGATAGATAGATAGATAGATAGATAGATAGATAGATAGATAGATAGATAGATAGATAGATAGATAGATAGATAGATAGATAGATAGATAGATAGATAGAGCACAAACCTGCTTTTTTGTTATGATGCTGACAGGGGCGAGCCGTTATCAACAGCTGCGGCTAGCAAAACAAGAAACCCATGACAAGGGTGCTCCCTACGTGTCACAGATAGAGCAAAAATGTGCCTTCTATCTCCCGAATATAATCCGATAGCGAAAGTCGAACCGAGGGCTGACTTCAAATCTATTTACCTCATTATCATATGACATGTATTTTGATTTCCCCTGTTGCCGCCTCCATGACTTCAGACGCTTCTTTTGTGGTGCCGTGTGAAGAATAACGCCGAGGGGAGCTTTATTGCCACCTATCGACCAGGACAGGACAGAACATGACGAGACACAACAAATCAACAGCCAGACAAAAACATCGGAAATCCAGAAAAATGTGCTCGTATTTTGGTAGGTAGTCGAAGTTTGTGTCATTTTTCCACACGCTCACTATTGGATAAGATTAGTTTGGCTTTATGAGTGGCGTCTTCTTGCGCAACTCCGACTAGCCAATCCTGGCGCAGGGGGCGGGACTTGACACATTACGTGCGAGAAAAAAGATCCCACCCTCTAAACTTTACTGTTACAGTCTGTAATCAAATCCAACAGTATTCTTACAGGTAGGAGACGAGCAGTCCGCCGAGATCTGCGCGTCACTCACTCCGCTGGGGCCATGAAGAGAAGGCTTCAGAAAAAATACATCATCTTGATTCTAGGATACTCCGTGGCGCTGATTTTAATTCCCTACGTGTTAGATTACCGGAGCAAATCGTCCCACATTAAAGATGGATATCAGCAACAAAAGTGTCCCGATCTGGAGAGCACCATCGCCCTGTGGAGTAGCACCAGGACGGGCAATTCAACGGAGGTGGAGGACTATGGCAACAGGAGTCAGTCCAGAACACACATATACCTCCACGCAACCTGGAGGACAGGTTCCTCGTTTTTAGGGGAATTATTTAATCAGCACCCTGATGTGTTTTATTTATATGAGCCCATGTGGAACATGTGGCAGGCGCTTTATCCAGGAGATGCGGGCAGCTTACAAGGAGCAGTGAGAGACATGATGAACTCTCTGTTTAGATGCGATTTCTCGGTGTTAAAACTCTACGCAGGCTCGTCCAACGTGAGCACCTCGGTTATTTTCGGCTGGAAAACGAACAAGGTCATTTGCTCCGAGCCTCTCTGCAAAGCGTACAAAAAGCACGAAATTGGGTTAGTTCAAGGAGACGTGTGTAGCAAATGCCAGCCCAGAGATCTCAAAGAGCTGGAGAAAGAGTGCAAAAAGTACCCCGTGATGGTCATCAAAGACGTGCGGGTTTTAGACCTCGCTGTTTTGGTTCCTCTCATGCGAGATCCCGCCATCAACCTCCAGATAGTCCAGTTGTTTCGCGACCCCAGGGCTGTGCACAATTCTCGGATGAAGTCCAAACTGGCTCTCGTGAAGGAGAGCATACAGGTGTTGAGGAGCAAGAAGCAGAGCGACAAATACAAGCGCCTTTTGGTGCCTAGCAACAGGGTCCACCGAGCCGAGAACTACGTCTCCAGCGCAATGGAGTTAATATGCGACAACTGGCTCAACGACATGTTGCTCGTTATGAACGCTCCGCAGTGGATGAGGAGAAACTACATACAGCTGAGATACGAGGACCTGGTGCTCAGACCTGTGGACGAGCTCCACAGGCTCTATCGTTTCGCCAATCTCACCCTTTCTCCGGCCATGGAGAAGTTCGTGATGAACATGACCCACGGACAGGGCTATTCTTCAGATAAACCCTTCCTCATATCATCCAGAGATGCCAAAGAGGCTATTTACGCCTGGAGGGAAAGGCTGAATGTGGAGCAGGTGAACCAGGTCGAAGCCTACTGCAGTGAGGTCATGAGACACCTGGGTTATCAGAAGAGGAACAAGGACAAGACCTAAAACCACCGAAACATGAGTGTATGGTATGTACATATCTAAATGTCAACAATGCAACAATGATGTCAACCATTGGTTTGGCCCCAGAGCTTGGTGAGCTGACAGCATTATTGGCACTTTGAAGAAACTTCAACACAAATGTAAGTGATATCATCAGGTCACACTTTGCATTAGTGTGCATTTTGCAGTATTGTTGTTACATTTACATTTTTGCATTTGGCAGACGCTTTTATCCAAAGCGACTTAAATTGCATTTCAAGGTTAAAAAAATGTATATGACATTTATATATAAATATTTTTTTCACATTCTTATCAGTTCTCAGTTCTTGTTACAGATTAGAGTGTGAAAAGAAAAGTTAAAAAGGTGTTTTTTGGCGAAGACACCATAAGCATGTTTGTTTGTTTTTTTGGACATGTGCCATGGTAGTAGCCATTATTTTCATGCAAGCACATGCCTCATTAATTTCAATGGTATCCCTTTACAATACGGTTCATTAGTTAACATTAGTTAATATATTACCTAACATGAAATAACCTTGAGCAATAGGCCTACATTTGTTTCTGTGTTTGTTAATGTTAGTTATTAAAAAATAAAGCTGTTCATGTTAGTTAGTTGCATTAACTAATGTTAACAAGATTTTAATAGTAAATGTTGAAATTAACAAAGATTAATAAATGCTGGATAATTGAAGTTCATTATAGTTCATGCTAACTAATGTAGTTATAACCAATGAACCTTATTGTAAAGTGTTACCATTTCAATACCAAGATAACACTACCGCTCAAAATTTGGGGGGTCAGTATGTTTATTTATATATTTTTATTAAAAGTGACAGTAAACATTTATAATGTTACTAAATATTTCAATTTCAAATAAATGCTGTTTTATATTACTATATTTTTTATTCATCAAAGCATCCTGAAAAATTTTTATAATAATGTTTGTTGAGCACCAAATCAGAATATTAGAATGATTTCTGAATGATCATGTGACACTGAAGACTGAGTAATGATGCTGAAAATGCAGCTTTGCCATCACATGAACACAGTACATTTTCAAGTAGGCTACATTAAAATAGAAAATTATTTATATTCTATTTTTTATCAAATGAATGCAGCCTTGGTGAGCATAAGAGACTTCTTTAAAAAAAAAACATCTTACAGACTCCAAACTTTTAGCTAACATTTACCATGGTACTGTCACCGTACATTTTTACAAGTGTATGGTAACTGAATTAGTACCATTCAGTACATGTACCACAGTATCCTTGGAATGCCATATTCATTATAGCCTAGCCTATATATATAGGCTATGTTACTAAAACGTTAAATTAAGCTATTAAATATATATATATATATATACCATACTATTACATCTGATACCATCACTATACCATCATGGTAAATACAGTGGTATTACATAAGTAGAGATTTAACGCTTGATTTACACTAATTATTTTGTAAATCTGATTATATATATTTTTTAAAGTATTAATGATTTTGGACAGTAATAGGCTACCTCTTTTTTTTGGACCTACACCATGATAATATCATGGTATATACAATATTAACATGTCATCTCTATGCACTTCCATAGTATGTTTTTGTAAGGGAAATGCCCTTTATTTAATATTATTACTATTGTAATTGAATTATATTTTCATGTAATATGTGAAATAAGGTCACTGCATGCTGTTCTACTACTCTATCAGGTCAAACAGATAAGAGCAAAATGTGGCATCCATGGAAAGAAATGGCATGTTTTCTACTGTTTTAGATTAGCACAGAGTTTAAAATTGTTAAATGGACTGGTTTACATGAATCTAGCACAACTATACATTAATGCTTCCATCTGTTACATGACAAGTGTGTCAGTCCCAGATTGATTATGCAACACTGTAACCAGTGTAGTTGTAAAGATGTAAATTGATTTTATTGGCAGTGTGCTGTTCTGAATGCCATGGCATGCACATATGCTGAGTGACCAGTAGCCTTATAACCAGGGTTGAAGCACACTTTCTGTGTCAGTTATGATCTAGCCTATACAATGAGTTCTGTACTTTAGAGAACTTTAGGATATGAACCCCTTGGGGAGATGAAACGTGATGTTTTATAAAGTTATAGATTTGATTTTGACTATTGTTTATTGTTAATGTTTGTTTATAATATATTAACTTATATTAATTTTGAAAATGCATGTTAAGTTAACCAAAATAAAGCTGTAAAAGTATTGTTCATTGTTATTTTATATGTTAGCTAGCCTATTTCACAAACGAATGCTAATAAAATTTTAGCATTAGTTAGCTAAAGTTAGAGCTGTCCGATAAATCATTAAATGATCACGGTCTCGATTCAAACACCCACGCGGTCTTATTCCTAAACGACAACGATTTAAAAGTAGCATTATGATCACAGTGAACATTCAAATCTGTGTTGCCGCTGATTCAGAGAGAGCAGTTGTTAAGTATAATAGGTTTGGAACAGCTTCACAAATAACTTTTCAACCACACAGTATCATTATTTCTGTGTTCCAATCATTTAAATGACAGAAATACTGGGATAGTAGTTTCTAGTTTGGATATAAACACAGATGTCTATGGTAGCAATCAAAATAGAGTAAATCACCTTTTGAAAGTAACTTGGGTAGGCAATTTCGGATAGGCTAGCAATAGCAAAGCTAGATCCCACCTTCCCTTCAGAGCGTCTCCAAAGCTACGCCTCCTTCAAACACATGAATGCGCACAGCCAGAGCAGAGTCTGCAAAGCATCATGACAGATGCCATTGAATTACCTCATGTCTCCAATAACATAACATTACAATAATAATGAACGTAAGCAGCTCTTACTTGTAGCACCTGACTGCTGCAAATTCATTTTGCTGTTGATAGTGTTGACATAGAAACACATAAATCCAGAACAGCTCAGAACGTTACGGGTTGCCGTCTCATAATTACGGTTGCAACATGACATGAACGCAACATAAGTTTGTTGTTTTGGTTCAGGAGGAACTGTAATAGGCGGCTGCTGTTTGTTTGCGCCGCTCTGTGACTGCCTGTCTACAACTCTGCATAGCCTTACAGAACGCGCTGATGACGTGTGATGTCTGTGCGAGCAGGGTGTGCAGAGATACACACGCTAACAGGCAGATAGGACTATCATTGCATTCGGACTGAATGCAGTGATAGGACGAACATTTTTTGTCCTGAGACTTCAATGGAAGATGTACGTTGTAATATTTAGACCACTTCTATATTGATTACTATCAGAATGTGACGAGTTTCAAACTACAAAAAGTGTTTGTGAAAAACATTGCTTACCCAACCTTTAACGCTACAGATAAAGATGGTAATCTTCTTTGGTATCACCAGTAGGCCTATGTGACAACAAGTGACTGTTAAATGTATTTGTGATTGAATCATTAATTCAAACTGATAAAAAAAAAAACATTTATTCAAATTAATTAAATAGTTTTGAAATGACTGCAGCAATTAACATTTAGTCAGAAACTAGTTAAATTAATTTGTTATTTTTAGTTGTCTATTCAGAATCGTGAGATTCGTGATCTCTATCTCAGCTCTAAAGGGTATCATTTCAATGAATAGTTGCTGTAAAAACACTGGCATGGGCAAGAGTGTAGAACCAGTACACTATATTAAGCATTAAGGATCATAAACTTTAAAAAGAGACAAAAGAAGAGCCGAGTTTAGCCGAGGTCATTAATCCAGTCTGAAGCCGACAGCACATGGTGCCAGTCGAGTCATACGGTTAATTCTATCCTCCTGAACTCTGCAATGTCCTGGAGTGTGTTCCAAACAGGCCTGGATCAGCGAAATTACCCCTTTAATTTGTACTTTAGTCAATACAATGGGAAAAAAATATTGTAAGTGGAGTCAGCACAACAAATTTACCATATCTTCTCAGCACGTGACCGGTAAAAATATCTGATAGCGGTACGTGACAAATCAATTAGCCATCATGCTTGAGTCTAATTTCATGGCAAGGCATGTAAACGGTGCTGAATAACAGAGGGATGGATCATGATACAGGCTGCTTTGTTATCGCTATCGGAGGCATGTGATGGGGGCTGGTGTGACCTAACAGACTGACCACACGTGGTTGGAACAGGCTGAGATAGGGACTGCTTTGTGCTGGTTAGTCCCCGGAGGGACCAGTGCTCCCTGAACTGAGCCTGTCACCAGCTCAATCTGTGACTTAGACATGTTGGCACCAGACATACATCACTGACCAGGACAGACCTATGTGTCTTGGTATCAGAGGTCATCAGGCTTATTTTCAAAAATTACTTATGGCATATTTTTTAGGGGTGGTTAATCTGTCTGATTTCCCGATTCGATTCGATTCGATTACGATTATTGAAGTCCCGATTCGATTACAGTCGATTTTCGATTATTAACGATTCTCGATTATTGATTTTCCATTTCACAACAGTAAATTCACTACAGTAAAAATCACAACAATAACAAATTATAACAAACTTCAACATATTCTGAATCTCTATTAACATAAAATACGGATGTCCACGCATCACATGTTACAGCTATCCTACCCGCTTTCTTCAGTGATTCCATGACTTCGGTTTTGGTCTTGTTGTAGAGTGTGGGGATCGCTGTGTCTGTAAAATATCTCCGAGATGGGACGTTGTATCTCGGCTCCAAAAGTGTGCAACATAGCGCTCTCAACGAGCGTTCTCAACGACTGGATGCAAATCCTTGGCAATAAAAGTTGCGATTGATTGTGTAATGCGCTTTGCCCTTTCGGAGCCGGGTGGAAGCTTTGACAATATTGTTTCCACGCTTCAGAGTTCCGTCTTTTGCGTTCCGTCAATATTACGTTATTGAATATATTACGTTATAATTACGTTTTTTTTTTTTGAAAATCGATTTTTGGCATTTGTGAATCGATTCAGAATCGTCCACGTCCGCATCGCGATGCATCTAAGAATCGATTTTTTTCCCCACCCCTAATATTTTTTAAATGTTTTTGATTGCTTTTGGTTTAACTTTACTGTTTGGGCATACCCATGCATTTCATCTAAGAAACAATACAAAAAATATATAGATTTTATAATTAAAGGGTTAGTTACAATTCTGAAAAAATTACAATTCTGTCATTAAAGGTAGGGTAGGTCAGAATTGTCGAAAAAAAACTTTTATTCAAATTTGTTTAAACTGTCTTTATATACCAATGCATAATTAAAATGTAAGTACTCCGATAAAAAGAGTATAAAAATCGAGTGACTCTAGACCGTTTAATCTTCTTTAAACACAGCTCATTAATTCCATTCATTCCCACCTAAAAACGGGTGCGCGACTGCGCGCACGTGGGCAGAGCCAGTAATAACGGCGGTAGTCATGGCGACGTCGAGTGACAGTCGCGCAAGCCAATCCTGTGATTCGTCCCGAATGGAAATAATGAGCTGTGTTTAATGAAGATTAAACGGTCTAGAGTCACTCGATTTTTATACTCTTTTTATCAGAGTACTTACATTTTAATTATGCATTGATATATATAGAAAGTTTAATCAAATTTGGTAAAAAGTTTTTATATAAATCCTACCTACCCTACCTTTAACTACACCCTCATGTCGTTCCAAATGTTCAACGTAAGACTTTCGCTCATCTTCGGTACACAAATTTTTATTTTAATGTAATAAAATAAATGACTAGGCTAATTGTATAAAATAAATTACTAAAGACTGCAAGGGTTAATGTATCCTGGAAAACATGGAAAATTAGATAAAATGAACAATGTTCTAGTGTTTCCCTTTAGTTTATCACTCCCTGAAACAATTAGTTTACCGTAGTTGCAGAGAGTGTTATGTTCAGAGATGCTGAATTTTGCATTTTGAATAATGATGTGCATTGTGTTGTGGCCCCGGCAACCTTTAGCTAATGCTATTTACTGCTCAAATGTTTGCAGTGAATGTCAACTGGTAAGCAGCTACCTAACCTTGTTAACATTAATTCAGCAACTTGCTGACTAATAATTTTGATCAGAGGTGTTTAAGTTAGTCAGAATCCGGCAATCCGCTCAAATCACCAGTTTTGTTCAGTGCACCACGTTCGCAAATCTTTTCATTTGTAAACGAGATTCATTGTACAGTGTAGTCAGCCTCATTGATTATAATGGGAGTTTTCACAAGAGCGCAGAACTCAGTGAGCTAGCGCTGAACTGAAGTGATCGACAGGTTCAGTGATTATAAAGGAAGTGCTCTTTGTTTGCTATCTGTTTATAACCAATTCGCAATTTGAAAGTTTTATTTTCCATGCTGCTAAGTAGCCTACACACTGCAAAATTTTGGGAGTTCCAACCATATTTAAATATGACTGAATACAAAATTGTTTTGATTGGCACAGTGATAAACAGCAACAGATGGGACAAAGTCTGAGGTGTCAAAATGAATCTACATTAGCCTAAGTGTAAATGCAGACTAATAGTCCTGCCATTTGTTCTATTACATGTTATGCATTTTTTTTTTTCATTTAATTTTTTTATTTGATTAAGCAATGTTTACTTAAAATTTTTAAAAGTATTTGGAGGCTACATGCTAATGTTTACATTTATTATTTAGGCTACTTATAATTATTATTAGCATTAATAATTCACTGAATTTATTTAATATTTCTATTAATATTTCTATTCTGTGGTATTGAAATTGAAACCAGCTGAGAACCAGTTGTCATCATAATTAAGAGCTCATATTAAAAAACAGATTTTATAGTTAAGTCATGGCCATAAACTGCACATATTTGAAAGACTTCCTGTATGGTTATGGAGAGATATATTACTTTAGGGCTTGATCCTTGTCTTTTATTTCCGCCGTAGTGAAATTGAAAATGTCCTGGAAAATGATCGCTCAAAAGAATGGGAAGCCTGATAATGATCCGTCTTGGAGGGAGGTTAATAAAAACACCAAAAGAAACAACAACTAAAAGCTATTAACGGTAATATATTACATAATCTTAAATTAGATTTAAATATAATATGTAATTTTCTATTAATAACATCTAATTATATTAGTAATTTCTTTTTCATTTGCAGTAAGAATAGGCCTATAGGAACACACTGTTTTGAATTTAAACTGCCACGCTGAATATCTGTGACAAATTCTAGCGGTGTCAGAAATTACACACCGGACTCTTACGACTTAAACTTTGTTGACATTCCACACAGAATCAGTGTTTTTAGTAAATGTCCCAATATCCCCTGTCCACAATAACACAGCTCAAGTTACTGTTTCTCTCTGCTGTAGGAGCATGATGTGCTGTAGGAACAGGACAGAAGGGGAACAGCCAGATATGAAGCTACACCAGTAACTGACGGAGCTGAGGAGAAACACCCCGAGATCTCCATCGCAGTGCCGTCATGGGGCACAGAGTAGAGGACAGAAGAGTTTGATAAGAGACACTTACAAACCCACCGATCTCAAATGAAACTGACAAGAATCATGTAGGAAAAAGACTAACAATAACAGTGGGGAAATCCGTTCAAAATGAAACGGCTACCAAAGGCTCAGTCCCGGTTGTGTCCTGACAGCCAGATTTCATCCGCAATAATCCCTGCCCAATCCCCAGCCGCCCATAATCAGCCACACGAGACAGGCGCTCGGGTCGTTGCACATGCACTAGGCCTGGAGACAGATATCCCGTCGAGTGTTCTCAGTTCATTGGGTGGATTTCATTATGAAAACATTCCTAGGCATTCTTGCATTCATCGACCACGTATGAAAAGGGATTATTGCACTCCAATATCTGTGGTACCACCCAAAGAAAACTGTGAAGCACAAAGTACAATTCAATGAACTGAAGAGCTAGAGAAAAGGGTGTAGAAAGAATTTTCCCAAAGGAAATTCTGACTTCTCTACAACAACTCATAGCATTCCCACTGGTGTGAAATTTCCCAGTTCCCCCTGGACATCACCAGTTTGTTCTTTTTGTATGAAGTCTGCACCGGGCTGTTAGACCATGTATAAAGAGGATAGGATTGCAATTTGAATAGTTAAATGGGCGGACCGTCTAATATAAAACTAAAACACACAATCATGCATACAGGTGTTATTGTGCTCTAATAGAAATGTTTTTACTGGTCAAGAACATTGACGGTATTATCATTTTGTTAACGTTGTTTTGTCACCTTTTAAAGAACATTTACTCTAAAGCTATGTGAATCATCATGAACAAATCTCTTATTTATTAATAAAACTTGTACATACATTTTTGTAATAAACACTAGTTTTCTTGTTTTCTTATTATTTAATGACATATAAAATAAATCAAATACCTTATATTTAGGTATTGCTACTGAAGCCCACTTTAATATATTGGCTATTTTCATACATGTACAATTGTTAAACTACAATGTTTACCACAGTTTTGTTGCATTTGACAGGCTGAGTGCATCTTTATGTATAATAATAATAATAATACTAGGAATGTATATGGGGGGAAAATAGCAATTTGGGGTTTCATACATCACAGACATAAAAATGGCAGCTTATGGATTTTGTTGTTGTTTGTTTATATGGCATATATTGACATGCAGAACAGCAAGTAAAAGATGAATGCTACAGGAGGGAGTTACATAGCCTGAAGGTACATACAAGTCCACCAATAATACGGTGCGGACAAAAGCTACCAGACATGTTGGGAGAGTCATTCAGAAGAGGAGTGATTTCATAACCCACGTGTTGCAGGATTACATGTGAATTCAGCCTTTTGCTACAGCCGGTTTAAGGTCCTCCACCTCAAACCGCGATTGCCACGAAGCCCATGAGGCTCATTTTCCAGCCGAAACTCCACAGAAATAGTGCAAATCTCCTTAATTCACATTTCAGGTGCTGAATTCGATTCGGTTGCATGATGATGCATTTCCTCACACAGCTCAAACAGCCCTGTTAAAAGCAAACGACGGACAGGCTCAAGTGCAGACAATTGAGGCAGCTGTAAAGGTTACTTCATGAAAAGAGTGCAAGGGTTAGTTTATTATGACGTTGAATATAAATTGGAATGAATGATTACATTTCAAACATCTGCAAGTTAGTTATTAACTAAACGCTTAGACTTTAGACTTGCATTCATTAACAAGAATTCATTTCTAGAGACGGATGACTGAAGAAAAGCACGTTGGCGGTTGATGGCAAGGGGTCATCTGTTTGCTGTGTGAACAGACATACAGCTGGATCAATCTCATGCCGAACATTCCAGACTCCATCGACTGCCATTTAGCAGCAACTCATACATAATGGAAAGATCCACTAACAAGTACATTCTAACGCGAGGCGCAAAATGAACCCCACACACGTGAACTCTGATACTGATAAGAAAGCCTCCTTGATTACATCATCCTTTATCACATAAATTCTGGCTGAGAGTGTGCAAGTGGTTAATATTCTAATATAATATAGCAATACATGCAAGGACTGCGGCTCAGCTGCAGCTAAAGTGCATGGCTCATACACTCTGGTTGCATCCAGCTGTTAAAAAAAAAAAAGAAAAACTCCCACGTCTGTGCAGAACAACATTCATATAAACAACGACCAGCACGTCAACCTGGCATTCATACAACCAAGATATTGAAGGAAATGTAAAATCCAACTGACTAAAGTTGAATATTACAAGGTTGCCGTATGCAGTCATGAGATAAACATGCACTCATGTCAAACAATGTTGCTATTGTGTTCGAAAGCTTTCACAAACACTACTGCCATGTATGGCCTGGAGTATTTACAAACTCACTCATTTTCCTGATGGTAGATGTGAGCATTTAAATGCAAAAGATTATCGTCTAATGTAATACTGGCTGTTTATACGTAAAAACTGACTTCCCTTTAAGAAAAATTGTCTCAGTCATATATGTCACTCTTATTTCCAGTTTGTGGCAGCATTGCTAACAGAAGACAAAAAATTAATGACTTAAAATGTTAATATGTGTCAGGCAGTGATCGTATGAAAGTGAATGTTAAGGGCAGCAGAGACTGTTTGAAATCAGTCCATTATCATATAAAACAGCAATAAGAACATTTAGTATCCAAAGCCGTTCGAAATGCATTCTTAACAGCAGTTTTATATATTTTTTTTCCTCCTACAAGTCACATTTTCATGATGAGACACTGAATCGAAGTCTGTCATATCTTGAATTACGCCGCCTCCATTCTGGTAAATAATCCCGAGCACAAACCCTCCTGCTCTCCATCTTTCGGTTTCCTTGATTTTTCAGACCCACTGCATGAGATATTTGGAGGGGTCATGAATGGTCAGATGGAGTTATGTGCAAGAAAAGTTAAGGTATGAAGCACAGGGAGGCGTGGTGTAATGTTTGGGGGCGGGGTCAAGCGTGGTCCTCAATGGGGAAAACTAAACGTGTGCCACGGCTCAAGAGCTCATGTTCACGTGTGTCCAGTTCTCGCTCCAGAGCATCTTCCGATGTGCTGTCGCTGCGTTTGCCGTTCACGCCCCAGCTCCCGGCCGATCCTTCGGGGCCAGAGGATGACGAAGCTCCGTTGGCCGTGATGGCCGTGTCACCGTAGGTCAGCGTCAGGTCTCCTTCGTTCAGGATGAGGTCAGAGTCACTGTCTCGCAGCGGCTCATGGTTCTGAGGAGCACAGTGACAAGTCGGACATGAAGGGAGGAGGACGGGATGCTTGAAGTCCACACACACTCACACACACTATTCAAGCACAACACAAAGGTTC
The DNA here is from genome assembly GCF_949152265.1 of Phoxinus phoxinus. NCBI lineage: Eukaryota > Metazoa > Chordata > Actinopteri > Cypriniformes > Leuciscidae > Phoxinus > Phoxinus phoxinus. The sequence goes on from NC_136886.1 coordinate 12,057,660, forward strand.
ATGAGGGACACTGTGGAGTCACAAGAAGACAGGATAAAAAGAGAAATACACTTTAGATGTCCTTATGCAAGAGAAAAACCACACACTTACCTGTGTTTAATGCAGCCTTCAAGTTCAGTTGGAAATCATAAAGTTATAGTATGCATACGAATGACTAACCATTCATTTAGAAGTAGAAAATCAATATTCGCTACAGCACTATTGAATGCTTGATTCTGACACGGTTAATGTGACGGCATGAGCTAAGCAACTCAACTGCATTTCCGGGATTAACATTAGATAAATATGTTTCAAATATCTTGATTTAAAATAAAATAAAATCACAGTTGGCTTAATGAAAATAAATCATTTATGCATTGTCTTATAAATAATGCATTTAAAGTCCCCCTGTGGTAAAAATCAAGTTTTTAATGTTTATATGTCTATGCGTTTTTTATTTATTTATATGCTTCAAGACAAACCATGTCAAAAAGTCAACACAATTGCTGAGTATTTACTCAGTCTCAAAAACACGGTTTGAAATCGCTGGTGTTTCTTACGTCACAAACTACCTTGTAACCAATTGCGTCAACGCGTTCATATTTTGTTTTATTCATTTGAACACGTGCCATCGCAACAATAAACAACTCAAATGTAGGAGCTTTCCAGGTGGACTTGAAGGCAGCATAAGCAAAGATAGCAAATCACCAAATTTACACAACATCGTTCACATTATGCATATGTAACAAACATTCTACAAGAAACCCATCTCCCACAGTTTAAAGACTTGCCATGCACAGACCACTGGGTTTAATGGTACTTCATACAGTCTCTGGGTTCTACTGAAGAGGGATGTCACTGAAGCACAATCATACCAGGGGATTACACTGTGTGCCAACAGATCAAACAAACTAAACTCTGTTATGCAACAGTTAGCTTCACATATAGCTGCTGTTTAAATCCTTTGAGAAGGATCTAAATAATGCCTGTTCCATGTTAATGGTTTGGGGTGGTGTGATTTAGTCAATGAAGATCACCCTTTTAAGTTCTCCAAAAAAAAAAAAAAAGAACTAGACCTGAGCTCAGTGCATCAGCAGAGTTGAGGAAAGTCCTTCTTATCTCTTATTGCATGGCTCTCAGAGAAGATTCTTTCTGATTGGTCAATTGTGGCATTCTGAAAACAATTTCTTTTTTGTCTAATGATCGCTAAACTGGATAATTAATCTTTGTCCCATGCAACAACTGAAAGAAAGAGATATTTTTTCAAGCAATATAAAATATATGTTATGTTGTTTATTTATGTAATATTTGCAAAGTAGCCGTGTTATAAGAGGAATATTGTACAGTTAAATCAGCTATTAAAGCAAATCAAACCTACCCACAGCTAACAATGTACATATTAGACACAATATGGCCAACTTGTTTTTGCTTTGCCACTAAAAACATTCCATAAGACGAAAAAAAAAAAGTTGCATATTTTCCGCCAATGACTTGCTGACTCTACATTATCCCATACTTAAAGGTGCTCTAAGCGATCTCAGTTGGCGTAACCTATTGTTGATGTTTGAATTATTATCAAACAAAACGGAGGCTAGCTAGACCCTCCCTCCTCCTCAGCCACGCAATAATCCCCCAAACCCCACCCCACATCATTCTTATCGGTTATTGGTTGGAACAGTTTGTTATGTTTCGTGGTGCGGGTCGCTCTGTTTATTGCTCAGTTCGTTTTTGCTGCTGTTTGTGGAGCTTGGGCTGTCTGCAGAGACCGCGGTTTTTTACAGTGTGTTCAGGGGACAGGCAGCTAGCGGATAGTGAGGAGATGTTTGCGGTATGTAAAAAAAAAATGTTTTGGCCTAAAAAACGAGCACCTTTAACCTCCATAAATGACCGATTGCCATTAAGAGAACTATTCTGCCTGATTGCCCTTCAGTAGGCCTAATAAAAAACAAGTTCAACACAAAAGATCTTTAAACAAATAAGTTTAAAACCTATTCTTCATTTTTTATGCATATTACAAAACAGATTTTACTAGACTAGAGGAACTAAAATGCAGATGGAGAAGTGAATATGAAAATAAAAGTTGTGTTTCCAAACAAGACCGCAGAACAGAGATGGAAAGTCAGTGTGAAATGAGAGGATGAACAGCAAAGCAAGAAAATATTATTTAAAAAATTACAGTGTTTTAGGAGGGCATAGAGAGAACAATCGAAACAAGAAAAGAGGAATAGAAATGTATATAGACAGACACACTGGGGTATTTAGATGGCCTGACCCAGTTCAACAGGATGTACTTGACTTAAATAGAATGACTCATGCACTGAGAACCATCATCATTATAGGTCTGAAAACAGATAACTCATTGCTGGTATTCACATCGCTGCAGCTATGAGGGGCATAATTGTGTTACGAGGGAGAGAGGTGGGCAATCAAGCAGTTCTGCAGGACATTTAGCTCATTGTGACCCAACAGCACAAAGTAAGAATCTAAGACGTTTGAGAGCTCAGCTAAGCAGCCCGAGCTACAGTATGTGCATTGTGATGAATAAGGGAGTTTGCAGGACTGAATGGGGCTGTGACCACTGTGAATAACTGTGTTCTCCATGCTTGGGATACTGGAAAGCCTCTCGGGCTCACCATCATCAGAATGGCATCATGAAAGGCTCTTTTGTGACCGGCACACACTGAATGCGTCTTCCTTAGGGTCTGTGTCCAGTCTAAAAGCTTTTGTGCGTCTGTCTGTCTTTCTCTCTTTTCTTTTCAAAACAGGGTTTCACAGAGCAACAACATTGGAAAGCAAGCTATGGAAACCAAAGCATGCTGCTGAGGAACTCTTTCTGAAAAAGCTACTTCTCTAGAAACATGGCGAAGTGCAGTGTGAGGTGATGACCAATATAATGGCAGATAATGGGCCGTTTTGAGAAAATTGGCATTGGGTTAATTCCAAAATGTATCAGTTTGGATCTACCTAGTCAATGAATAATGCATGTTTTGTTTTCACATATTTTGAATAGAGTAAATTAAGTTTTTTTTTTTTTTTTTTTTTTTTAATTACGTTACAGTAATATTGTGAAATATTACAACTTTTAACATTTAAAATTACATTTATTAGAATGATTTTCGAAGGATCACGTGATGCTGAACATTCAGCTTTGCCATCACAGGAATACATTTCATTTGAAAATATATTTATATGTAAAACATTATTTTAAATTGCTAATAATTAAATGCTGCCTTGAGCATAAGACTTTTCAAAACCTTTTTTTTTTTTTTACTTTCAAAAATAAATATATAATTATAATATAAAGGTTTTGATCCACTTAAAATGTTGACTAATGTATACTGTATGTATATATATATAATTTTTTTAATTTATTTTTTATAATTGTATTTATTACTACATCTAGCAGATTGACTGATTTAATAACAGTGTGTGTGTATGTGGTTTTACCTCATAGGCCTGGGGACTGGTCAGACATCGAGCCAGCGGACCGCAGCAGGCCGGCAGGGTGGTGGTCAGAGGGGGGCCGCTATGGGTCAGGATCGGCTTCAGGTAACTGTGCTCGGGTTAAGGGGGAAAAATCAGCTGAGGGTGTCAGTGGCAGGCAGATGTGAACCACGATTCTGTACTGTCACTTGAGACTATTGGACTCTGATTTAAAAAATAATGAACGGTCTTAAAGAAAAACAATTTTTATGTCTCACTTGTAAGACTAGTCTTAAAGGGCACCTATTATGGAATTTTGAAATTTACCTTTCATGTAGTGTGTAACATAGATCTAAGTGAACAAAAACATCCTGCAAAGTTTGAAATATGAAAGTGCACCGTATATAAAGTTATTGTCTTTCAAAAGTAAGAGTCGACTCTGAGTCATTTTTATGAATCGTTAGAAGACCGAAGCTTTTTCTCTGACTAGATGACGTCAACTTGTCAAGTTATTTGAATACGATACGCCCACTTATTGCGCTCCAAGGCCAGCAGGGAAACATCAGGGCGACGAGACGTTGTGTTCTGCAGTGCGACTCAAAAGCCAACTTTATATTATATACTGTCTATGGTTCTGAAGTGCGGCTCAAAAGCCAACTTTTTTCATCTGCCCAAGGAGGAGCATTTAAAGACTAAGTGGCTACAATTAATATATACAACTATACCACAGAAGTATAGTCCGAGCCTTGTGCTTTGTTCGCGCCATTTTGAAGACGATTGCTTGACCAACTTAAATGCACTCAAACTTGGATTCGCGAGCCGACTGATATTGAAGGAAGGTTCAGTTCCAAGTGTATTTGCATCAGCTTCCTCCTCCGTATCACAACCTGTAAGTGTTATTAATAATTGTTGCTTTTATGTTTTATGTAGCATGCTTAATAATTATTTTGTCTGTTGTGTAAGCACCGTTTAGCTTCTAGGTCTTCAATGGCAATTGTATTGAGATATGTGAAGTGCTTGTCGTTGTTTTCGGAGTTGTCTTATAGAATAGATTAATACCTCGTAACATAACTGCATTTTTATTTTATTTTTTTAAACGTTATGTTTATGCATCGGGCTAATGCAAACAAAGACTGATTGTGCTTTTACAATATGAACTCTGGGCTATGCTTGCATAACATTAAATTCTTTATCTTATTTTTAGTTTTTTTACTACAAACTACAAAGCAGTGGACTATAATCATTATTATAACACAATTTAATTGATAAAAGCATCATTGTATTCCGTGTTAAACAATAAGTATTATCTCTGTAAACACTGCTGGGTCATCTGACCAATCAACGATTAGCGTCGCGCAAAGGTGGGGTTTGGAAAAATGAGTCGTTGAACGATTCATTTGGGAGTCGGTGAGCAAATCAGGTAAAAATAAATGCATATTATACGACAACTAAAGTGTTTTTTGTCATTGCATGCACGTAAAACTGTTGTTGGGGACTCCCTAAACAACATTAGGAACATTTTAAATGTCATAATAGGTGCCCTTTAAGGGTTAATGCACAGGTTGAAATCTCACACACTATAATAGTATTTATAGCACCTAACGTAATACGACAGGTTGTGTGACTAGAGGAGGAATGATAACCTCAAAATGTACATCCGTATGCAAGTTAGAGGGACTTGATTTACATACATCTCTTTAGCTATTGTCCAGTGCCAGTGATTATTCCTCCGCATGCCAATGTTGACACACGTGCCATGGGTTGCCGAGCCCCAGTTTTATTAACTTTCACTGTACACAAAAGAGTAGCTTGGACAATCTTTTTGTGATCCTTAAAAGAAAAAAGAAAAGGAAAAAAAAAAGTTTGCACACTGGGTTTGAACCTTATGAGGACAAGTAAATAATTGACTTGTCTTAATAGTTAATTCAAACACGCAATAAATCAATAATGACTGAAAGGCTGTTATTTCCGACATTCGTCCAAGTCAGATTTCAAAACAACCAACCAATTTAAAAATAGCATTGCTTATAACAGAAGCTTTTATATTAAGCATGGCAGCAGTGAGCACTCATCTCAGAACAGATATGATTGAGTCTAAGCATCATAATAAATGGAGTAAACAAATCATCATCCCCTTAAATAGTTCACTCAGATTCTAGCGCACACAGATCTAAGCAGGACAGCTAGTACGCATTTGGCAGCAATACTGAGTTTCTTATTTTTTGACAGACGAGGATAAAAATAGAGAAGGCGGTGGTAAAGTGTCGATGGCTTGAAACCAAGAACACTCTGTGATGGATTTGGAAGTGTATAATATCTTTGAAGGGGAGGCTGGATGTTCCCTACAGGGCTAGAGAGGAGTTGCCAGGTAAAGACTCTGTAGGATGTCCAATAGCGTGGTCTGGTACTCAAAGGGAAATAAAAGAGGCTGCAGGCCAATTCAATAACACTGGCCTTTTGGAAAGCACACAAACACACTTTACTTCACTCCCGAGGGCCTGTGAAAAAGGAACCGAATGTTGTTAGGTAGTTCGTTGTGACAATAACAACACACACGTAAGGTCAAATGCTTGGCTGTGGGAGCACAGAAAATCGCAAGCTAAGACTCCTAATAAACATCTGACATAAGCTCTGAGGAGCTGTGAGTCACCACATGTGGAGCTGCAAGCCACAGCTGTGCAGGAAGCGGATTGAGAAGTAAGTGAGAAAATGTGTGTGTGCTGCTGTCACCTTTAAGCATTATTTCTAGCAACTGTGATATAAATAAAACCCTTTTCTTTTACTATTTTGCTCCTTTCACCACCCATGACCATCTTACCTAAAAGGTACGGCTACAGTTTACCACTCAGCACGAAATAATTGCAGTGGACGGGCCCTAATGAGAGCCCAAGAATCATCGATTGCTTCATTCAGGACTTAAAGACTGTGAAAATGGACAGTGCAGTGAAAATGCAGTAATTTCATTTGACTTTCCATACATTTTTTTTTTTTTTTTTAAGTACGTAATGACATTTCCACCAGCTCATATTGAGGTGCAGAGCTCAGCCTGGAGCTTTTTTTGGAGCGGGGGTTGCGCAAAGGAGGTTGATGCCTGACGGTTTGGGGCTTTAGAGGCTCAGTTAAGGCCTCGGAGGAACTCCATCTTTGATCAAAACAGCTATCCTATGAAATCTTGGAATCTGCCTCAATCTACATTTATATTCATCCAGATCTGCTTTAGATCGATAAGTGTCTCTTTTGTTTGTTGTCTATGGAGCACATGTTTTTTGGCTAGTCATTTGCATGGAGCCAAAGTAATCTCACTGACTAGGCTCACGGAAGAGCAGAGAATAGAACGGGGAAAGCAAGAAGTAATGCTCAGCCGTGCTTGAGTTCTTAATGACAGGAGCACAAAAGTGTGTGAGTGTGTGTTGTTGTGAATGGCATGCTGAAAGGATACTTGTGGTCAAAAGTATACCAAAGTCTAAAGAGCCAGGCGCTCTCCTGCTTGGTCTTGCTCTGCCCTTCTGACTGTGTTCCATCCTGAGGAGAAAGAGGAAGCAATTCTCATTTGTATAATGTAGAGAAGGGTTTGGAAACCTTATCATAATATACTATATCATAAGTAAATATTCAAAGAAGCACTAAATTAAGATCATTCAGAGTACAATTCATGCAGGCAAAAATAATGACTTAAGAAGAAAAAATATATATATTTTTTTCCATTGAACTGATGTCTATTTGGCCTACAGCAAACAGCAATACAGGCTGCAATCATGTCCAAGGTAGAAATAGAGGCTGTTCAAATATTGAAAATATTTGGGAGTAAATCCAAGGTTTAGAAAGATGACACTTTAAATGTGAGCTCAAGTCTGCCTTTTATGTAATACAGGCTTAAAAGTGCAGTGTGTGTTTTCTGTGCCCACAAAAAGAGGCAAAATTAATGAAAGTGAAAATATATAAGACACTTTTTACAAGTCCATTATTACAAATTACAAATTGACTCCATTTACATCTAATTTGCTGTGTTTAAACGATTTTATATTTAAAAGAAAAAGTCAACCGATGTGGAAGAACAAGAGAATGTAAATTAATTATTTCACTACTGGCAATATAATACCATATAGAAAAATTCTGCAGATTTTTGAAAGGGTGGAATGAAGTCTGATACTTAACCAGTTATCATAAACTGACAGTTAACACACTCCATATTCATCAATTGACCCTGTAAATGTAGTGAATTCAAATGTAGGCCTGTTCAATTGGCCGATGAATAGGGCGTTTTAAGTAAAATGAAGTATGTTTATCCAAGTTCACCTAATCTCTTGAGTTCAGCTTCAGCTATAGCTTCATGGCACTTAAAGAGATTACAGCTTTCACAAACAAGCTCACAGTAACACTATACCACAACCTACCCTAAGCTTGCCGTATTCCTTTAGTGTTAATACTATAGTGAGGACCACTGCTAACAAGATAAGATGTGTGACAAAGACAGAAAGTGTACCTCAACAAAAGTAAAAAGTACACATGCTTATTAGGGTTGTCATGATTCCCAGTACAATTAAAGCTGCACAATTTTCATGTCAAAGCAAAAACTAACTAATAAGCTCCCAAACACACTACTTCGCTTAAAGTTTAATATTAACAAATTAAATCAACAAATGGCATGCATGTAGGAATAAAGACAAAAATTAAGAGCAGTAAGTTCCTCTTTTCAGCACTGTTGTTTGATCAATATTATTATCTAATTTGTATTAACTCTGTGAGACTCCATGCACAGAGCTTGATTTAGAAACAAACCAGAAGCTGGGTTTGAAACATTCTTAAGAATAAAATCCTTATTTATCATTTTCTTGCATTCTATATTTATAGTTATAAATTGTATATTTTTTATTTATTTATTCAATATATTGTAGTCCTGAAAATAAAAAAAATGCATAAATACATTCATAAAACATTTTAAAGTAAGGATAGCCTCACACTTTTATTTACATTACAAAGGGTACGGCGTTAAAATAATTTACTGGGCTGTTTCAAATATTAGGCATTATAGCATTACGTAGAAAATGTTTTACTTCTATAATATTTTACTTTTTTTAAATCTAGCATACCGGTACTTGTAACTCAACATACTTGAATCAGATGTAGTTTGTTTAGTCAAAAGGAAAGAGAGAGACATAATGGTTTCTCTCTCTCAACCACTGACCATATCCTGCTTAGGCAATATAGAGAAACTCACTTATGTCTGTTTAACAGCTTTACTCTCTGACAGTAATGTCGAGAAATAATTTATAGTGGGAAACAAAAAGGTTCTCTCCCCTGAGTTAATTTATTTTATTCTTATGAAAAACAGCCTGTAGGGAACATTATTTTTGTCTTAAAGGGATAGTTCACCCAAAAATAAAATTTCTCTAATCATTTACTTCAACCTCATCTTTTATGTTCCACAGAGTAAAGAAAGTCATACAGGTTTAGAATGACTTGAGGGTGAGAAAATGACACAAAATCTGGCCCAGATTGTTAGTTCTACCGGTTTACATTTCCCATCCCACTGTTTATCAACAAGTATGTTTGACCACTCGCAGTCAGTCGCAAGCACAAGCACTCTTCAAAGAGCATGTAAACTCTTTGACTACTGATACTTCACAAAGGCTACTATTGCTAACTTTATTATTTCAGCATCAACTTTGTACCAAAGTACCAGTACTTTTGACATCCTCAGTATTCATATTACTAGTGCGTGCAGTCTGCGTTATCTTCTAAATGAGTGTGTCCTTGTTCTTTCACAGAAGCCCAGATGATTGGCTTCTACTGATCTGATTTATGTCATTGTCCTATAATGGAACCAGTTTAAACCAGGATGAACAGAGGAGAAATGTCATTGGTTTCCAAGGTGTCCACTCCTAATTAGCTTTGCCATTCTAATTTGAGTAACAATACATGATATAAAAAGCAACTTGTGTCTCTACATTGGTACATGAATTTGCACTTCTTTAAAAATACTCCTGGGTTTCAAACACGACACGGGCAGCAGTGCTCACGCACAATGTCATCAGCTAAGAGGCTTCAAGGTTGTTTCCAACTTTGCATGGCCACTTTTGAAGGGGTCCACAATCTTTATCTTTATAAGGATCGTTGCACGTTTTTTTAAAGGCAGAAACCCAGAAGAATTCAATTAAATATGGTTTTGGGGTAGCTATATGTGAGGTTTCACATTAAAGCACAAAAGGAACAGTATGAGGTCAGTGGCAATTCAGAATGAGTTTCACATTTTCCAAAAGAAATGCAAGTGAGACTTGTCCGTGTAAAACCATAAAACTAGGGTGTTCTGGGTGGCTTTTAAGGTGTTTCCAAGTTCTTCCTTCAATTTACATGCAAGTCTATGGAACATTATAAGACTGTTAATGTTTAAAAAAGCAAATTCTTAAATACTTAAAACATAATGATGGTAAAAGCTTCATTGGCAGGAGGACAGAAACATTTTGAGACTTACTCCCTGAAGGACCTGGAAGCTGTCCCCACATGGCTGAAGATCCTGATCGGGGTCCACTCCAACTCTGAAAGAGAGAAACTGAATGTCAGTATGTGTGTGCGCTTCTGTGACAGCACTTAACCAATAGTGCAAAATGCAGCCACATATGTTCCGTGACCTTTTAGCAAAGCCCACAACGAGCAACAGCACGATGAAAAGACGAAAGATGCGATGGACTCAAGCAGAGCGATATTGTTCATGTTATGATCTTATTTTATACAACACGCCTACAGCAGCAAGGCAAGCTTTACACTGGGAAGTAGTTACAGAAATGGTCTACAGACAATTCCACTCATTTGTTCTCTTTGGTTGGTCACAGGCCAAAACTTCTAAAACAGAGTTTTTAATATAATCTAATTAAGATAAAACTACCACTAAATAGCAAGTTAAAAACAAAACAAAAAGGGATGACCAAACTATCGGTACCATATAGTTTACCGTCTGATATTAGAGATATTTTTGTTTATTAGTATCAATATACACACAATATATTAAATTGTGCATGCTCATTTCATCCATTTTTACATTTAGATTACTCATCTTAATTTCACTTAATCTAAATACTAATTTACTAGCACTGTTAAATATAATCTGAAAAAAACATAAAATTGTGATACCTAAATACACTTTCAAATTTATTTGAGTTTTTCATGTTTTATTTTGTATCTTTTTAGTCAAAGTATAGAATTTTAATATCAACCTTTCATTAGTTAAAAATTATTTCTACTTTTCATTTAAGTTGAAGTATTTAAATGACTAAAAGTGAAATAAAAATAAAGCTAAATAGAAATTCAAAATAAAAGCTTAAAAATATTAAGAAATATTATATAAATAATACTAAAATAACACTGATTGATTGGTTATTGGCCATAACATGATAATGATTGGCTTATCGGTATCAGCCAGAATTTTTATATCAGCGCATCCCTAAAACATCTGTGGGTTGTTAGCCGTCTATGTCGGTCAGACTGTTTTTTCTGTATTAGTGGATGGTTCCTGGCCATAATAAGCAGCAAACCTGACCAGACTTCTGTCTGTAGTGGAGACCAAACTTGTGTGAACAGCCAGACATTCGCTTGACTGGCTGAAATACGAGAAGAACGCGGCAGACCTTTAGAGCTCAGAGGGTGAGATTCTGCTGAGATAAGTGACACACTAGGTGAACTTTCACTTTGGCCTTTGAGTACATTTACTGATCTTTGATCCTATGGCTCATCTTTCATTCTCCCTCTCAATTAAAGCAGTGGATATGATGCGGCTACTAGCTTTTGAACCCCAAGGATCAACAGAGACTTCATTGTGATGTTAGACAGAGCTTGAGGGTTAGCAGATGCTCAGGCATTCTGAGCCTCTAGTGCCGCCCATGTGGACAAGCGCCAATGGAAACAAAAAGAGCTGACTTATCAGTCTTTGCCTGCACAAGTAGTTAAACCTTAAATTGATGTCTTATCTTTTCACAGTCAACGAGGATAATTTGTTTCTCAAAATGTGGGCGACATTACTTAAAATAAAAAAAGATAAGGGAAAAAAAACAAAAAACAGTTAACATGCTTCTGCCAAAGCCAGTGATGCATATCTGCGACAAACTGGGTGTCTTAACAAGCTGCTGTTGTTTCTACCACGTCTGGAAGAGAACTGTCTGTAAAACAAAAGACAGTTTTTTTCTTCCCGATGGTTTACAAAGTTGTCCAAACAGGACTTAAAGCTCTGGGTTGATTTGCTCACATGCAAGTTGCTTTGGGGAAGGGTAAAAAATGTAGGTATTCAGAGGAGGAAAAGTAAAAGACAAAACAAAATAGGAAATGGAATAAAAGGAAGTCAATGAAATGTAAAACAATATAAACATTAGGCTACTGTAATGGCTAGGCCTACAGCTGGAGGGTGGGCTACATCAAAGGGTCACAAGGAGGTCGATGGAGAGTACAAAGTGCCGCCCCTAACCACATTCTATGCTGTATGCACACGCCTGACCGGAAACATCAGCACGGTGAATGCTAAACATATCCTTCCTGTAAGACGGTTGGAACAGCTCTCGCTGTCGGCCTGTGTGCGGTTGCAAAAGTACTGAAGCCAAGGACAGCAGATTGTTTGATTTTAATGCAGGTATAAGTAGAAGCTTATTAATTTCAAATGCCTAATCTCGTTTCTTTTGACGCCTTGGTATTACTCATCCAGTGTCGGGTCTTTGCCAGTGAGCTTTGTGTAAAGATTTCCTTCAGCACACCAATGTGAAAACAGGAGCGACAGCACACACACACATTCTTTCAAAGTGACACCCACCAGTTTTAAAAACAGCCCTGGAAGAAATGCACTGGCACATCATGGTGGCTCACCACTAAGAACAAACATTTGAGTGTGCTAAGGAAGTTAGCAGCCTATAAAAGGATACTGTAGTACACTATACTGAGTAAAGAAGTAGATTATTACAGATAATAGAACTGATACAAGACAGTTTTCGAGTGAAAGAGAAACACTGACAAAGCAAAAGAAAAACTATCTTGGCTTGTCTTGGTAAAATTCCATCAGACTGAATTGAATAATCCTTACATATTATTCATATTAGGAATTAAGAATTTTAAATGTTAAAAAAAACAATAATAATCTATGAATACGAATCGCAAACCAAACGGTCCATTCTCTTGTTCCATTTAGATTTCATTCCATTTGACTAAGCTCTAGTTTTTTTTACTCATTTAAAATCCTTAATTCAGAATATGAATAATATGTAAGGATTTTTCAATTCGGTCAGATGAAATTTTACTATTAATTGAAATGCGCAAATCTTGAAAAAGGCTTAAAATTGTTTTGTGTAGAATTGGTTATTTCTTCATTTATCGTGCACTTCGATCTTTGAAGAACGTGGACAAACAACTATATGACATACTACATGAAAGGTAATATCCGAACAAGCATAATAGGGGCACTTTAAGCACTTTGTCAGACAGGAATCTTCATTTCAGTGCATCACTATAAAACAAAACAGGATAGTAACATGAGAAAAGCAGATTTAGCAGGGACACTGTACAATAGAGTGTTAAGCAACCAAGACGTGAGTGTTTGATTAAAGCAGAAGCCCAGACATTACAGTATCAAACACCCACACAAACGACTGCTTTTAGTGTGCAGTTTAGCAAGTGAGGTCAAAAGGTCACCACCACCTGTACAGGACTGCAAAGTCCCTCATCACCTGATGTAACTCCGGAGTCTACGCAGCCTCTCCTCCTCGGCAACAGAAGACTCTCCAACCCTGAGCACAACACACAACTCTTGAGACCAGCCCTGCAAACATCAAACATCCTGACAGCTTCTACTCAGAAAAGTTAGAAAAACTTCAAACTCTGGTATGTTTTTGGGTCCATGTATTGCTAGTTGTGTTTCTTGGAACATATGGCATTACATGAAAAAGTAACGGTTAAAAATGTTGAGGAAATTAACATTCCCAAAAGATTGATATAATAGTTAAATGGTCTGTTTGGGCACACTGACTGAGACAGAAGAAATCAAATTATGTCGATCGAAATTCATTTAAACTCTTCTGCAAAACAGACATTTCCTCTCCGATATATAAAATGTGTTCGGTGCTTCACATTCCTTCTATGAATTGGCCCTCTGTGCTCAGAGCTCAATGTTTATAGAGTAAGTGAAACTCTCGGGACTGTTCTCGAAAAGAGAGAACTGGCCAACACAGAGGAAGAAAGTCTAAACCAATGCAGAAGGGAGCCTTTTGGCTTCAATCTTGAGACAGACAGCCTCCAACCACTGTCAGGCCATTTCAAAAGTGTCATGGTAACACTTTACAATAAGGTTCATTAGTTAATGTATTTTTTTGCAATACATTGCAAATGCAATACATTTGTTACTGTATTTGTTAATCTTTGTTAACATTAGTTAATAGAAATACAGCTGTTAATTGTTTGTTCATGTTAGTGTGCAGTGCATTAACTAATGTTAACAAGATTTTTATAAAGTATTAGTAAATGTTGAAATTAACATGAACAAAGATGAATAAATGCTGTATACGTGCAGTTCATTATTAGTTAATGTTAACTAATGTAGTTAACTAATGTTAACTAACGAACCTTATTGTAAAGTGTTACCACTGTCATTATACTGTATATAGGCTTTACTGTAACGTTTTATTTATATATATATATATATATATATATATATATATATATATATATATATAAACAAACATCAAAATTAAACTAAATTAAATGTTAAATTAAATATAATTAAAATATTAAAATACAGCAATAGTAAAGTAATACAATTACCACTTGAATACCTTTATGAAAAACAGCACTTAATGTGAATGTGGCCATGCTTTGCATTTTGATCTTTTTTTTCCTTTCCCCAGCACTCAGACATCACATCGACAAATGCCTAAAAGTACACCATCGATTCCAGTTTCAACAGGGTGCAATGAAAAAGCCTCTCTTCAATCTCAGGTGACCTGGTCAGCAGTGGCACAAAAAAAAAAAACAACAACAGTGGCATCCCATCTGTTTCTTTGAGCTAAACCTGAGCCTCTTGTCTAATTCCCACTTAAGTACAGTAGCTTTACAAAATAATTTCAGCGAGTTATCTGATTGCTTATTTTAATTGCACATTGATTGGCCTGTAGTTGCCCAAAGCAGGAGACAACCGCAGTTGAGTTAAGAATAGCCTGTGAGTATTGGAGAGTAGCCCTCACTCAACATGGAAAAATGTAGCGTGAGCTAGTCCAGGGGTCAATTGTAGAGCATTTGTGGAAATGGAAACCCATTGGAGAAAAAGAGAGAATTAAATCCATCAAATTTAGTTGAAAAGTAGAACAAAAAGCCAGCGGTGGAATCCCTAAATGCTCAGGAAACACAGCTGGCAGAAAAATCACTACTGTGTTAATACACTAATGCACCATGAGACCAGAGGACTGTTACTCGTACTGCGCAGAATTTAAAATAAGACAAATGCCAAATGCCGGTGTATTGTCTGATTATTGTCCTACACCCATTACATATATTTTCCTAGCGTTAGACCCACTCATTTGCAGGGTCCGCTTCATCGGAATTATCCGCACACACACACACTGGATTTGCCACAGGTTTTACGTTGGATGCCCTTCCTGACGCAACCCAGCACTCACACACTCCTACGGCCAATTTGGCATATCCAATCCACCAAACCTGCATGTCTTTGGACTGTGTGGGGGAAAGCGGAGCACCCGGAGGAAAAACACACTGATGCGGGGAGAACATGCAAACTCCACACAGAAAAGACTCCTGAATTAGCTGGGCCTCAAACCGTAGACCCTCTTGCTGTGAGGCGACAGTGTTGTCCTACACCCATTAAATTGCCAGATTCAGATTCAGATTATTTTATTTAATGCCATGTCAGCATTCAAAGCTATTTTCATGGCAAAAATTCAATTACAAAAATACAAATATCATATAAATATAATAAAAACAGAACAAACAACAAAAGTCATTATACAAGATTTTTTAAATTAACATATGATAAAAAATCCAAAACCTTTTCAGGCATAATCTCATTAAATATGACCTTAAGTGAAGTAACTTCATAAAAGAGCCTTCTGCTTGTATAAAGTCCAAGACAATCCAATAAAATATGTTTGACAGATAAGGGAACTTTACGAAACATGCATAAAGTTGGGTCTTCACCTTTAAGCAAAAAAGCATGGGTCAAACTTGTGTGCCCCATACAACATCTGGTGTAGACCACTTGATCAAGTCTAGTTTTAAAATTGATAAAAAGTCTGTTTGTAATTTCCTGATGAGTTTCATACAACTTATTATTCTTGCACATATTCCACTCTTCTTGCCACTTATTTAAAATATATTGATTAATAATCGGTGTGATATCTGAGGGAGGAATTTGACATTCAATAACTTCCTGATTAAAGGAGAACTCCGGTCAATTTTAACATTATTTCATTTCCTGAAAGTCCAACATGTCCTGGAACCCAGCAAAAGATAATACTGAAGAACTGATTTAGTAGATAATCCACTTTCGTTAAGATGCAGTCCACTAAAGGATGATCAATTTTTAAAGTGTCCAATGCTTGAAGGCAAGATTTTGAGTCTGTAAAAATTATAGAATTTGTTTGTTGTGTATTTTCAATATGCTCCAAAGCTAGAAGTAAAGAACGTGCTTCAGCAGAAAAAATTGAGCACTGTTTTGGAATACGAATTCCATAGCGTTGATGTCCAGTCACCATTGCTGCTGTTACACTATTTTCCACCTTCGAACCATCTGTGAATATAGGTACGTGAAAAGGGAATTGGTTTATTAAATTGCCAAAATTCATGAATCTAAAGTTAATGTGCTGTAACACTAAATCTAAATAAAGATATGATACTTTATTTAGAGGGTGCATGCACACAGAGGTGAATGAAAGGCCCTTCAAAAAGAAACAGGAAATTATCAATGTCTGCAATATTTTGCATTTGCACGTGGTCCCAAAAAACATGCCACAATGATGAGTAAGGACTATGCACTAACTAAGGCTAAGGTCTTACTTGCTATGTGGCTGCTTACTGGCCCAAGTCCTTTCTTCAATGCAAGTATACAGAATTTTTTTCACCCATTTTATCATCTACAAGGTAAAACTTGTAAGTCCGATTGCGAGTTATATGAAAAGTTAGGGTTTAGTTAGCATTTTTCCCACCACAGCTGGCAACTTTCTCGGGTCCCTTACGTTTCTCTGTACCGTTTCCATTACGGCATCTATCCACATTATTAGTAGCCTACTTGCAGCCTCTTCATCCTCCTCATTGTGCGAGATTTGTAAAATGTACCCCGACTTTTTAAAAAGAAAACCCACCACCTCAGGTCGACTTTGCACCGGAGCCATCCTTTTTTTTTTTTTTTTTTTCACTGGAAGATCCGATGTGAGATCTGATCTGTTATCCAGATACAGAAGCCACTTGATGTGGACAGGTGTAAACGCACTGTGTCCTGATTGGCTTATGATCCAATCTGCTTGATCGGATCACGGTGATCGCATGTTAATGCAAAGTATAAACGCAGCAATATTCACTGGACATGCAAAAATCTCTGAAACAGCATCAGTGCATTGTGCTCATGATCCATGGGAAGCAGTGCAAGCTAAACAAAAAAAGCCTCCATTAAGAGTGTTATGTAGCAGCGGGAGACTCAAGACAATTACAGTTATGAACACAGTCTATTCTTACTCCTGCCCCGTCTTAATTCCATTGCATTAGCTCTCAATTACGCAAAGCCATTTAGTTGGTGTTTGAAAAGAATTTAAACCCGTATCGCCCTGATTTGTTGGCATTAAAGGACAAAAGCAACTTGTTTACAGAAATACTGTTGTTAACGCAGCTTAGATTCACCTCGCCATGTCCATCCTACACATATCTGCGACTCAATGAGTGCACAGCAGTTCTGCAGATAATAATGTGAGCTTATCAATCCCATTCTACATCAGCTGCCATCAGCACTGCTCCTCAATAATCCTCTTAATTCTGACAAACTAGCAGCACTTATTAATGGCGCCGTACCAGCCAGCCCCTGCTGAGGACAGCCAGACAAACACCAGCTATTGGTGACAAACAACTCCAGCTCCTTTTCCCATCTGCTTGAGTGCAGAACTCTGGTTCGTTTTCTGCGCAAATTTCACCTCAGAACAAACCAAAATAGAAGACTGCACAGTTGACAAACAGTGTGAAACTAGCTCTCAATGATGCCTGTTATACTCTCCATATCACACCCCAAATGATAATGAGAGGAAAGAGAATCAAGGAAAATCACACGTGACCTCATTTGACAAAATCTGCTTGATTAATAAAATGAATAAACATGTTTATGGGGAGCTTTTTTTGCCATCTGCTGGACAGTCTGTGTAAGTTTGTTCTCAATGTTATAAAAGTCTATCCACTGTGCTATTTGAAAATCTCAATTTTACATTGTCCAAGGGTATGTTTACATGACAACGATGTACCAAAAACATATGACAGCGTTGTCAAAACGATCCCCTTTCACGCGGATCTGCGAAAATGACTAAAAAGGCTGCATTATACATGCCAGGCCAGTAGTTGGCGATACCACTTTGTCAAGAAACACCCTGTGAACACGTAATTTGTTTTTGTCGTTTACATGGAGACGGTAAAGGTATCGTTTTTAAAACCTTTCACTTTGAAACTGTTTTCAAAAGCTTGAGTTTCCAGGTGTCGTGTAAATGAACGGCTAAAACGCACAAAAAGATTTCCGAATTCAGTTGAAAAACGGCGTCGTGTAAACAGCCCCTAAGTGTTGCTTTTGCATTTAAACCTGGACACCTGGCTGTTCAATGTGATTTCAAAGGTGTTGCAATGCTGTTGCCAAGGTGTTCTGATTAATTACAGTACATTTTTGTGGTAGCTTACTGGTCTAGGTCAAAATAGTCCTTGCTCTAGGGGTTTAACATCCTATTTGTGAACACTGATAAATCCCTAAAATGTACGAACAAATTATAAAACTTCAATGCACGAAAAATCTTACTCTAAACAAAAGGGTCAAATTAGACAATGAAAAAGGTCTCCTGAACTCTGACCTGATATGTAGCCAGGACAGCATTGGCGTGGTGCCTCCTCCAAATACCCAAACTGTGAAGAACACAATGAGCAGGGTCGTGGTGAACATCATCTGTCTCGCGTATGTGGCAGTGTCGCGGATCGCCAGAGCGAATGCCATTGCCCCGCGCAGCCCTGCAGAGCACAAACACACACACAGCAGCAGTCACAATAGATTTTAGGAAGAATGACAGTGACAAATAGAATGTTAGTGAACTTAAACAGGCAAACAGAGCCATCATTCACACTCGATCAGATGTTTTAAGGGTACTGCACTTTGCTGCCCTTTTAGCTGGGTGGTGTTGCTGATCTGGAGGGAGCTGCTCCACATCAAGAGCCGTTATTAGAGATGTTCTGATTCTGATTTCACTCTTAATTTAGATCTCGATAACCTTCAGCAGGGTGCTGAAATCTACCGAGAGTTCACATCAAAGAGTCTGACACTAAAGGACACTAGAACACTGGTTGATTGAACACATTGATTTATATTCTACTTAGTTGTATTAATTCAAAATAGTTCCCTTATCTTCAATGTTATGCAAGCATCAAAGTAGAGGAAGTAAGCCAGGTGTGGTCACCATACCTGCAAACATCATCATGTGTTGAAAGTTTCCACGGACTTTGTGTCTTCGGCCTAGGTTAATCAGGAAAGACAGGGGGTAGATGTTCAAAGCTCGGCCGATAAAGATGGCTATCTGGTGGTCCGAATGTTAAGGAAATGTCTTCTCACACAAATTACATTTTAAAGGAAATTTAGACATATCTTACTATACAAAAGTAAGACATTAATACTTTTATTCAACAAGCATGCATTAAATAAACCAATTTTACATGTTACAAAAGTTTTCAATTTCAAATAAATGCTGTTCTTTTGAACTATCTATTCATCTAAGATACCTGAAAAATGGTTGTTTTTTGTGTCAAATAAATGCAGCACTGGTGAACATAAGAGACTATATCCGAAATATATCAGAAATATTAAAACCTCAAACTTTTTAACAGAATTGTAGATTGATACTTTAAATTGTTGGTTAAAAGTTTTAAAACAAAGATAATGCTGAAGATCAATTATGTAAACTAACATGTTGTCCAGATTCAAGATTAGATTCTGTTCAAAATCTTTTTTTCTTTCTTCTTTAAAAACAAGTACTGTAATTGTGTACAATACTTATAGCATACATATGAACTATAGAGTCATACAAACCACTTTTATGGTACTTTTAGCTTGCCAACCATGGTGACATGGTTTCTAAAATAATAGAAAATTAACTAGCTATTTCTTTAAAACCTGTACACAATGCCTCCTAGTGGTCATAAATCACATAAATAAAGGGTGATAAAACAGCCTTAATTTTTCCCAGATGTTCTGGAGTCTTTAAAATGGTTTGGTTCACAGGGAAATCATCTGTTATGTGCTGTCAAACTCTAAAAATGGTTAACTATCCGACTGAAGTGAATTCTACAAGTTAACAAGCTCCAAACGAAACTGGAATGCATCTGGTTGTTGAAGCCACGTGATATTTTCACTCCTCTCAAAATGGTATAAAAAAAAACCGCAACATGTGAGCATGTTATACCAGCTCCTGGTAGTCAGATATAATATAATTTAACATTATAAATTATACTTTAACACTCATTGCCACATATATGGCCCGCCACAGAGGAGTAGCTGAGCATCTCTTCAGCAAGCCGAAGAAGAGCAAACTGCTACGTTCATTGCACAATCTTCTTCATTAACAGTAGTGAGACTAAATGATTTTACCAGTGCTGATGCCGCTCTCTCTCTCCTAATGCGGTCTTTGATCTTGAAAAAAGCTGACGATAAATAAAATGCAGCTCATATCGGTTTCTTTCATTGATGTGAACTTCAAATTTGCATATAGCAAATAGAGATCAAATTTATATTCGTTTTGTGGAGACACATTTATGTGGCCAAGTGTAAATGCAACACTTTTAACAAATCAGATAGCTAGCTGATCAGTAAAAACACATGACGTGACCAGGTGTAAACAGCCCAAAGGATACAAAGGCTCCAACAATGAAAATGGGGCTGAAGACGTGATTCTGGAAGGTGAAGAGCGCCAAGCCCATGTACGAGAAGATGAAGTTCTCTGCCAGGAAGTGCAGCACCTCAAACAACTGCAAAGGCAAAAAACACACACACACACACACACCACACATGAAGTCATCTGCACCTTTCAATCGCAGTTGTTCAATGAAATGGCACGTTTTTAAAATCAGGTCCTAACTGAACTATAATTGCATGCCCCTCCTCTCTATACTCTACAATGGCTTTTATAACATATGTTAGCTATAAAGCTGACGCCGATATCTTACATTTTTGTGACTCTAGTCTATAACTTCTTCCCACAGACTGGAGCTTTGATAAAAGGGAGTCTGTCCCCCTGGAGAGAAACCCAGTACCATAGGAGTGTCGTAATTACCGCATGCACCCCATCTCGCTTCATCACATTGCACCACTCTGACGACATCACGGGGGTGCTGGGAATTCATTTAGCACTATCCCTCGACTTACCGACCCCCTTGTACATCAAAGCATCTTTTGAAGTAGAACACGCAGGGCTCCCATCCCAAAAAGAATATCCTTCCTTCTTTCCTACATACCTTATTTTTTCAACTTTGCCACAGCTCATATCGCTCTGGTTTTATACCAGCTGCTCTGACAGCAGAAAACCAGAATCCAATGTTCATGTATTTTCCTTTTACTACAGCACAAATATTTTACCTGTTTAGTACGTTTGGTCGACTCCTCCGAGAGATTGTTGTAGGTATAGTGAGCCTGTGTGATTCCACAAAACAGCACAGCGACAACACCTGGAATAGTAAAGGAAATCAGCATTATATGTGGCTTTTTGGTTCCAAGCAGAGGATGGGATGCGATTTCAATCCAGGCTGGAGGTGGTCAATAAAACAAGAAAAAAAACAAGTGCAAATGACTGATTTTATTTCACTTGTATTTTTGTTTGTTTTTTAAAGATTTATTTTTGCCGTTTTGGACAGTAATCCAGAAGAGAGGACAGAAAGCGAAATGGGAGAGAGAGGAGGTGGGATCGGGAAAGGACCACAAGCCGGGACTAGAAGCGCAACTGCGCCACATGTCGGAGCGCTGCACACAAGGCTATCGGCTCCGACTATGAATGTTAAATTATTTTCATGCAGCATGCTAATAAAGCACATTAAAATTTAAAGTCCCCCTGTAGTCAATAATTGTATCCCTTAAAACTCATCTTTGATCACCAAAATTACATATTTAAACATTCTTTCCTTTAAAAAAAAAATGTCTTCATGCCTTAAAATAGCTTGAATGCAACTCTACACCCTTGCCTCATTTAGTATACGGTTCTATGAATATGCAAATTAGCCCCGCCTCCACTCACTCACACCAGCTCAGAGATCCACTCGCTGACGATCACACATTGACGTGATTGGTTACAAGATAGTTTGTGACCGCGTTTCTGAGAATGTCTGAGACTGACTGTTCACTGCAGTTTTAGGAGAAAATGCTCAGCAATGGTGTTGACATGAATTTGCACATGGTTTGTCTTAAAAACACCACATAGACATATAAATAACATTAAAACCATGATTTTAACCACAGGGGTTGGATTATCTTTCAAATTTAAATGATCTTTTAAACACCAGATTATGACACTATTATTCCAGTTGATGTTTAACAACACACAACAGTAAACATTAATTTTGGGGTTGCATATAATATAGTTTGATGAGTTACCTAGCGGATTAACCACTATGCTTTCATTAACCACACACATTAACACCCACCTGTGAATCCACATGCTTCTGCCAGGAGAAAAGTACTCCAAGACATGAGGAAGAACAGAGCCGTCTCCAGTAGAGGGAAACAGTGCAGCTTGGTGAATTTAGTCACGTGGGTAAAAGTTAAGAATTTAAAGCACATATCTGATTAGCTAATCAGTGCAAAAATAATCTGTGTATAAAAAACATTTTTTGTAATAAAATAAGTTTTTTGAAAGTATCTTATGCTCATCAAGGCTGCACTTATATGATCAAAAACAGTACTTAAACTAATATTGTGAAGTATTATTACATTTTAAAATAACAAATTATGCACATATTAAAATGTAAATTAGTCCTGTGATTGCAAACCTGTATATTCAGCAGCCATTACTCTAGTCTTCAGTATCACATGATCCATCAGAAATCATTTTAGTATGCCGATTTGGTGCTTAAGAAATATTTCTTATTATCATCGGCTTAATATTTTTATGGATACAGTGATAAGGTTTTTTCAAGATGACTTACTGACCCCAAACTTTTGAACGATGTGTATTCTAACTGTATTTAGTAATCCTGTTTAGAGGATACTGCAGCTGTGTTTCTAATTTTGCAAATGAATAAACATCACAATGCAGTCAAAGGGCATATATGTAACTCATTTGCATAAGCCTAGATATATTTAGAAAATATAATTTCATGACAACATGCAAAAGGATATGAGGGCAGTGACTACTCCAGTGACTGCACCCATGGCGAAAGAGCCACTGAAGATGCCCAAGAAGACGCCCACCGATTTGAAGAAGGCAGCGGCATCAAATGTGTGTGTGTTGGCTCCTGCAGGCTGATACGCCACAATTGACCTTCATACCGAAGACAAAACAATCCTAATTAACTGATCTATGACCAATGCAGCCAATGAAAAAAAATATTTTTAAGATTACATATAAAATCATTCTTTGACCTGACCCGAAGCATAATGTGAACCAGGGTGGGAAATTAGCACCCGCCACCCGCCGAGGGCGGGTACTTTTTCAAAGTGGCGGGTCACTTTGCCATGTATATACCAGCCACAGTGGCGGGTGGATTATAATAATGCTGCGTTCGCACCAAAAGCGAATACAGTTCGCAAAAATTAGCATCCACCGAGGGACCAGGACAGGACCGCATAAACGCGTCTTTACATTGACTTAACATTGAATGTATTAAGTAGTAACCAATAAACACATGCTGCGAGTGATTTCATTGTACGGATTGGACAGCCTTTGTCAAAGAATGCGGTTGCTAAGTAACAATAATACACTTTTGTCGAGTAACTCTTTTGATTGGTTTTCAGCGCTGCGTGTCACGGCGCTGAAGAGACCGTTATACTGTATAACTTATACACATAGCTAAGCCATACATGCCAACCCTCCCGATTTTTCCGGGAGACTCCCGAATTTCAAAGCCCCTCCCGAAAATCTCCCGGACACCTGGACAACAATATTGCTACACCATCCGTCACTGGGCGCCGTTTCAGACCGAACAACAATAAAGGTTACACACCTAGAAGTCAAGCGCGGCAATCAGAACGGAAAAAGAAGCAGTCTATGCGCATTTATACTTCGCGCTCGCTGGTGTACTATTCTTTGAAAAGACAGGGTGCGACTCGGTGTAATTGTCCTCTAATGGAAAAGGTGTGACTGCAGTCTAAGTGGAAGAGAGGAACTTATGAAAAGGGATGTAGAATTGCACAAGTGCTACTGCTAAAGAGTGCAATGTAAATAATTTCTCATAAGCTTAATTGAATGGCCTAGAGAGAATAATTATGACATTTTCTGTCTAAAGACTACATATAAAATAGCTACCTAAAGTAACTGCAGTTTACTAAAAGTAATGACTAAAAGTTTGCATTCATAAGCATTTTTGTCTGAAGATGAAGACTAAGACTGAATCAAAAATGGTTGCCAAAATGAACACTGGCCTACACACACCAAGCGGACTACAACGCTGTTGCGTATGTCTTAAATATGACTGATCATTTAAATAAAATGTTTTATTTAATTCAAGTAGCCTACATAGTAGCCTACATAATTATTTTCCAGGGTTTAAAATTTATACAGATTTGATATTTTCCCCTCATACTTATGTTGGAATGGGTACGAAGTTGGCATTGAATTTAATTTGAAATGGTATTAAAAAGGCCTTAAAAAGCCTTGAATTTAAGCTGGAGGATCCTGGGGGTACCCTGAAATAAATAAAAAACGTATTAAAGCAATTTCTTTCTTGCAATTTGAATTCCGGAAAAAGTGGCTGGTAAAAAATATAAGTGGCTGGTAAAATTGGGCATCCACCAGCCACTGTGGCTGGTGGACAAAAAAGTTAATTTCCCACCCTGATGTGAACCCAATGTCATTTTATTTTTATTTTATATGCATGTAATTTTTTTCAGCAAAGTCGAAATAGAACACAGTATTGCTGTGATATTCGGACTACAGGGACAAATAAAGTGCTTTATCTCTAGCTCATTGTGTCCAAAAGAGGGAGCCAGAGCACCATCCTGAAATACCACTGGAGTTGCAGCATCATTAGTTTTTACTATTCAACACTACAGTGAAAAATGTCCCCAGCACACCCTCTGTGCTGGCAGCCTGGAAAGTCCCGCCAAATGCCGCAGAAAAAACACGTGATTGTATCCCCTTTTTTTGTAGTAGAAAGGGAACAAGAAAGTGATACTGTTTGAAGGGGGACTTACGATGAAAGGACTATGGAGACTGCGTCGTTCATAACACTCTCTCCAAACAGCAGTGCATAGAGGTCACCATCAGCATGAAGCTCATTAAAGATTGCAAGCACTGTGACTAAAACCACAAAAATCAGCAACATTAAGTATAAAAATCCTGAAATGGCTCCACTTACAGGTCAGTTAGATAAAAACAAATGTTAGCAGTTCATTTAAGAAAAGCTAAATTTCAACATTTCACAACAGCAAGTTTATACTATTAGAAAAGAGAACAAAGAGACGGAGAAATTAAAATGGACAAAGAGAGAGAGATGACATTACCTGGATCTGTGGCAGATATAATGGCACCGAAGAAGAGGCAGTCTGTGTAGTAGAACTTGTCAGTCAGTTGACCGAAAACCTGCATCAGTTTCACCACACCATACATGAGGTTTCTTTCAAAGAAATAAACAAATAAAGAATGTTTAGAATAGCATCTTGCAATACTAACAACAGAATGGAAATGTTCTATATATGCACGACATACACAGATATCCAACTACATATTACACTATATTTTGAACATCTTTTTTTAACACTGAGAAAACCTGTAGGCATTCAGAATGGCAGGACAAAATGTGTACTCAAGCTATTAAGCGCAAAGATGGAGCTCAACCGGCAGCAAATGAAGAAATGCTTCTGATAGTGACCGATTACTGCTGCCACAAATTCCATTACATGCCTGAACCTGGTTTATTGGTCAGCACACAAACTTAAGAGTTTACGTTGAAATGTATATGAATCTATAAAAGAAAGAGTCATATTTACATGCTATAACTGGCCATTATCATCAACTGTATTTTTTTAACTTCACTTAAATCATCCAACTATTGTAACAAGTCATCAAAAGTAGACAACAGTTCACTCCTTAGTATAGTTCTGTTACATCTGTAAAATGAAAGATTCTGAGGCATGTCTTGGCTGCTCCCGAAACACAATTCCATAGTCAGTGGGAATACTATGAACCTTAGTGACTTACCCAATGACAAAACAGGAAATGGCAGTACCTAGGAAAGCATAGGTTATAATGGATCCTAGGTTTCTGAAGAAGTGTCTCTGGAGGAACAAAGAAGAGCGTGTCAAACCCAGAAAAATTGTGTGAAAAATATCCTTGCCCTGAGAAAACAGTTCAACCTTTGTTGTATGTAATTTATATTATTATATTATCATTTATATAATATCTTATTATTTATCACCAAGGCTGCATTTATTTATTTATCAAAATGCAGTAAAATCAGCAATATTGTTTAATTATTATTACAGTTTAATATAACTGGTTTCCATTGTAATATTGTTTTAAATGCATTTAATTGTTGATGGCAAAGCTGAATTTTCAACATTGATCATTTTCTTATCAATGTTGAAAACAGTTGTCCTGCTTAATTTTTTTGTGGAATCTGTATTTTTTTTTTATTGATTAATAGAAAGTTATAAAGTACAGCATTTATATAAAATAGAAATATTTTGCATAAATGTTTTCCGTCACTTCAGTAGCACTTTATTTTAAAGTAATATGTACTTATTATAGCAATTACAATAACTGGTTCAGAGTTAATAACTAGTTATAACCCAATCCCTAAACCTAATCTTAACCCATGTAGTTACCTAATATTACCAGTATTTTATTGGGTAAGTACACACTGTAAAATAAAGTGTAATCGACCATCACTTCTGATTAATAAAATTGGTCTTGACAGACAGACTTATCTTATATAGACCGATCTTATTCTTCTATTTTTATTTACAGAGCAGATTTTTTCCCTGTGTGAGTATCAGTCACAAGATGCTGAGTCACTCAGTTCCCTGTCAAAAGGGCTTCTTCTGTTGCAGCTCCTGCACTGCTGGACCGACCGTGGTCTTTCTGTGACTGTGCAGTGAGTAGATGGCAAATGATAGCAATCACTGAGATGCAAATACAGATAAACCAGTCGTTTTACAATGAACCCATGTTACCACCCAAACTAAATTGCAGTAAGCTACACTAATTAAGCAGCTAGGGAGATCAAATATTAAATCATTCATGAAAGAATTTATAACAGTTCTTGACAGGAAAAGAAACCATTATCATAGCGAGAGAGTAAATCAGTACTGTGAGCTGAATGAAACTAAGAAAGATAAAGAAGAGGATCAGAGAACAAATACTTTTACAGAGTAAATGGTCTTAAATCTAACGCAAGCTCATCAGTTACGAATTTAAGTTGACATCTACAGTAGACATTGAAAATGAGAGCAGATTTTGTGGTGGCTTTAAAGGGATAGTTCAGCAAAAAGGATAGTTTACAAGTCTGTATGACTATCATTCTTTTGCGAAACACAAAAGAAGTACTTTGAAGAATGTTTTTCCGAATATCTTCTTTTATGTTCCACAGAAGAAAGTCAGTCATTTTTTTGTTTTGGATGAAGTGTCCCTTTAAGGCCTGTTCACACCAAGAGAAATGCTCAGTGTGAAAATTTGGTGCGCTAAACATCTTAATTTCAATCACTGGCAAAGTTCATACAATCTCTGAGCTGCTTATGTTTCCTCCATTCTGTAGGGCTCATCAAAAAAAGTATTTTACAAAGAGAGGAAACAAAGCCTTGTGCTTCTGTCTCAAACACACACAGCTGGCAGAAGCCCGTTCCTCTCACTTCCTCAGGGCCTCCCTGCTCACTCAGCACAATCTAAAATATCACAATACTATCTGATACTATCTGATTTGCGTGAAAGTGCGATAATTCTCATGAAATGTAATTTCTCAAATGAGAACAATTGTGATTAATAATTATAAATGCCATGTTTGAGCAAAACAATTGTGATTATCAGCCCTAGTAAAGTATACTTTATGGATGTAAAGCCCTTATTGCATGGAAAGTCAGAGCAGATACTAGTTAATTTGATACAAATAAAAAAAATGATGAATAGAAGCACCGTGTTCAATACGTCAAACTGCTGTGTACTTGGGTGTTAAACACCCAGCCAAATAAACTTTAAAATATGTCTTCTTGGATGAACTTTGGCTAAAGTATCCCAGAAAGTGTAAAAACATTAAGCAGAATAATAAGCAATGCCTCTGTGCACTACTTCTGTGTGTAGGTATTTGTGCCAATACAGTTTACTCTCAAAAAGCTTCTATAAAAAGGCCAAAGAAAGCCACATGAGGAACAAAAACATTAAACACTAAAACCAAACCTGGCTTTATAAATTATACAAAGGTCACAATCTGCTTTCCCATGTTAAATACACATTAACTGTAAAGCATAACACAATTTAAAAAGTGCCAGTGTAATATAAGAGAAGTTTGACCAGCCTAGTAACTCATGTCTGTATCGCACTTCTCTTGTGTGGTTAACCTTCCACTGAGGCAAAACGGAAAGAGAACAGAGACCAGGTTGCCTTAAAGGGTTAGTTCACCCAAAATTGAAAATGTCATTAATGACTCACCCTCATGTCGTTCTAAGCCCGCAAGACCTCCGTTCATCTTCGGAACACAGTTTAAGATATTTTAGATTTAGTCCGAGAGCTTTCTGTCCCTCCATTGAAAATGTATGAACGGTATACTGTCCATGTCCAGAAAGGTAATAAAAACATCATCAAAGTAGTCCATGTGACATCAGTGGGTTAGTTAGAAGTTTTTGAAGCATCGAAAATACTTTTTGGTCCAAAAATAACACAAAATAAGATTTTATTCAGCATTGTATTCTCTCCCGGGTCTGTTGTCAATCCGCCTTCACGACTCCACAGTGACGCTGCTGACGTAAGGCGCTGATGACGTGTTATCTGGTGCGCCCGAGCTTCGTTTACAGTCTGAGGGAGACGCACGCTATATTCAAGCTATTCTACATTGTTTGTGTGGCTATCATTTTTTTAATGGTGCGTAAGTGTGCATGTCGCGGATGATACATTTTTATAGCGTGCGTCTCCCTCAGTCTGTAAACGAAGCTCGGGCGCACCAGATAACACGTCATCAGCGTCTTACGTCAGCAGCGTCACTGTGAAGGCGGATTGACAACAGACCCGGGAGAGAATACAATGCTGAATAAAATCTTATTTTGTGTTATTTTTGGACCAAAAAGTATTTTCGATGCTTCAAAAACTTCTAACTAACCCACTGATGTCACATGGACTACTTTGATGATGTTTTTATTACCTTTCTGGACATGGACAGTATACCGTTCATACATTTTCAATGGAGGGACAGAAAGCTCTCGGACTAAATCTAAAATATCTTAAACTGTGTTCCGAAGATGAACGGAGGTCTTACGGGCTTAGAACGACATGAGGGTGAGTCATTAATGACATGAGGGTGAGTCATTAATGACATTATTTAAATTTTGGGTGAACTAACCCTTTAAAAATCATCTTAAAATTCATAATCTAAAAGAGGTAAAGAGGCAGCACCTTAACAGAAGAACCCTCTACTACATTAATGAAAAATGAAAGCTAAAGCAATTAAAGGTAAACACCCTGCTCACAATATCACTCATACCTTTTTGAGGCTATATCCAGCATGGAATATGATGGGAGGAAGCAGAATGTTGAAGAACACCTCTGGGTCAAAGGTCACCTGCAACAAAATTAATTTAATTGTTACAAACAAATGTATAATAAACGTTTAAAATATAATAAACATGTTTATAATAAATGTTATCGTTAATCTTGTTAAATATCTCATAAATCTCTTGACATTGCAATTGCCAATCCTGTGTTGATGTATTTTCTATTGAAACAGGAAGTTGAGATGAGACATTGTTGGGGCGTGTCCTTTTTTGGTTTCTGTCATAATGGTAGGCTTTCAAAATGAATAATTTACAATTTGTATTTATGAGCTGCTGTCTGTTTGCTGTTGTAAGATCTGTGGCAGGGGGTATCAATAATGTAAACATTTAATTTTAAAAACATGTCTCTGAAGCATTTATTAATATTTTGAATCAGCTTTTATTGTTACATTTTCAGTTTTCATTTCAATTTTTAGTCATAATGAAATTTCATTCTCTGACAAGCCTCTGCTGCAGTGTTTTTATAGGCGTGTGTGTATGTTGTTGCTGATGTACCTTGCGCAACATGTCATTCTGCTCCACACTATGGATTTCTCTAAGGTTGATCTCCCCCTTGAGCGTGTACTCAAAGAACTTTCCGCTAACGTTGAGAAGCACCGTGCTGACAGGACCTTCCTTCAGGGTGCAACTCGGAGGAGTTGTATTATGGTAGCTGGTGGAGGGAATGCCATACCGCAAAATAACACCCACCAAAAGACCTGTCCGACACACAGAAGAAGAAGAAAATCACTCGCACACATTCATACACTTTGTGGAGGGAAAAGGCTTTCTGAAAGGGAACCTTGTTTGGAAACAACAACATTTTTTACAGTGGCACTGAAATTACACTCTTCTTCTTAAAAGCTCAGTTTGAACAGATTTGTTTCTGTGTGATGACAGGGAGTAGAAATGAGAGCCTGCTGTGTCAAATCTGCTGGAAGGTATTTCCATACTAATGAACTGAAGTGCCAGAGGAAGCCAACAGCACACACAGCATGGTCTACAGAAACAAGAATAGAGGCAAAAAATAGACAATATAGCAGAATAAGCAGGTAAAATACACTACCGGTACTTTAAATCGAAGCTAGGTCTATACAGAACTGATTTGGTGGGAAACTGCTGATTTCTGTTGAATTTGAACACTATGAAAAGTGTTAAATGCACTAGTTTAACCACTCTCAAAATAAAATGTAAAAACTTTACCTTTAGGGGTACAATTGGCCATCACTGGGGCAGTACCAGTACTACTTCATACCTTAACTACCCCTAAAAGGTTCAATAGTACCTTAGATTAGATATTAGGAACTGATTTGTACCTTTAAAAGGTAGATAAAATGCAAAGATGTCTCTTTAAGGCTAATGCCCCAGTGACGATCTGTACCTGTACACATCTACTTTTTTTGTGTTTTCTGAAAGTGCATGGTCCCAAGAGCAGATTCACAATCCAGAGCCAGGATCATGTGACAGGGGGTCAAGGTTTAACAGGTTGCATGAACCAGTTAGCTTAGTTAGCAGTTAACCCTGCTGGTAGATACCAGAGCTACACCACAAATAGTTTGAGGAAACAAACACATTTTGTGCTGAACAATTCGCTCCGTGCACAAAATGGCAACTGTTGACGTTCGAACCCTGAGTGTGCGGGCCAGTACTTCCGGTGAAAACTTCCGGTCATCTGACAGCGAGAGCGGGAGACAGCGAGAGCAAGAGAAAACAAGAGTTCCATTACTAGAGAAATAATTTTTCACAATGAGTGTTTTTAGGATTCAAGAGAGGCGACTTGCCTTTCGGAGGGTGACAGCCTCAGCACTTCATTGTTGTTCCGTTATATGTACCGTTTCGTCACGTTACAACAAAATCAGCTTTCATGCATTCCCCGTTGACGCTGCGGTACGGGCTGAATGGATACAGAAGATCTAGTGGGGATGTCTTCAACCCGACCAAATTTTTAAATGCATATCATTTTCTGTGTATTTCACCTGTGCGTTTCTATGCTTTCTATTACTGCATTTATTTTGTGCAAGTGAGATGAGTAAAGAGCATCTGTTTCTTAAATCATTATCTGTCTGGTGTTTATAAGCAGCGCATACAGTATTTTACTACGTGTAAAATATACACAATTATTTTTGTGGTAACGTTACCTACAGTTAAAAATGTAAATGTAAAATATGTGATGATAATATTGATAGAGTAAGTGAAAATGTATGCGCAGAATTGAGAAAAATAGTATTTATGGAGATAAATTGTAGCCTATCACAGGGCAAACGTGTGAATGTTCACGGGGTATTTTATTTACCAACTCTAATCGTAGTTGTAACTATATTTATAACATAACATTGTAACATAATTGTCATTGCGTATGCAGCACGATTCCAATACAATCTTCTGTTCGTGAACAGTTGCATTTCATTCATTAATCTGACTATGCATCTGTGCATTTAATTGCCATTGGCTCGTGTGATAGTAATATGGATCTTGGTAGTATTTTAAGTTTTTCACACTAACCTGTACCAAGAAGGCTATACTGTTTATCAAACATCAGTTTTCCTTATTCTTATAATTTTGTCAGAAGTGCTCTCCTGGCTGGTCTAGCTTGCACTGTCAAACCTCTGCAACTGCTCCAAAATGCTACAGCTAGAGTGGTCTTTAATGAGCCAAAGAGAGCACACATCACTCCTCTCCTCACAAAAGTGCACTGGTTGCCAGTTGCTGCTCGCATCAAATTCAAGTCACTGCCTTTTGCCTACAGAACAACCACTGGCTTTGCTCCCTTTTACCTAAACTAACGTGCATCCAGAAACTTGCGCTCTGCAAGCGAACGTCGTCTTGTGGTGCCATCTCAAAGAGGCCCAAAATCTATTTCTCGGACCTTTACCATGACTGTTCCCGCCTGGTGAAATGATCTGCCTAACTCAAACAGAGCTGCTGAGTCCGTAACCTTTTTCAAGAAACGGCTGAAGATGCATCTTTTTCGGCAGCACTTGATCCAGTAATACTAACACTTTCTCTTTTATTCTATTTATAAAATAAAAATTAAATTAATTGTACATGTACTGTGTTAGATTAAACTGAGAAGGGTCATAGCACTTGTATATTGTTGTCCTACTGTTAGTTTAACTGCTTCTATTGTTCTCCTTTGTAAGTCGCTTTGGATAAAATTGTCTGCTAAATGACTAAATGTAAGTTTTTAAAAAAAAATTTAGTTAAAACTGCAGGTGTTTTTGAAAAAATATAAATAAATACAAAATTTAACAATTTAAAACATAATAATATATAACTTATATAATATTACATAAATAAAAATGTATTGTTTTATTTATTTATTTCAAAGCTCATTACCAAAATGTGATTTCATTTAAAGAATAACCCATTCCTTAATTTAATTCTATCCGGGTACCATTTGGAAAGGAGGCCTCGGAAAATACAATTTCTGTTCCGAAAAATATTTTTAACTTCCAATCCAAGAACTACTGACTACAATCTAACAACAAGAAGCATATTCCTCCATTAATGGGCACCAAAAAAAAAAGAAGCTGTGTATTCAAGGTTTGAGAATCATAAGTCACATGCCATTCAGCTAAGAAGAAATCAAAAATGGTTGTATTAATGTTGTTTTAATCATGTTTTCTTAAGCAAAGCATCTCCTATTTCAGTATAGCAGCAAGCTTAATGCCTGCGGTGAAACTGAATTAGAGGGAAGAGGTGTGAATTAACTTAGGGGAGGAGTAAAAGTTGTGTGTACACACATGTAACAACAACACACAAATCCCATTGGTGTTCATTGGTGTGTAGTAGACAGACCAGGGTACGACTTCTAGCACTAAACTCAACATACGGAAGATAGTTTACAGTTGAAGGACAAAAAAGAAACACACACACGCTGATGTGTAGAGCAAGGCTTAAATGAGAATGTGTAGTATGGGCATTAGTATTTGGGTTAGCAGCATTACATTTAGAACCCGGCAAAGACAATGAGTGACCTCGGATGTCTCCCATCCAATCAGAATCCAGCTAATGCAGCTTAGTGTTTGTCTTCCCCAGCACTGTTGAATACGTCACAGTGCACCAAAGCAAAACACAATTACAACACTTTACTGGCAGGATCTCCTGTTCTTCAGGGACAGAAGGAGTGGTAGAGCAGAAAGCACCTGACAGCCCAGTCCAAATGCTGTGATTGAGATATATATATATATACATATACATATACACACACACACACAGTAGACACAACTAATGTAACATTACCATCTGTCAAGCGTTAGCTTGTCTCCATCGTGTGAGGCAAAGCATGTCAACCTGATTCAACATGAAAAAAAAAATACTACCTTGAGCCAAACAGGTTCAATACAACAGCTGAAGTCAAACCTGCTCTGTATTTGCAAGTGATTCATCTTAAAAAGACGCAAGGAGTAGAATGGAACAGATTAATAAGGAGGAAGCATACTATAAAAGCTAATTACACACTAGAGAAAGCTCTGATGGAGCATTTGATGGATATGAATATTAAATATCCTATTTGAGTGTGTGAAAAGAGACAAAGCAGTTTATTTTATTTGTGGAAAGAGACAAAGCAGTTTATTAGCAGTTGATTTTTATAGAAAATATCAAGTTATACAGCAAACTAGAAATTAGAAATAATCAGATCCCGAAACAAGGGGGTTTAGAAGCATTTTTTTTAATTACTTGTTATATAAATAGAACAGCCTTGAGATAGGCCAACATGTTTAAAAATCAGGAGAATAGCAAGCAACCATTTTAACTTTTAAAACAGTTTATATTAGTCCTAGAGATTATTCTTACTTTTTAAATATGTGCACTACCGTTCAAAAGTTTGGGGTTGGTGGTAAGATTTTTTTTAATGTTTTTGAAAAAAAAAAAATCTTTGATGCTCACCAAGACTGCATTTATTTGATCATCAAAAAGGCTTTTTTTTTTTTTTTAAATTGGGAATGCAATTTATTCCTGAGCTGAATTTTCAGCAGCCATTACTCCAGTGTGCCGACACTGATATATCAGGATAATGAACATGCATTGTATTGTTATCATGGGCACTTCAAAATACTGTGATTAATTATTTATTACGAATTGTTCTAATTTTTTGAATTTTGCATTTTAAGAATACTTTTCCATTAACCGGTTAAAGTGTACAACACTGCTGTATGGTCAAAGAGGCATGTGCCCTCTGATGTAAACAAGCCCAACAGGATGAGAAGTGCACTCTCAGAAATGCAGCCATTACCCCGGTAACCCAAGTAAACGATGCAGCTGGCTACTTTCTCCATTAGTTAACATTAGTCAGTCGTTAGTTAACAGCTGACAATTAGAGGTTGACCGATTGATCGGTTTTGTACCGACAATAACCAATAGCTGGAACAATTGGTAATTGGCAAAAATCCATACCGATAGCTTTTCTACCCAATAGTCCATTGCTGGAGCGGCTGAGAAGGGTCCGTTGGCATTATACAGAACGAGCCTTTAGAGGCCAAATTACTGACGCCTTGTGGAGTTTGTTTTGACACATGAGGCTGCGCGCTGCACAGAAAGGGACACTTGAGATAAGGATTTAAAACAAATAACAAAACAGTATGTACACAGTACACTACTACACTACATGTTTTCATATAATTAGTAATTAATTTGTTGACTAGATGCTGTATTAGTGGACAGCACTATGTGGAGAACAGCAGTATGTTTGCCGTCGAGGCTGAGAGAAAGCTAGTACCTCAAGAGGTTAACAAAATTTGACAAATACACACAAGTCTGACCCAAATGTTTAATGTCATGATTGTTACCGTATTAGTTTATATCCAACTGGTCGCTTTTATGCATTAGTTATCCAGTGAAGTTGCTTATTTAAAGCTGACTTGAGAAAGCAAATTGATATGTTCATGGAGCCGAGAGAAACATATGAACAAATCAGAAACGCATCTGATTTCAGTTCTTATTTTTTAATCATCATCGCTGTAATATATATTTAGCTAATTTGATTAGATGATCATCAAGTGTTCTAAAATAGAAGCAAATAAAGTGGGAGATCATACAATATACATATGTGTCTAATTTTAATGGCCTATGTGTAGAGGTTTAAAGATTGCCATAAGGATTTTAAATGAAATGGTAAAACTTTACAGTAAGAGTCCATTTGTAACATTGTCTAAGGTTAATAATAGTATTGTTCAGTTTTCAATTTACATTGATATGAACATTTTTATACGGCCAGCGGGATGCTAGTAATCTTTATCGGTAAAACACACTGTCGGTCGACCTCTACTGACATTGAAAAATACATCTAAAGCATTTATAAAATCAATTTTAACATTTAAAAACACATTATTAAAATCAAAAGTTGTAACTGTTATTTAATGGATCTGACATATCTAACAATGATCACTTGTATTTTTTAACTAACGTCAACAAAGAATAATAACTTTTGTAACAAATGAAGCTGATGAAACAATTGTTAATGTTAGTATTGCATAAACTAACTTTGACTAACAATACCTTATTGTAAAGTGTTACCTATTGTTCTTTAAAATTATTTTGCCCTTTAATCAGTTTGAAACATTTGTTTACTTTATACATTTTTGTGTTTTGATTTATTGGATTTAAATGTTCAGAGTTCTTTTTGTTATAATAAAAAACATTTTTAAATCTGTTAGTATGACAACTTATTTCAATATCGTTGTGATACACTCTTAAAAATAAAGGTTCTAAATTGGCATTGATGGCTCCATGAAGTAGGGGTTGAACATTTATGTGACTGAAGTCGAGGTGACGTCGACTAGTCGCTGATGATGTCATTAATGAACAAAAAAGCCTGAACCTTGAGCTGAGACTCGAACGCGGGTTGTCTTGTGCACAGCCATGGCATATGACACAGCGCTGCCCACAAGGCTATTGCTCCTACATAACAGCTCATTTTTAATCAGTTCTTTTGTCTTTGGGTAGTTATATTTCTCACAGATTTCTGCTAGTTCTAAATCAGATACAGATAAAGATTACATTTGCGTGAATGCATTAATGAGTGTGTGTGAATAAATTCTACCTGGCAGCGTCTCTCTACTAATAGTGAAGCTGTGGGTTTTAGCCATTAAGAAATATATGCTAGAACTTTTCAGTTTCTAAGGTATTTTATTGATAAATCACAGAACAGTGTCATCAACTAGGCCTATACATTTCTGCGCTCCTGAATGTTACGTGCGTGTGATCTGCATGTGATGTGTGAGCTACTGTCTGTGTGTGCGTTTACTGTTACAATACAGCAGCGCATTAGTTTAGAATGGCGATTAAATTACATGTACAATGAGCTTTTTAAAACGTGCATTCATCCGACCATTTTTGAGCATCCAGATGGTATATTCAAACATAATCTTGTGGAGTGCTCTGGGAGTGTGCATTTCGTTTTAATTTTAACTGTTTGGAAACAGAGTAAAAGTGGACTTCAAAGATTTCTTCTCCTGTTGCGCCCTCTATAGGCATGATCAGCGACTAGCTGGCATCAAGCTTAAAGCGTCATGGCAGAGCATTAAAGTCAACTGGTCAACAGTGCAACCCCTACCATGAGGAACCTTTAACATCCATGGAACCTTTTAATGCACAAAAGGTTCTTTATAGTGGAAAAGGTTATTTAGATTATTTAGATATTTTTAGCATGAAGAAGAAAAAAAAAGGTTATTTTAAGAATTTTCCATCAAAAGGCTATTTGGGGAAACAAAAATGTTTCTTCTACAGTCTTAAAAATAAATGAAAAATGGCGACACAAGAACCATTTGGTTCCCCAAAGAATCTTTCAGTGAAGAGTTCTTGAATGACCTAGCCTAAAAAATGTTGTGGAATGGAAAGGTTCCATGGATGTTAAAAGGTTCTTAATGGAACCATCAATGCCAATAAAGAACATTTATTTTGACCATATACCATGATAAGAGCTTCAGCAATAATCAGAACATGAACATTTGATACGTCATAGTTGAGGTGCTCAAGAAATAATTTCTTAATATCAATGTTGAAAAGAGTTGTGCTAATTAATATTTTTATGGAAAACATGATACTATTTTTTCAGGATACTTTGATGCACAAAGTTCAAAAGAGCAGCAATTATATGGCATGGAAATCTTTTGCAACATTATAAAAGCCTATCACTTTTGATGAACAATGTTCCTGTTGAACAAAATAAAATATTTCTGACTACATTGGGTAAAATTGTGCACCTCTGTTTAATCTTCTTACAGAGCAACAAAAAAAACCTACTGTATTTAGCATAAAAATCACCTATGATTTTTCACTGATTTCACTGGAAGTGTACTGCAAACTGGAAGTCCCCGAGACTTTTTGTGGAAGGTTGTAACTGCTGCTATAATAGCGAAAGTAATTTAGCTAAATGTGGTTCTCCCCTAAGGTCATATTCTAATCTAAACAAAACAGTGATACTATATCAGTTTTTCAGTATGTCAGACAGGTATGTAAAGGCCCCCTTTACATGTCACCGTTTACACATTTAGATGCATTCATCTGTCAAATTTATCTAAACAATAGCCTACTATATGAAATCAAACAGAACAAAAAAGAGCTAGGGCCTATATGTCTGATATGGTCAAAGCAAAACAAGAATATTTTGCTTACAACATAGGATAAAATATGTCCCTTAAAGTCGACATGAAACAGAAGTTGCGACAGTCTTTTCTTCTGACATACGAGGCTATATCCGAGTGTAACGGCATCTGGAATGACAAAAAAAAACTGTATCTGAATGCCAGTTTGCAGTCAGTTGTGGAGGATATTTACTCTCTGCCATGCATCATACGCATCAATGTTGACGTGATGGGTTTCTTTTACGATGGGGAAAAATGACATGGACAAGTATTCTCGTACATCTCAAATTTCACATCCATTATTGCAAGTGTTCTGAAAGAAAAGCCAATATTATCCAGTTTAAGAATAAAGTTAAGCTTAATTGTTTTGAAACATTGCAAGGACTTTATTTTTGCTTTATTTGACAAATGCACCTAACCAACTTCATCTGCAATAAAAACGTTCTTTCTTTTGAGGCATTTATATAGCGCTTTCTGTACTACTGTACACCCAAAGCGCTTTACAATGACGTCAGGGTCTCTCCTCAACCACCACCAGTGTGCGACGGCAGCCACAGTACAACGGCACCAGTGCACTCACCACACACCAGCTAAAGGTGGAGAGAGGAAAGAGAGTGATAGAGCCAATTCAGAGGCCATGATTGGTAAGGGCCAATGGGTAGAATGTGGCCAGGACACCGGGGTTACACCCCTACCCTTTACGAGAAGTGCCATGGGATTTTTTAATGACCAGAGAGAGTCAGGACCTCGGTTTTACATCTCATCCGAAGGACGGTGTTCTTTGACAGTAAAGTGTCCCCGTCACTATACTGGGGCGTTAGGACCCACACAGACCACAGGGTGAGCGCCCCCTGCAGGCCTCACTAACACCTCTTCCAGCAGAAACTGTGTCCTCCGACAGCAAAAACTGTGTAAGGGTCACTACGGGAAGCAGAAAGTGTACGAATTTAGTGCTCTATTTTGAACTTCTTCTCCGACTTCAAGTGGCAAATCACGCTGATCGGGTTAGTTCGTTCTGCCAAACACCTCGCCTTGAATGTAGACTAAAGCAGGCGGCTGCAGTTATCCTCTAAACTGTATTTGTGGCAGATGAGATATACACATATCGGGTGTACTCCATTCGAGTGGTGCTAGTATTCCACTATGCTTGCATGGAATTAAGAATACACTGTTTCGAATCAAAAAGTTGCGTAACATCGTGCGCAAAGGGCCTATAAAAATAAAATAAAAAGATGTCCACAGATAAATAATTTATAATAAACACACTGCAACATTCTGTAAAAGATAAGTGGCATCTGACTAAAATATCAAAATAATTACATAGCTCAGCCTGAAAATGAGTCTAGTGTTAGAACACTATTGTCTATTAAAGCACCTTGGCCAAAGAAAGGTTTAACCAAATCAGAAACGAATCCCACCAATTAAGTGTGGCATAAGTCTAACCAGCAAAAACAACCACCATAAGCCATTAGGTTAATGACATTTAACCCAGCCTTTCTCTCATGTCCAAGCAATGCTTTTGTACTTCAGAGCATAAATAGTGATGAAAGATCTCATTGTCACTGAAGACAAGACATACGTGAAGACACAGGTGTTGGCTGAGAGAGAGAAGAATGCCAAAAAAAATGTCTTGAGTGATGAACAGACCAAAATGTAATATTGCTAATCTTTCTCTACAATGAGCTGTTAAACAGTGCAACTGGGTTTTCTTGATAATCTGATTAAAGATTGAACTCATAAAATGAGACATCACTCCTTCTCTCAAGAATACTACTGGCAGTCAGATGGGAAGGTTTTCAGTTAAAGGGATAGTTTACCCAAAAATTAAAATTACCCCATGATTTACTCACCCTCAAGCTATCCTAACCTAGGTCTATATGACTTTTCTTTCTTTCAGACGAATACAATCGGAGAAATATAAAAAAAAATCCTGGTTGTTCCAAACTTTATAATGGCAGTGAATGGTTCACTGAAGCCTCAAATTTTGAAGCCCCAAAAAAGTGCATGCATCCATCATAAACGTACTCCAATGGCTCTGGGGGGTTGCATTTGTGTAAGAAAAATATCCATATTAAAAATATGAAAAACTAAAATAACTAGCTTCCGCAAGTTGACTTGCGCCCTGACATGATGTAGTAGCGCAAGCTTTGACGCCTCTCGCGGTTCAAACAAAATGGACATCCTCTGACAATTAATTCGCTTTAAAAATTCTAGTTTTAGAATTCTAATTTGTGACCAGTATTTTGTTTTGCTCTATTCTCTGCGCTTTTGCATTCAGGGGTTACTCTTTTGCAATAAATCAATGCGTACGACCGACTGTCAGAAGCTAGTTATTTTAGTTTATAAAGGTTAAAATATTTTAGTTTTATTAAATGCCTTTATTAACCCCCCTGGAGCTCTCTCTCTGTGTGTGTGTTTGTGTGTGTGTGTGTGTGTGTGTGTGTGTGTGTGTGTACGCTTCTGATAGATGGATGGACTTTTTTGGGGCTTCAAAATGTTGTCCTCTATTCACTACCATTATAAAGCTTGGAAGAGCCAGAACGTTTTTTTTTATATATCCTCAATTGTATCTTCTAAAATAAGATATAGGCTACACCTAGGATGACTCGAGGGTGAGTAAATCATGGGTTATTTTCATTATTGGGTGAACTGTCCCTTTAATAATTACTTAAATTTCGAAAGCAACCAGTACAATTATGTAAAAATAAAAAATAAAAATTAAACTCCTTTTGTGTTCCACAGCAGAATGATTTGAAGCAACATGAGTGAGTAAATGCATTTGGGGGGGGGGGGGAACTATTCCTTTAAATTAGAGCTTATAAATAGTGACGACTCTTGTTAAGATCAGAATGTTGCTGTAGACTGATCTAACCTGAAATACAAAAGCTGTCACAGGAACTCAACAGGACTAATGAAAGAAGCAAAATAAAAAAAGGAGACCATGAAAAACGGGGCACATAACGTATACAATAACGTTATATGCAATTTCAAACCTGTGGGTTGCATCATAAAGGCTAATACATGTGTCAGCTATTATGCTACATTCACCGATATTAACGAAAACAACAGGAGTATACAATACTTCAACACCATAGAAATTACATGACATCCGATCCACAGGGTTTAGTATTAGCACTCGTTCAAGCTAGCAGGCTATACAGGCTCATTCATGTGAGGCTTAGCTAAGGGTTTACATGATGGCTGTGTTTCAAAACCTAAGGAGCTGCCTATCTAGGCAAAAAAAAAAATGCGCAAAAAAAAACCACGCAAATTAAAAATGATTTAAGTTAGCTCTGATGACGCGGTACTATAACGGCCAAAAATGCTGTCGAGCTCGGCGGCTGACTCGGTTTTGAGACGCAGCCAATGTCTAACGCCTTTCGCAATGTTAAAAAGACGACTCGTTCTCACCGTATATCATAGCCAGTCCGGTTTCGTGCAGGAAGCGCACTCTTCTGTGTTTGAAGAGCCATATTGTGAGGATGGTGAGTGTCAAAAGCAAAATGAATGTGAGTAAATTCACGCTGTCCTGCCTGTGACTTTCCTCTGCCTCTTTCTCCGTGGCAAGTTCCTCCATGCCGCCGTCATCTGCTCTTATCCGACAACATTGGCTTAAAATGAACATTAAAATAGGAAACAGTGAGCTGTGTCCTGGTGCATATAATGTCCATGGCTTTGGTGCTGTGACCGCCTCCATGGTGCAGGATGCTGGCGGGTTCCCTCACTCACTGCTTCTGCTGCTCAGCTGCGTCAGGTATATGAGAGCAGCAGCAGACCGCAGCTCGAGCTCTTAAAGACACACGCACACCGTCCGCTACTCCACTCTTACTCTATTACTGTTTGCCTATACTTTCCACGAACGTAATACAAAATTGGGCCTGAAACTCTTCAAGTATTTTTTATTATTATTCAACACAAGGATGTGATTAATCTTCAGAAAATGTTGATTGTCATTTGTCGACCAAGGAGGTCAAATTACATAG
The DNA here is from genome assembly GCF_949152265.1 of Phoxinus phoxinus. Taxonomy (NCBI): domain Eukaryota; kingdom Metazoa; phylum Chordata; class Actinopteri; order Cypriniformes; family Leuciscidae; genus Phoxinus; species Phoxinus phoxinus. Next base: position 12,099,770 of record NC_136886.1, read on the forward strand.
GCCTATAAGCTTTTTAGCTTTATGCATTTTATAAATGCTTCAAATAGTTTGAAGCACTGTCTATATCCAGTTTAAAACACTGATTTGTTCTTGTTTTTCAGTTGCCTAACAGTAAGCAAATAGTAGGCCTATTTGGTTTGTAGGCTAGTTATTGATACGCTTTAATTAAAGAAAAATATTTAATTTATAATATAAATCTTTACAATAACATTGAACAGGGTTGAAGTTTGGGCTTGGTGACTGAGAACAGGCACATTTTAAGAGGTGATACAAAGATTTAGTTTAAATTTCAGATAGGCTACAAACATTTGAAGCAAAAGTAGGCCTACTTTTCTCTTAATCATGGAAAATGTAGTTGTTTTGAAGTGTGTAAAACTCTTAATATTACTGACCTCCAAGGATAGCTGTCACAATGATTGAAACAACAGGAATTTTAGACTTCCTTTTTGCTCTTCTGTATGCTATCACATTTCCTTTGCCATTTGAAAAATGGAAAGTCATCTTTTTTTTTTGTTCTGAGTACTAAAACTACAGTAATGACTTAACTCTTTTTATAACCCAAAAATAACTTATATATTACCCACTATGGCTAAGCCGGGTTGAACCTGGTCAGTACCTGAATGGCACACCTCCTGGGAAAACACTGCTGGAAGAGATGTTAGTGAGGCCAGGTCATTAAAAATCCCTGGCATCTTTGAATTGTTAATGTCCATTGGCCTCTGTCCTCCTAATCATCCCCATATGATTGATTGGCTTCATCACTCTGTCTCCTCTCCACCAATAAGCTGTGTGTGTGTGTGTGTGTGTGTGTGTGTGTGTGTGTGTGTGTGTGTGTGTGTGTGTGTGTGTGTGTGTATATATATATAATTGTATATATAATCTATATAATCTATATATAATTGTATAATAATATAATAAATATAAAATAAAATAAATTAGAGCTATCAAATCACTTAATTGCTAAGTTTTTTGCTTACATAATATATGTGTGTGTGTAATTATATCATTATTATATATATATATATATATATATATATATATATATATATATATATATATCATATACAGTATGATTCACATCAATTTATTTATCTGCAAAGATGAGTTTACACAACCCACTAACAAAATGTCCCTTTTTCTTCTTTTTTGTTGTTGTATGGTCAAATATCAGTAATAACCGCAACCCCCCACCCCCTCCACTCGCATCGGCTTTGATTCGCTGTTACCTAGTAACGCGGTCCGCTGTAGTGATTGGCTGATTCGAGGGTCAAGGAAACGGGAAGCGCACAGGTTGCGTGTTCTTGATTACTTTCTGGGGAGGGTGAGAGACGGAGCGCTACTGCGACTGATCGAGAGTATTTCAGAAACGCGTGGCATTTACAACAGGAGGGGCACACTGACATATCGACCATAAATGGGGTGCTTTTTCTCCAAAAAATCTCGGAGAAAATCTCCTAAAAAAGACTCCGCTTTGCCCGCTGGGGACGAGAGCGCTACGGGCAATGACCTCCCCGAAACCAACAACACTGCGCTGGGCAGCAACAGCAACCAGGAGGCTCCAAAGCAATACAGCTGGGACAAACGAGAAAAGGTACGACGCTGCATTTTAACCTGTTTTGTTCACTAGACTATACGTTGACTGGGTATTATGTTGCTTAATTTCTTTAGGAATTATACAGATTGAAATGTAAGTCCATCCGAAAAAGCTATGCGTTAGCTCAATTCTCCTCGTTAAAACCCATTTTACGCCGTTCACTACATGCGTAATCACGCAAGCGAAGGGTTTGGCCCCTATAGTTCAGTGTTTATGACTGACTGGCTGCCTGTCTGCCACTGTTGCTTTCGATTGACCATCGATGCGAGAGTCTCTCAGCTGTCATAGGTTTTCACATACTATGGTAAATTATAGACAGAGCTTATTATCGGCTTAAAGTCGAGGCACGTAACTTGTTTGCCTGGTGCGTGTCCAGATAACGCTGTGTTAGGGATTAGCACATAAGTGGTGTCGCCATCAACATGCATGACACTATATTGAGGAGGAACAGGGAGGGTGGGAGTGTCCGTCTACCCCTTCGACCGCAATACCATTACAAAGCTTTGAGAGCTTTTGAAGTATGAATCTTTAATGTTTAAATTATAGATTGGTCGATGCTAATAAATGCACGAGACAAGTCTAATTCAGATTTCACATGGTCTGTCAATGGCTGTGTCTGGTTTTATGGATTAGACTAGTAATTCCAAGGGGCCCCACAAAATAAATGTAAAAGTATTTATATAAAAAATAAATAATCTAATTTGATAGCACTTTCATTTTGTAGCCGGCTAAACCTGGATGGGAACCGACATTTTCAAGCCTTTGGGTGTTTCCTATGTATTTTTAGCTGGTCTGTTTTAGATTTAATCAGCATGAAATGAAAATTCACCCTATCTATTGTGTAGGCTATTCATAATCATAGATCTCATTGTGAATGATTCATCCATGTACTGTATTTCTTTCTTTTTTTACCTTGTATTTTTTAATTAAAATGTCATCACTCTGGCAGTTACTCTGTCATAACTGTTGACTTGCTAGACCTCAATAATTGAGTCCACACACCCACAATCAACTGCAAGATCACATTCATTTTTGAATGCCAACATCTCAAAATTCAATCAACAACCGTTGCATAGAACTAACCCCCTGCTCTATATATATATTTTTTTTACTTTAACATTACTTTCACATTTTGTTATACAACATAAATTACACACAGTCATTCCAGTTTTTTAAATACTTAAAATGGTAGTATATTGCTAATTATGGACTATAACTACTGAAAGGATGCGAGTTTACATACTCAATGAATCTGACCTGTAGTCCTAATATAGCAATGGGTTAGCAACAAGCTAAGTAGATGTTTATAAGGAAATATCTTTGATCCCTTGTTGGCAGGGACAGTCTGAACTCAAGAGTTCTCTTTTGCAAGGGAGTTGCCAGGGTGTAGCTATGTGATTGTTGGGGTGTTCTGATTGGGGTGGTTGCTAGGTGGCTAAGTCATAAGAGCTCTTCTGTTCCCTAGATATAGTACAGATTCCTCCTTCAGTTTAAATTTGTGGATCCCCCCCCCCCCCCCCCCCCCATTTTCTATTTTATCATCCACCAGACTAAAGCTGAACCCTTGAAAGCCTGACATATGAAAAATCGGTTTTAATGAACATTGTATTCAACGTTTAGACAAATTATAAAAGGAAAATCTCAATTTTATTTGTTGTATCATTTGATTTTGATTTGTATAATTTGAATTTTATTCAGAGCCCCAAACTTGTATAAAATATGCTATTTGGTGCAGATGTTGTTATTTATATGGTCAAAATGTAAGTGATAGCCTAGCTTGTAATGTAAATCAACAATATTTTTATACAGTATGTATAACAGACCTCTTACATAAAATGCATATAAATATCAGCTGTCACTCTCTATCTCCCAATAATATGTCTTAGTAAGAAGATATTTAAATCCTTAGTTTTATGAAAGCTCTAGTTTTAATTTTAAGGGCAAAACATATAGGCCTAATGCAATGATGATTGAGTGATAAATCTATCTATATTACCATTTCAGTCGAATCCGACTCTTGGTGATTCTATGGCCATGAATTTTCTTGGCAATGTTTTTTCCGGGGAAGGTTGCCACTTGCCAGGTCTTTACCCAACCCTCCTCATTACATGGCTTGGGACCCGCACACACACGCATTTACACCTAGCACACACATATGATATCAATTTGGCATATCCAATCCACCTAACCTGCATGTGTTTGGGCTGTGGTGGGGGGAAACTGTCAATCAGAGGGCAGAAGGCAAGTAGAAGATTGTTTACAACAGATAGCCTACATCAAGTTTTTGATCATTTAGACAAGTCCATAGAAGTTATTTATAGGTTAAATACTTAAGGTGATGACATGTTTGTTCTAAAGCATGTAGGATTACTAGGTCAAGCCTCACTAAATAACAGAAGTTGTTTAGATGGATAAAAAGCATCAAATGTCTGACTAATAAACACACACACACTGTTACATCCTGTTGTGAAGGGAACCAGAATGCAAAGATAGCTGATAATGGTTTTATCATTTTTTAAGTTCTCCATTTTTTGACCTTGACATGTTTGCACTTTTGTTGCAGGTTGACCCCAAAGACTTCATGCTGACAGGCCTTAAGAATGAGACTGTGGGTCGGTTGCCGGGCAAACTCAATGGCCAGCAGTTTGTCATTCAGGACTGTGAGAATTGTAACATCTACGTATTCGACCATTCAGCGACCATTACCATTGACGATTGTGTGAACTGCCGCATTATGTTGGGTCCGGTTAAAGGCAGTGTGTTCTTCAGAGACTGCAAAGATATCAAGTGTGTGGTGGCCTGCCAGCAGTTCCGCACCAGAGACTGCAAGAAAATGGACGTATTTTTGTGCTGCGCCACCCAGCCCATCATCGAGTCTTCTACGGGCATGAAGTTTGGCTGCTTCCAGTATTACTACCCTGAGCTGGCTTTCCACTTTAAAGATGCAGGCCTCAGCATCTTTAACAACAACTGGAGCAATATTCATGACTTCACACCTGTTTCTGGGGAGACCAATTGGAGTCTCCTACCGGAAGATGCTGTTGTCCAGGAGCATGTGCCTCTACCAGATCCTGAGTCAGAATTCAAGTCTGTGAGAATCTCCTCTGAAGCAAGTCGGAGCATAGTGCCACTGACCAAAGGAGGTCGGCGTACAGAGAGTGAAGAGTCCTGCTTGTTTGTCTTCTTTTCTGGGGACTACACAACTGCTAATGCCCGGAAGCTTATTGATGAGGTCAGACATAGTTTGATAGAGTCGAGGCTGTAGAATTGTCATTCATGGTTGCGACAGTGGGCGGTCTACAAACTGACATCATGTGCAGCATATGTGTTCTTAGAATTATATTCTTGTTGCAAGCTTGAAGTTAGACAAGCTGGATTATTAATCGGAAAGAATCAAAATTTCCTAATGTGGCATTTCTAAAGAAAATCTTTGCATTTATGCTCTTGGTTTAACGTATTATTGAAAAATGCTGTTCATAGTCAGTTTTCCATCTTAATTGCTGAAATTAAATCAGCTTTCTTCAGTCACTCCACCTATATATAGAGAAGGGGATGTATACTATTCTCACTTCACATATCTGTAACTTTTATCCATCTTTGTCTGCTGTAGATGTTGCCCGCAAAATTCAACACAGTCTTCCATATCAGTTATTGTGTGCTTTTTAGTTTTATAATTGCGTAAATTAAGGAAATTACTGACTGTCTTAAAATATCTTTGCTTGTGGGCTCCTGTATTGTCTGATCTATTTTTTTGTTACCAAAAGCAGGATGTGCTAAACGGGAAGGCAAAACTTTGCTTCTTAGTTATAAGGGTCTGATTTGACAATACACAGAATAATTACATCAGTCATAGTTCAAATCAAAGTGAATTGCTCTTCGGCTTCAAGCCACGAAGCAGTTAAATATATGAAGCACTTAAATATTTGATTACAAAACATATAATAATATGCCAATAAGAGCATCATATTTTTAGTTATCAACCCATTATTAAAAGCATATTTATGTGCAAGTGTTATCAAAAAAAAATTAGAACAGAAAAACAGCACATTATAAAAGTTTAAGGTCAAAGTTAGTCTTTTACATTAAGAATAAAGTAGGGTAGATCAATATTGTGAATTCATATAGTTTTCACTAAATACAACCTTGCACTCTCTGCATAAAAAGGTGTCAGAAGTAACAGCAAACTTTTAGATCTCATCTAAAGCAAATATGAGGAAGAGACAGAAACAGACCAAAGTGTTTGCTGTCATGTGACCTTTTTGTCACTGACTTTATAGCAGTGATCTTTTATTTTTATGCTTCTCAATACAAAACACAAATCCTGGCCTGTTCACCAACTGATAACCAAACTTATTTCCAAAAACCTTTAATTTTCTAACACACATTTTTTCTGTATCAACCTAAATGCAGGTGTCCACCAAAGGCTTTGTCCTCATTCAGACCAAAGAGGTTTCCATGCGCCCTGAGGATGTGAACCGAGTGTTCCAGAATAATGCAGAGAGCCTCACAGAGTGGATCACCAAAGGTGCTGTAATGCATTGTGTTAAAGCGAAAAAGAACATGCGCAGCTTCTTGGGAAAATTTGTCCATTTGCAAATAGAAATGTAAAACAATGATCTGTGTTCCTGCAGGTCCAGTGGTAGCCCTTGAGCTGAATGGAGATGGTGTGGTGGAGGCATGTCAATCCATTGCCAATGAAGTGTTCAATGGGACTAAGGTAATTATAAGAGGACGCTGTTACTTCTCATCAGTGTTGAGGGTAACGCATTACAAGTAACACGAGTTACATAATCAGATTACTTTAAAAGTAACTAGTAAAGTAATGCATTACGTTTAAATTGACAACAAAATATTGGAGTTACTTTTTCAAAAAAGTAATGCAAGTCATTTCGCCTACCAATTTATTGACTCTCGTCACCATAATTGGGAATAAGGTGCAGAGGTGTTGTGCGCTTGATCGTCAAATGATTATTTCACTTTTGTGGAGAAAGAGACTTTACATTTGTCAAAAATATAACTTTTTTTTGTTAAAAAACAAGCAAGCAAGTCTGGGCGAGGAAAAGTTTCCATAAAAAGGAACTAAGTACCGCAATTAGTGACTTTTTTTAGGGAGTGACTCAATATTGTAACGCATTACTTTTAAAAGTAACTTTCCCCAACACTGCTTCTCATGTCCATGCTATCTGCTGCTTTTCTTGCAGGTATTTGTTTCTGAGAGCAAACATACGTCCTCGCGTGATGTCGACAACTTTTTCAACTTTGCTGACATGCAGATGGGACTGTGAAAGGGGCGAAGAGGGGCACCTTACCTTAATGTGGGTTTTTATTTGTTTGGTTTTGTCATTTTAGGGAATTGGAGTTACTTAATATGCGAAGCCACTGATATCTCAACATTTTGAGGGGTTTATAACCACTATTTATTCTTACCAGATGAGTTTGATCTGTGATCTGAAAATTTGACATTTTCATGCCTATGAATCCGACATACAGTGGGGAGAACAAGTATTTGATACATTGCCGATTTTGCAGGTTTTCCCACTTACAAAGCATGTAGAAGTCTGTCATTTTTATCATAGGTACTCTTCAACTGTGAGAGATGGAATCTACAACAAAAATCCAGAAAATCACATTGTATGTGTTTTAAGTAATTAATTTGCATTTGCACTTTTGCATTTCCTTAATTTGCTTTGTAAGTAGGAAAACCTGCAAAATCGGCAGTGTATCAAATACTTGTTCTCCCCACTGTATAGGCCCTGTTTACGGTATATTTGGTATTAAAATGCGTTTTGGTCGATCGGATCACAATGTGGACCACAGCCCTCAAGTGGATGACGCTAAATACAGGTGTAAATGGGGTTTACAGGTCTAAAACATTTTGAGCTTGTCCACTTTCGAACACATTAGACCGGATTGCTTTCGTAGTGTAAACGCTCATGTGGTCGAATGTGTTAGAAGTCGGACAGCCATAAAAGACCCCCTTCTCTCCGCCTACTGACTTAATGCGTAAACATAATGGGAAGCGCGCTAGCCAGACAGGATTTAAACTTTGGCTGGAGACCCTAGTTTGTTTTAAAGATGAAAAACTTACCAAGCATGTTCTCTCACCATTCCTGATTTCTAACACACACTCAGTCGTGTGGCTTTCAGAGCAGAAACGTGTTGTGTTTTTCAGTTGTCTCTGGGCATGTTCATATGTAAATTGGCGAGCTTATTTTGTCCATTAGATCGAAAGATCTGAAGAAAAAAAAGAAAGCAGGACAGAAGTGGACTAAAGAGACGGATTAAAACACCAGGTGTAAACGGGTATGTTTCTCCCTCGTCTACTTGTGATCTGATTGACCAAAACGCATCTTAATACCAGGTGTAAACAGGGCCATAGTCAGTTAGGCTATTTGGATCCAATCAGGAAGGCAAGTGCCTTTAGATACAGAACAAAATCAAAGAGAACTGGAACTTTAGTCTAATCAAACATTGCTGTGGACAATTTTATCACTTATGCTGAAAATAATGAATTTGATTATATAGATATTTATTTAATTAGTTTTTTCCATAAATGTATAGCTGGAAATTGTGTTTTATTCTCTTTTGCTTGTATACATGTTTCCATTACATATTGTATAGTCTTTTAGTTTGTGTATACTGGATAACTGTAAAAAAAAATTATAATAATAATTATGTTAAAATGTCAAATGCCAGAAATAATTAATTGTGTTGAATCAGGTTTTTTATATAACATATATGCCATGTTTTGTTTTGTTTTGTTTTTCGCATTAGCATGGCTTTTGGCTTGTCCCCAAATTATTATTATTTTTTTGTCAGTATTTTTGTTTTTATTGTAAACATGACATTTGTCCTTCATATAAGTTTTTACGGTAACACTGTTCTGAAAAGAATGTAAAAAGTTTGAACTGATACTTTGAATATACTACTAAAAGGAGTTGTCTCCTTCACACTGCTCTATTTTTGTAGGAACGTTTAGAAAGCACAACTGTCCTGTGACCAAAAAAAATTTGTTCATGAGAGAATCACAGTGTTCCATTTTTTTTCTTTAATTATTATTTCTAAACGGTTCTTATTTGTACCAGACAATTTTGTAGAGTTATAAGCTGTGTTTTGTCAATACATTCATTTTTGTCTAAAGTTATGTCTCATTTCTTTTCATCTGCAAATAGACACAAGGCTGAACTACATCTCAATACATGAATGTAAATGGTGTTAATGCAAATGTTAATAGGTGTAAATAGTTTTGTGAGTTGAGTACAAGAGATTGTGATTTACAATCACAACAATGTGTAGGCCAAACCTGGAAGGATATGTGTGAGCATTACTCGAAGAGACTTTCCTGTTTTGTTCTACAACAAATTATACAAGTTGTTCAATCACACTTGAATGTGTATATATATGTGTGTGTACATGTACATATATAAAGCACAGTGTCAAAAGTTTGGAAACATTACTATTTTTAAATGTTTTTGAAAGTCTCTTATGATCATCAAGTCTGCATTTATTTGATCACAAATACAGAAAAAAACTGTAATATTGTGAAATATTGTTACAATTTAAAATAATGGTTTTCTATTTTGATATACTTTAAAATCTAATTTATTTCTGTGATGGTAAAGTTTAATATTTAGCAGCTATTACTCTAGAGTTCTGTGTCACATGATCCTTCACCAAATCATTCTGATATGCTGATTTGTTATCAATGTTGGAAACAATTGTGTTGCTTGATATTTTGTTAATTATACTTTTTTTCAGGATTCTTTGAATTAAAGCATTTATTTCAAATAGAAATATTTTGTAACAATATACACTACCGTTCAAAAGTTTGGGGTCAGTAATTAAAAAAATAGATATAATTTAATACTTATATTCAGCAAGGGTGTTAATTTGATTAAAAAAAGGTGAAAGTAAAGATTGATATTGTTAGAAAATATTTATTTTTTGACTAAATGCTGTTCTTTTTATTAATCAATGAATCCTGAAAAAAAGTAGCCTATCACAGGTTAAAAAAAAATATTAGGCAGCACAACTGTTTCCAATATTGCTATTTTTCTACATTTTTGATCAAATAAATGCAGGCTTGATGAGCATAAGAGAAAAAATAGTAATGTTTCCAAACTTGACTGTACCCAGACCGTATATTGATTACTGCTTATATGTAGCTAAATTATTATTGCTACTTTATTCTGTATTTTAACATTAACTACATCATAGCCATCCATAGTGGCAACTGCCTAAGAGACATGATTTAACTACACCAGAAAAAGTAGTATGCTATACAGTAGTAGTAGTTTGCACTGGCGCTCTCGGTAAGGCCATGATTTGGGCGGAGTTTAGGACCCAGCGGTCGGGTAGTACAATAGAGCTGTTGTGTCGTGGTGAGAGAGGGTGATTTCTGCTTTTGGGATATTGACAGTGGGACAAGAAAGAAAAATAATAACGAAAATACTGGTATTTGCCGCACCTCTGGATTGCTGACTAGAATACAGCCTTGCGGAGTCTATCGCCGTGTACGATCGTCCCGAAACACTGGATTTTTTGGATGTGAGGTAAGGGTGCTGCATGAACAATACTGCTCGTGTCTCCACACAGGGTTCAGTGTGCCAGTTTATCCAGGCAGCGGGGCCTGCTGCTTCCTACAGATCCTTATGAGCAAGGTTTTACGTCCACACTAACAGTTACACAACCGGGACTATATTGGTAGCAGCGATACCATTATGTTTGTGTTAAAGTTTGCGATCACGCTCTGAATGATGTTATATACACACAGGAAGTGGCATTATGGCAGTAGAAGGGATTGTAGTGACTGGAGAGTGTTCGTCATGTAGGGCGGCTCGAGTTTGGCGCCAAGGCCGTCAGAAACCCTCGCGCGTACAGCAATGGTGGACGCCAGCACGTAATGCTCACACATAAACACTGTTTAGTGAGACTTTACAGTAAAGCATTGCTGTGTTAATCCCCCGATTCTTTATTTAGCTGTGTGAACTTGCACATATGTTCTCCCAGCATGGGCATAACTGCGAAATAGTCATTACAACGCAAGGGCTCGCTAAATATATTTCTCCTCGTTGCGTCATGTTTGAGGTTAATAAAGAGGTGATGTAGTGTTTGAGCTGTTTTAAGCGTGTGAATGGACACTATGTTTTGCACAATTACTCCTATATGTTTCGCTGGAAATGTTCTGCATATAAACAGTTTTATCAGACCACTTTGTTTTTAAAGTCTTGAGAAATGTATTTTATCCTCCTCGTTCGGTAAAGAACACTTAGCGCAATGAATGATTCAACCGATAAAACGAATACATATATAGAAATGCCGTGCATCCTGTAAATTTTAATAAAAAAATGACACGAAATCAATATTAAGTTTTAATTCTGAAGCCGTGCAACAGAAGTTTGGAGCGGAAGTATCGTTATTGGAATGCGGGAATGCCCTCCTCGAGCTTCCGTTTCCCCCCCACTGCTTCCCGCGAAATGCTATGCTTCTCGTGGAGGGCTCATGCAACATTACAGAATTAACTAGATGTATTTAAGTAGGTGTTGAGGTGAAATAGTCTGGGCACTAGGTGGAGGGAATTTGCGTTTTCCGTCGTATCTTCTAAATAATTTCACTTAAAAGATTTGTTAATGATAGAATCTTTCAATAATAGAGGTTTGTTGTGACACCTACAATAACCTTATTTATGCTGATGGTCCCTATAAATGAAAACAAAGCTTTTCCCCCCCCCCATGTTGTCAACTTTTGAGCTTGATTTTTATAAATTTATAGAAAAATCTACACGAATAATAGCCTAAATAAATAGTTTTACTATCTTTCACTTTTAAAGATAAAGGTTCTTTATTTACATCTGTGGTTCCATGAAGAACATTCAACATCCATGAAACCTTTCCATTGCATAAAATGTTCTCTAAACACTAAAGGTACAGTCACATTTATGGTTATTCCAGTAATTTGAATAGGAATCCATGTGATTGGGAGTTTCCTGTGATGGTGGAAGATTTCAACACAGATTTCACAGCATGTTCAAGTTGATCAAATGGATTTGCAAAGTTTTCTGTGTGATCTGTGCTTCATAAATTGCTAATAGACAAGGGACCCTTTTGCCCAAAAAAAATTGCTTATGTTACTGCACAAAATGGTTCTTCTAAGAGCTGATCACTGAAAGGTTTTTGGGGGAACCCAAAATGGCTCTTATATAAAAATATTTTTATTTTTAAAAGTATCACATCCTTTAATTTAGAATTCTACCTCCTCCTTTATATTTTCATTTTGTTAAACGAGGTTGACTCGCATGACAAATAAATTACATGCTGCAATCTCATTCGGTCAGTCAGCAGATCCTTGCTCAAAAAATTAAATCTCCCAATTTGTTATTTTTGTTCACAAACAATATGCCATATTTCAGGTGTTTTCAATATTTTAGATGCTTCCAAATATGACCATCTTCATGCGAGGAATCCCCATTCCAAAATTTAAAAGGCATCTATATATTTTCATGTATAAAGAACACGTTTATTTTTGGAAAAATGAACATTATAAATGTATTTAAAATAAATGTGGTTTATTTTATTTGTTTATTATTTATTAAATGTTCTTCCTAAGGGTCAATTCAACTCAAAATTAACACCAAATCTAAGAAGATACATAACATAGGAGATAATTTTAATTTTGAAGATCGTCTTAACAGTGCATTTTTAAAAGAGCCAGTAAATGGGACTGTTTGTTGGCACACTAGGTCAGTGTGAGGTGAGTGTGGTGGTCAAGTAGCTCCCAGCATTCTCTGTTTTGTTAGTGTTGGGGTGTGGGGTGGTCTGTCTGGGCAGAGCATTGTGCTTTATCATGGTGCAGTAGGACTAGGAGTGGGGGTTGGTTTTAGGACTGTGTCATTTTCTCTTGCCATTTTTCTACTACAATGCAAGGCCACCCAGATTAGATTGTCTCCCCTTGCAACAAATTCACGTTTGCCTTAAAACCTTGCAAATTTGAGGAAAAAAACATCACTGTTTCAGTTTACCGCTCTCAGTCCTTTCTAAATGCAGAGCCACAGATCTTAAGCACCCATTCAGTCTCGTTATAGTGCTTCTTTTTAAAAACATTCGCACTGTGCGAATGGGGGAGTGTGTGCGTCAGAAGCAGATGTTCTTCTCTGCGTTTGAAAGCTAGTCTGTTACTGTCACAAATGTGGCTTTAGATCCACGTCAAAAGTCCTTCATGGAGCAGTGAAGAGGCACACTGATTGTTTTTTACGTTTACTTAGTCTGGAGACATTGCAGTGCAATAAAAAGTGCAATGTATATTTGATCTAATTTAGAAATGCTTGTTTAGTACAGTAGTAATCCACACCAGATTGATAATGATATTAATAAGGATCATACTAGAATTATGTTAGCCAAGTGAAGTGAGTTAAGAATTGATAACATTTATTGACTGTTTCCAAACCAGCGTCTACTGTTGTTGGGGCAAACAACAGACATTAACCAAGCCTTTGGTTAAGTCAGAAGTTGTCTAGTAGTGGTCTCTTTATAGTAATTATTACACGCATCAAGTTTGTGATACACGCATCAACACTATTGTTAAAACGTTTGTGGTCGGAAAATTCAATATATAATATAATTAATGAATATTCAATATATCACTTGTTTATTGTGTTTATTTAATCACACACTTAAAGGCCCCCTGAAATCAAAATGTAAATTTTTTTTTTAGCTTTTAGTGTTCATATGTTAGCCTTAAGGTTATGAATAAGCTGGTGTGTTCCAAATCAATGACAAAATCCGCATTTAGGAGATGTAAGCATTCCAAACTTAGTCTCTCATTTCCGCTAAAATGGATCGCAGATTTTTTATGACATCACAGTGGACTTCAGCTCTTATCACATCTTCTGTCCAATCAAATGTTCTCTAGAATCTAAAGCATCCCGCCCCCATGCTATGAATACCACCTGGCCAAAGCGACCGTTGACCCGTCACGAAGCAATGGAGATGTATGTTCAGTTGCTCAAACGCTCGATTTATTCCGTTTTCCAACTGTACGTTGGTTAAGAATGAAATGACTAGAATTTATTCACACCTCTACTTTTGAATCCCAACGTATCATCAGCGCTCGGATTCGCTTCCATGGTGCTGTCAAGTACTTGCAGTCTGTGAGGTAAACTAAACGCTATTGGCTTTTTGAAAAGGGGGAGGAGCCATTCAATATGTCCCACCTTAGCATCCTGTTTCAGTGGAAATTACGTCAACGCATCATACAAAGCTGCGCGCTCCAAGGCACTTCAGTGGGCCTTTAAATGTAGGTTAGGCAGTTTCGGAGAGGCTAGCAATAGCAAGCTAGCTTTGAAAGCATGAGATCCCACCTTCCCTTCAGAGCGTCTCCAAAGCTACGCCTCCTTCAAAACACATGATCTTGCGTGTGCACATCCAGAGCAGAGTCTGCAAAGTGTCCTGAGAGACGGCGTTTAATTACCTCATGTCTCATCCTGTATGCTAAACTGTTACATAACAGTCACACAAATTCCCTCTCTTATTGTAGGTTTTAGGGTTGATATGCGCAGAGTCCCTCAGGGAGCACAATGTTTTTTATTCACTATATAAAACAACTTACTGCTAAATATGCAAATCCCATTTTGACTGTTCTCACCCAGTCTGGTATTTATAGTGTCCTCTCTGTCTGGCAACTGCCTCACCACTACCACAGAAATAACCAACTCAAACGATAGCACAATATTTTCAAAGGTCGCTACACAATGGTCAGAGACGCCTGTCTGCGTTTTTATGACTTAGCAGCTTTTAAGACGCAACTTCTCCGAGAGGTTTACTATGCCAAGTGTCTGACAGCTAAGGCTTTTAAAAAAATATCAAACCAATATGTGAGGGGGAAAAACTAGTTAGTAATAAAATAACTATTTGCTGTTCACTTTGTCTTCCTAAATCCATCTTTCTTTTTTTTTTTTTTTTTTTTTGGAGGAAGTCTAATCAGAAGTGTAATTTACTTTAAATAATTTGCCTTGCTTAATATAAGCTGTCCTTTCAAGGTGTGTCTGTGCATAGTTTCATATGTGTGGTTTGGCTGCAATTGCTCCTAGAAAACTAGGTTAATATTTATTTAAGGAGGCCCCTCAGTCAGGTATTGGAGCCTAATAAATCGCAGTACAGGCTGTGCTTTGCTGGGTGTCTATCAGTCTTGTTCACCTCCACTGCCTGTTTTACCACCCCACATTTTCATTTAGACTGTAATTTTGCATTCTTTCCTCATGACTTATTCTTTTTTTTTTCAGGCATGAGCGAGAGGCAGATGCACAGCAGAGGAAAACAGTAGCATGCTCTTTGAATTTATGGTAAGTGAAAAACAGCTCAATGAAAGGAAAACCATTAAAGCTGCCCTTTATGGTAATCTCATTCTATGGGGCATTGATATATATTATGGTACTGAATTATTGTTCATGTGACATGTTTTTAAATATATTTGTTACTTGAATACCATGGTAATACCATCAGGGTTTCTTCTACTAGGGGTGGGAATCACAGGGTACCTTACAAATACGATATGATGCACGATACATGGCTCAGGATACCGATAATATCACAGTACAACAATTCTGCGATAATCAATATATTGCTAGACAATAATTATGAAAACAACATGCCCATGAATAGGTTAAGTGTATGTTTTCTCTCTTTATTCAAGTCCAAACTGTCAGAAAACTGCACAAAGTCTGTCACATTTTTTCAGTCTGTAAATGAAATGTAACATTTGTAAATTAAACATTTTCAGTGAGATCAGGGTGATGGCGTTGCAAGTGACTTTGCATGTTCGTGGTATTATCTGTGTACTTTAATTTTACCAGGCAGTTCTTGTATATCGCATTATGCTCTTTGTCGATTTTGTTCATCCCATCAATGATACAAAAGCCGAAGTGGGTCCAGACTTAGGTCTACTAGTTGTAGCAAACTAAAAACAAAAAATATTTTTTTAAATCCCCTATTCTTCTGTTATGTGAAAACATAACACATTTGTTTACGTGTAGGTGAAATCATTGTAACTAAATGGTTTTAAGTGGAACATGGTTGAGTTGGACTCATTTGAGCTGGACTTCTCTTTCATTGCAGGATACGTCAGGATGAAACGACTCAGGACTTCAAGCAGCAGTGACAGTTCAGACAATGAGAGTGAGTCAAACTGAGCCTCACAAAATTTGTAATCTACGTGTAAGTTTTATAGGGAACAAACATATATATTTATCCTTTGCTCACTCCGTTGTTGTATCATAAAGGTCCCTCGACGTCCTTTTCCTCTAACAAGTATGGAAGCAAACCGGGCACCCCCGCCTCTGCTCAGAAGAAACCAGCAGAGGTAAACACAGAAAAAGAAGAATACCTTAACCTGTTTTAAGACCCTTGATTTTATCAGCAGACTTATTGTAAAATTTGGTATATCACTCATTCAGGTTGATATTTGGTCTTAATTCAACCTTCAGGTGTTCAGAAAAGACTTGATCAGTGCCATGAAGCTGCCAGACTCTCACCATATTACTTCAGAGGATTATTACCTGTTGGCGGACACATGGAAGCAGGAATGGGAAAAAGGAGTCCAAGTACTCGTCAGTCCAGACACCATCCCTCAGCCCTCTGTGAGGTATGTCACTTTCAATAAAAGCAAGCAAAAACTGGTTTTTAGACATGTACCATCTTGCATGTGACATAAAGGGATAGTTAACCCAAAAATGGGTTAGTGAAAATTCTGTCATCATTTACTCACACTCAAGTTGCTTCAACCCTGTATGAATTTGTTTCTTCTGCTGAACACAAAAGATATTTTGAAGAATGTTGGTAACCAAACAGTTGATTGGCCCTTTGACTTACATAGTTTTTTTTTTTTCCATACTATGGAAGTCAATGCAAACAGAACAAAACCTTGTGCGTTTTCAACTTACTGACTTGCAACTCTGATAGGCCATTGCATTCACGTGCTCAAGAGATACGATTGTGATTGGCTGCAATGCTCAACACCTGTAAAAACCCGCTGTAAATAAAAAAACCTATGGCACTCAAAGAACACTCAAACATGAACGAGAGCATTTGAAAGCAGTGTCTATCAGCAAGTAGCGAATATACCTTGATCTCTGTACTACCGGTGCTGCAGAAATGCTGGTACCGTCAACTTTCTATATATATATATATATATATATATATATATATATATATATATATATTAGGGGTGGAACGGTACACAAAAGTCACAGTTCGGTTCATACCTCGGATCAGACATCACGGTTCAGTATGAGTTCGGTACAATGGAGGGAAAAGCAAAGCAAAAATGCTGAAGGCAATTATTTTTATTGTGCATGTCTCAGGCTGTACCACCTATACAGTCTCTCCCCTGAGCTACAGTAGCTGCGACAGCCTGCCCTGAAGTGTGTAAAGTAAGATTTAAACAAAAAGACAATCAGCTATAAAACTGAAAATACAGCATCTCTTATGTGCGGGCGAAGGTGCGCGCTGCAAAAATTTCGCGTGGCGGTGTGCAGTGCACGGCTTTTTTTGTATTCGAAGATGCACGACTTCAAGCCGAATTTGGCCGAGCATGTACATCTCACAGCACCGGTACCCAGTTCTTGCGTCTAAATTAGTTGCTTACATTAACTAAATGAGCCTACAATAGCAGACATAAGCCCTTTAAATAAAATAAATGGCCATGTTTTATAAAAAGGTTCACAAAACTAAATAAAAATGTTTAGAAATTATGTAAGATAATGTTAATTTAGTTGTAGGTTACGTTCTCATATCCATTTTTTTTTTTAACGTCTCAAGGAATAATGTGGTTTACTGCTTTGCACAAATCTTTTGTAGTGTGGTTTTGGTGTAGGCTACTAAAGTGTATTAAATTAAACATTCACGAGTGTACCTTTACTTCTCACCGCTGATTCCTGATTGTTTAGAAGACAATTACACAGTTTCAAATAATAGTACCCCGGCGAGCGTTTCTAACAGTAGTTCCGCATTACATTAATTAATTTTGTCATTTTTATTTTACGCGACTAAATGGGCTCACGTGAGTTTTATTTATTTTATATCGTGTATTCTCTGTGTAAATTCATGCACCGAACCGTGACGCCCGTACCGATTCGATTCAATACGAATACATGTACCATTCCACCCCTAATATATATATAGAGATGCATGTGTATATATAGTACCGACTGGAACCTGTACTACCGATACGTTTGACAACCCAACTCATGGATGAATCATTTATAATAAGTACTGCAATATTCCATTACAAAAAGATTTCATGATGACTTATTTTGTGTGTGTGTGTCTGTGTGTGTAGGATAATAGCAGAGAAGCCAAAGGAGGTACTCTTCACAAAACCGAGGAAATATATTCAGTGCTGGAGTCAGGATTCTACGGAGACGGGTTATGTCAATATCAAGGAGTTAGCGGAGGCTATGTGCAGATATGACCTAGATGATATGGATCTATACTGGCTCCAGCAGCTCAATGCAGAGCTTGGGGCGATGGGTAAGAGAGGGGATGCCTGTAAAAGCAAGGCCTCCTCTGGTGTCTTCCCTGTAAGATTTGGTGTCATGATTTTTTTTCGAGGAATAAAGTACGATTTGTATGTTACATTTAGGTGACGGGCCAGTGGATGAGCTGACGATGGAGCGGGTGATGGAGGCACTGGAGAGGCAGTGCCATGACAACATGAACCACGCCATCGAGACTGAGGAAGGGTTGGGAATAGAGTACGATGAGGACGTCATCTGTGATGTATGTCGCTCACCTGACAGCGAGGAGGGCAATGACATGGTCTTTTGCGACAAGTGCAACATTTGTGTGCACCAGGTGAGACCTTTGAAATCATCAGTACATTGTCAAGAATCTGCAGGATGCTTTGTCAAGAAAAAAATCATTAGACTTTTTTTGTCTGCTAGCCTGCCATTAAAAACAGTTTTACCCACTCCACAGTACACCAAAATCAAATAAATGATAACGCTAGACCATCGATGTAAATGTCTGTTGAGAGAATAATGTTAGAAATCAAACTACCCTTTCGTTGCATTGCAATAGTTATACTTTGTTCCCTGTATTTATTAGCACAGTCTACAGCAGCGGCGGAGTGATATTAAGTTACCTAGGCAACCGAGAGAGCCGGTCCACATGACAATCACGCAAGTGTATTTACCTGTCGCTGACACTCATAACTACAGAAGCAGAGTATATTTCACCAAGAAATCAAAATAGGACTATGGGCACGTTTGAAAGTCATGCCAATGTTTCAGACTTTGGAGACGATGAAGACGAGGAATGTGTTTTATTCAACGAACCGTACATGTATGAGCCGGAATAACACAGACGAAGAACTAATCAAGATGGATGCTAAAAGGGCAGAAATTGAACTGTAACGTTATCTCCACTAACGTTGTCATTCTATCTGTTATGAAAGGGACTAGCTTCATTAGATAGCTATAGTAGCCTACAAAAGTTATTACCTGTTCATCTGGAAAGACGGCTGGAACTGCATTCCTTGTCAGTGACTTATGAACGTTGCGACTATGGGGTTTTTCGAAGTCGTCTTGTCTAAAATGATCACTACAAATTCGCAACTTTAGTAGAGTCTCTGCCGGTGTCTCGTTGTCCAAGCCAGCAGCAAGAAGCCACAGTTGGTTCCTTTCTGGATCTCTCAATGGAAATTTGTGGAAACTTTTTGGTGACCATCTAACTTATTTGGTTTATTTTTACAATTTCGAAATGCACAACGAATCACCATGTTGCCAATTCCTTAGTTTACAATCTAATGTTTTTCAGGGTCATTGTTCAAGGCTACTACTAGCTAGCTAGACGTCCCGACTGTAGTGCGCTTTTGTGTTTACTTTTCGGCACAGTACTAATAACCGGAGCAAAGTAAAATTCCGCCGCTGCTGAGAAACTAGTTCCTGTAAATGTAATGTGATCATTGAGATGCAAGAGTACTTTGATTTCTAACATTATTCTCTCAATAGACATTTACATCGATAGTCTGGCGTTATAATTTATTTGCTTTTGGTGTACTGTGGAGTGGGTAAAACTGTTTTTAATGGCTGGCTAGCACATACCGTTGACTCGTGCTAGCCTAGCACCGGCGAACTATACAACTGGAAGGACTGGATGAAATTTTTTGAAAACTGTCTCCACTGATGAATAACAACCAGGCTAACTTAAAAATGAGGTCCGATGTCCAAAATCCTGAACCACCCCTTTAATAGTTTTATTCAGCAAAAATGCATTAAATTGATCGTAAGTGACTGTAAAGACATTTATAATGCTGCAAAAGATCTTGATCTCAAATAAACTTTAAAACTCATCAAAGAATCCTGAAAAAAAAAAAAGAAGTATTGATTATAATAAAAATGTTTGTGGAATACTAAATCATCATATTAGAATGGTTTCTGAAGAATCATGAGACACGGAAGACTGGAGTAATGATGCTGAAAATTCAGCTTTGCTATCATAGGAATAAATTAAAATTTTAAATATATTAAATTAGAAAGCAGTAATAATATTTCACAATATTATAGTTTTACTGTATAGCCTTGGTGAGCAAAAACATAAAAAAAACCCTGACTGACCCAAAACTTCTGAATGGTAATGTAGTTTCTTTTGCAATGTTGTAAGAAGTTGAATTGTACATTGACATGAATATAGACTTTGATGCTGATATAAGAAAAATAAAATACATATTTATAAATATTTCTATAGTATATGATAAGTATTGTGAACCAGAAAAAGATAAGTTTATACTTCATCACTCTTATATTTTGTTGCAGGCCTGCTATGGCATTGTGAAAGTGCCAGTTGGAAACTGGCTGTGCAGAACTTGTGTGCTTGGTATCAACCCACAGTGCCTTCTGTGTCCCAAAAGTGGAGGTGCAATGAAGGCCACCAGGGCGGGCACTAAATGGGCTCATGTAAGCTGTGCCCTCTGGATACCGGAGGTAAGTTGTGTATCACAAAAGTGGAATTACACCTGCTTTGTTATCATGCTTGTATGATATTAATGGTGTTTCTTTAATAATAACATGAATTTGAGCTTTCTTTCCTATGTCAGCGTATTTCCTTTTTGTTAGTTTTATTTAAGTGTGTGATATAGATAGTCTCAGAGTTAACAGCCACAAAACTCCACTTTTGATTTTATGGGATCTTTAAAGAAATGAAGTATTTGTGTTTATTTTTAGGTGAGCATTGCATGCCCGGAGAGGATGGAGCCCATCACCAAAGTGTCTCATATTCCTCCCAGTCGCTGGTCGCTCATCTGCAGTCTCTGTAAACTCAAGACTGGAGCATGCATACAGGTAATGCTGTATAGGGTAATAAAAATATAGTTTGACAGTGAATTATTATTGCTTAGTTGGATATGTGAATATGTTTAGCTTGGAATCATCCTCGATCATGAAGGATGAATTTTGATTCAAATGAATTTTGATTCAAAAATATTTTTTGAATGCAAAATGTTAGTCTAATTTTAATTGTATTTAATTGAAATTATTAAGCAAGTCATGATATTTTTATAAGAACTGTAACTCTGGGAAATTATTTAAATTAAATTAAATAATTAAAGTTGTTTAACTTTAATTTTAACAGTCTTTCAGTTGTTTTTTAATAGCCTTCAATTTGCACACTGTTTTTAGAAAAACATTAAGCAAGATTGTTTTTTTTGTGTGTGTGTAAAATGCTTGAAATAAAATCAATTAATTGAAGAAATAATTTAATTATTAAAATAATGGTTCTAGATTTATTTTTCAGACACTTTTTTTTTTTTAACACTGTCTCTCGTCTTCCAGTGTTCGGTTAAGAACTGCACCATCCCTTTCCACGTCACTTGTGCTTTTGAGCAAAACCTGGAGATGAAGACCATCCTGGATGAAGGTGATGAGGTCAAGTTCAAATCCTACTGCCTGAAGCACAGTAAACCTAAAGCAGGAGAAGCGGGTTTGAGTCCGGCCCGTCATAAAGCTCCGACTGAGACCGAGAAACTGGGCTTGAGGGCGCAGAAGCTTCAGGAGCTGGAGGAGGAGTTCTACACCCTCGTTCATCCCGAGGAAGTGGCCCAAGACCTTGGACTGCCACTCTACCTGCTGGATTTCATCTTTCAGTACTGGAAGATAAAGAGGAAAAGCAACTTTAATAAGGCTCTGCTGCCACCTAAAGAAGATGAAGAGAACCTCCTGCAGCAGCCACAGGAGGACAGCATACACACACGAATGCGGATGTTCATGCACCTGCGGCAGGACCTGGAGAGGGTGGGTACTCCCGTCATAATGGATGAGATTTTTTTTATTATTATTAATATTATTTTTTTTAGGCATGGGTCAGGATGTGCAACAACTGAGTAGTCTTTTTCTTGCTGTGAGCAATTTTCCCTATATCGTCCATGTTTCTTCCTTTTTTTTTTGTGTAAAGAACTTTTCATTTAGGTCTGTTATTAGTGTTGTTGTACACATACCCATTATCTTATTACTTGTGGTTCTCTCAAAATGAATGAAAGCACAGTTTAGTTCGTTTATGTATACTACAGTTCAAAAGTTTGGGGTCAGTGAGATTTTTAAAAAATGTTTCAGAAAGAAGTCTGTAATGCTTACCAAGACTGAATATATATATAATTAGGGCTGCACGATTAATTGCAATTAACATGAAATGACGCTTAAACCGATTTGGCGTGTGTGTGTGTCATTTTGTCAGGTGAGAAACTTGTGCTACATGGTGAGTCGAAGAGAGAAGCTGAAGCTGTCCCAGAGTAAAGCACAGGAGCAGATTTTCAATCTACATGTCAAGCTCATTAACCAAGAGTTATCTGCAGGTAATTGTATTTTATTATAAAATAAAATGTTTTGTTTGAATTTTAAAAAAAATATCTAGTTTTTTTTTTTCTTCTTCTTCTTTTTTGTTTTGTTTTGGAGCTTTGAGTTCAAGTAAACTCATTTAAATGTATTTCTTGAATGAAAATATATTTTCTAATTATTTTATATTTCAAAAGTGGGCAAATAATTTGTGTACATGTTTAGCCTTGGACTCTATATTTACTGGAGTTCAAGTTAAATTCATTCAGCCAAATAGATCTAATGAATTAAAGATAACTGTAATCTTGCATAACCTGTCTTTTGCCTGCCCAGCACCACTGACGGACTGACTTCTGCTTTTTTCAGGGCTTCCGGTGTCCCCTTCTTTAGAGAACATGTTCCACCCTCCTCCCAGAATAACCCTAAAACTCAAAATGCCCAAAGTGTCGCTTGGCAACGGCAAAACCAGCTCCAAATCTGTTAATGGACCCCTGTGCCCGGATAACAGCAGCAATGTATATGACACTGGTGAGGGAGGCATCGGACTGGGCAAACCCCAGCTCCATCTCGGACGGGCGCGGATAGAGGAGCGCGCCAACGGTCTCCTGCCCGCCTCCATCTACATACGACGAGACGGTGGGACTCCCCCGTTGGCCATAAAGCAATCGGGCAAACCCCTGGCTCTGCATGCCGCCCTCCTCGGTCAATCATCCAATGGGAAGGGCAAGGTTGAACCAGAGAAAACCCGGCCATTGAAATCCAACGGCATTATGGACAAGCCCGTACTCCAAAGAGACACTTCCTGCCAGACGCCCATTGAGAAGGACACATGCAACAAGATTTCAGGGAAGGGTCAGTCCGGTGGATTTCACAAAACCTCTCTTGAGCACTTCAGTCGATCTCTCAAGGAGGCCACTGTTAGTTTAGTACGAACTGAGGACCTTCGGGCCTTTGAGAAGAACGCACGCAAGACCTCCGGATTCTCCAAACCGGTTTCCAATGAGCAGCCGCTAGGGGGCAGCAGAGCGTGCCAGGAGAGCGACGGTTACTGCCCGGATGCAGAGCTCAGTGACTCGGAGCCCGAGGCTAAAGGGAAGTGCCGGCAGGGAGGGAGGGGGCAAAACCAGAGAGGTCCAGCTGGGGACTACGTCAAGTCAGCCAGCCGAGCAAAACTGTCTTTTGGCTCTAGAACGTCAGTGCAAAGGTGACAATCTTCAAAAGCATCGGAAACCCACTGCCACAAATTACCGTAGTCCTGCGGCGGTAATTGGAAGTGCCAGATTCTGTTTTCCTCCGTTGAGGATCAGCCGATGGTTTTTAGTGCGGTGTGCCAAAATGCCCTTGCTGGCTGATTGCAGAAGTGCAGATTGGTCTATTTTGTGGACTGATTTATATCACTGTGTGTCTCTACCCAGCCATAGCGTTTCTGCTGCAGCTCCACTCGGTCTCAGTTCATGAGAGCATGTGTAAAGTAGGTTTTATGGGCCGTGCAGCAGTGTTTCTGTACATAAAAGGAACCTCCGTTTTTGACTGTATATAGTAGTTTGTGTTAAGATGTGGAGCACATCGAGATGCTTTCCACGTACTGAAACCTTATCATACTTTCTTACTGATATGCTTATGCAAATAAAGACTTAAGAACTCTGATCTGACAAATCATGATTGTTTGATTGTTCTGAGGATCTGCTTGTCTGGCTGGACTTTTTTTTCTGTTCCTGTTCGTCTCTTTGGTCTCTCTTCCTCTTGCTTTGTTGTTTTTTTATCGTCTTTGCTAATGTTAGAATTGGCTACTGTTGTGTGCAACTGAAATGGTCTTCCATCTGTCTTCAGAGTGTGAAAGGATATATGTCAAACCTTGATGTTTATATTTAGAATAAATTCTAAGGATATTTTTTTCTTTTTTTACTCAAATCTTTTTTTTTGTCATTTTTCAGCGCTGAACCCTCTTGTGTTTGCAAAAGATCATTAAAAAATGGGCAATAATAAAGCAAAAAATGGATTTTTATGTGCTTGAGAGAGATGTAGTATTTTAGCACAAGAAAAGGACACGTGGTTTGCCATAAAATCATTCATGTCCATCCGAGTCAGTCAAATAAACTTGGCTCTCAATAGTAATTAATTACTAAAAAAATACTGAAAGCTCCTAAGACCCAGGCATAGACTTTTTTCCTCTGTAGAGGACATTATATTTTAAGTATGGATACTGTACATTCAGGGCTTTTCAGAGATACCAAATGTTTTGAGTTTTTTTGACTGAAAACTTGGTCTTTAAAATGATATAGGCCTATTGACTGAATTGTCAAATTTAGCACTCTTAAATATGATCATATTTTGTAATTATCAATTAAATCTGACTAATTTTCAAGTTGTTTGTCATGATTAAACTTCTCAGAAGAGCGTTATGTCCTTTTTAGTCGACAAGATTTGCAGCATGTTTATCAGGCATTTTGGGGAGACACAAGTGAATAGGAAAATTAATTATATTTTAAAAAAGCCGTTATTACTCACATTATTACATTACCTTCATTGCATGTTGAACCAAGAACAGGTGGTTCAACATGCAAATTAGAGACATTGTATAGAATAGGACTTCCCATTTATGGCAATGTTTACACACATATTGTATAAAGTGAAATATAAAATCATGTTATATATTTCATAACATTGTTGAGAATCATCAAAGTTTGGTTAAAAATCAGCCTGATATATTATCAAAAATCCTTTTGTTTCTTTTGATCCAAACTAAATTCCTAAAACGTTTTTTGTCTGGTTCTCAGGAGGTCATACTATTCAAAGATTTTTAAAGACTTTTTATTCAGCAAGGACACATTAAATTGATCAAAAGTGACAGTAAAGACATTTATAATGTTTTATAAAGATTTCAAATAAATCCTTTTTAATTTAAACTTTCTACTCATCAAAGAATCCTGAGAAACTGCATCATGGTTTCCACAACAATATTAAGCTTCACAACTCTTGTTGATAATAATAATAATAAGACAATATAATACAGTGAATATAGTTACTTATATGTTTACAAAAATACAGCAAATATATTTACTCTATTTAAAAAAATATACAGTATAAACTGTTTTTTTTTCAATCAAATAAATGCAGTGTTCGTGAGCATGAGATTTTGCAACGTTAGTGTGCATCTGCCACTTCAAATTGTGGAGTCACAAGTCATGTTCATGTAAAGCTCGAAAGCAGTAATTATTAGTCTGTCATTTTCCTTCAACCTCATTCTTATCCAGGAGCCCTCTGGCTAGTCCAAATGGAAGTGTTCTCCACAGTTTTAATCATTTTCTTCGCTCCAGAAACCACAATTTCTGCGCTGTGTGGTGTTTCCTCAGGCTGTACCTGCCCGTCAACTAACACAATGAGAGAGAACTCGATAATGAGTGGATCGTTTACATTCTGAAGGGGTTTTGTTTGGTCATATAGCTAATTGTGCTTACTAAATGATTGCAGAACAGTTAAATCTTTGATTGCTAATGTAAGTGTCTTACCGTCATGCCACATTTAAAGTCATCAGATTATGCTTAAATTGCTTCAGTAAATGATCAAGCAGAGTATGGTGTATCATTCATTATTGCTGCCTGAGACCTTACATTTTCACTTAAATATTGATATGGATGGATAAATAATGCTGAGCTCCACTGTCATCGGATGTTCTTTTCAAGCTTAACCAAGTTATCTTCTGACTCAACTGATTCTTTTGGTTGAGCGGCTGCTGTGTTAGCTGGGAGCTGGAGCAGGAGCTGCCTAAGGCTTATTGATCATTTGAAGAAAAAGCTGAGTTTGACTCCATTAAACAGCACAGCACTCGCTCTGTTGAGAAAGAAATATAAATCATTGGAGGTAAAAGAAACATCCCCTTCTGTAGCTTTTATAGTGATAATAACGTAGTCAGATGGCTCTTATAGCAAAAAAACACTGGACCTCTGTGCTAAAAGAGAGCTGTAAAATAGCATTTAATATAGTTCTGATGATAATGATAAAAAGAAATGTTTCTTGAAATCAGCATATTAAAATGATTTCTTAAAGGGATTCACCCTCATGGGCTAATTTTCATTTTTCATCTCAATATTTCGCAATTCTGTTTTACTGTATTTTTTTTATCAGATAAATACAGCCTTGGCACAGAAGAGACTTCTTTTTAAAAAAACAAATGTTTGAATGGATATTGCCAGAGGTGGACAAAGTACACAACTTCCTTGAGTAAAAGTACAAATACTGGTCAAATATTACTCAGTTACAAGTAAAAGTTGTAAAGACAGATTTACTTTAGTATAAAGTAAGCTACTTACTCGTTTTTAAAAGTAGGCCTATGAAGTATCAAAAGTAAAGTAAATGTCAATGCATTGTTCTATTATTGTTGTTTGTAATTACAATATGCCTCTAAATATATGCCTGCCTATACCTACCCTCATATCAATATCAAATTTATTTCTAGAACACAGTTCTAGTAGTGGGATTGAATTTGAGATTGAATAAGTGCACTCAATAACCTTCCTTCACAATGGCTTCGGACACCCAAATGGCTGTTCCCTCAAATAGTGCCCGATTTCAAGTTTTTTTGGGGGGCTTTTAGTATGTTAGCCTACTGTTATCTATAAGCTAGTGTGCTCCAAAACAATGACAAAATTCACATTTAGAAGACCAAACCCAACGTTGAAAATGAAAATAAGGTTGGATGTTGACGTCAATCAGACTTTCATTTCCAATGAAAATGCAACCCCTGCAACTAAAAGCATCCCCTGCTGACATTACTACGTTCTACTCAAGGACATTGACAGAAATGTAGTGGAGTAAAAAGTATATTTGTCTTTCCAATGTAGTGAAGTTGAAACAAAAAAATTCCAGAAAAAATAACTCTCAAGTAAAGTACAGATACTCAAAAGGTGTACTCAAGTAAATGTACTTTGTTACTGTCCACCTCTGGATATTGCTTTAACTCTTCAATGTCTATAGATATTGACTTACAGAGTAAAGAGAAACACGTAGAGCAGCAACAATTTATTAATTGATGGGATGTTTATTTTTCCAAAGTATAGCTAGGCCTTCTAGAAAACTTACACTGTACCAACAAAAAAGTATTTCAACTTAAAAGCTGTAATTTATTTATTTATTTTTTTCTATTATGAGGAATGAGATTTGCCTGATGGACTGTAATGTGATTTAAAAAAATGCATCCATTAGGATATTTCTATTACCAAGTGTATAATCTAACTAGTGCCACTGAAAGATTGCAGCTTGGAGCACAAAGACTGAATGCCATCTGCTTGTGTTCTGTATTAATGTAATGAACATTAGACTATTCTTATGGCTGTTCGACAATTTGCATAATGTGAAAAAGCCCATTGTGCTATGGCTGAAGAACTATATTGTCTTGTTTTCCAAACTTTGTCCTTAAAAAGGGGGTTGTGACATAATACAAGACAAAGAAGCCCTTGGAGCCACTCCATGCTGTTCTTATGGCATTTCAGTGAAGTAAAAAAGAAGGTTAACTGGAGTCACTGCGTGATAGTGAACTGGATTTAGTTGGCTTTGTCAAATTGAAAACAATGAAATTGCACAGCTGGAATGAATAGGTTCCATTGGGCTACTTCATTTTCAGAGTTGAAGATGAAGAAGTTAAATGTAAATGTAACTGAAAAAAAATGAATCTGAATAATGTGCTATATAGATTTCTCTTCTGTAGTGATGCTGTGAGGTATTAGAGAAAAGTCCTGTGTCATCGCGAAACACTATTTCTCTTACAACACTGAGGTCAGCAGTTTAGCATTCTGCCTCGCTCACAGCAGCAGAGAGGAGCTGCATCACCAGTCCCATCTAGAGAAAACAGGGAATTAAACTTGTCCAACCAGATGCATTCTGTATTAAAGAATGGCTGTGAGCTGAGTCTGCTGACACACTCATTTCTCGCTTGAACCATTGTCTCATTATAAAGTAAAAATGAAACCACTCCTTCGCCCGCTCTCATGACAAAATACGAATCCTACTATGGGTAAGGTTTATGAATATTAACGACGCAAGGGCGA
Source organism: Phoxinus phoxinus (assembly GCF_949152265.1). Classification (NCBI taxonomy): domain Eukaryota; kingdom Metazoa; phylum Chordata; class Actinopteri; order Cypriniformes; family Leuciscidae; genus Phoxinus; species Phoxinus phoxinus. The sequence goes on from NC_136886.1 coordinate 12,128,223, forward strand.
CGACGCTTCCATGCGTCCAGCCAAAGACCCTCATTAATATTCATGAGCGATGTTTTTCATTCGTAAATTGTTAGCTGTCTCTCCAACGTCTGCCTTTCAGCAAATCATTTTGCTTACGTCTCGTTACGTCATTGATATTCATAAGTCAAGTTCAGCCAATAATTTCGTGCTACTGGCCGAAGCGTCTCGTCACGTAATTCATATTCATGACCAAAGCCTTCACCGTAGTATGTTTCTGAAAGTGTCAGCCTGACCGGGTGGAGAATGCAGTGGTCAAATGCGCCGTTTTTATCATCATTTATTTTCTCTAATACCTCTTCAATGGACGAATGATGGAAAGTACAGTTGTACGTATATTCGTTTGATGACTGCAATGAAAGGAAAACTCTGAAACAAGTTTAATTTCATCATTACACGGAGAAGAGAGTTTCTTCCGGACTATTTTGGTTATCAACGCGGGATTTTGTTGTGGATACCCTACCCTGTTCAACCTTGTGCCGCCAATGACAAGTTCAGCGCCGCTTAACATCCACCTCACTTTTACACGACCACTATGGTGCTATGGGAATCAATGAAGTGGACGAATATATATGTAATTTCCTCGCAGCATCCGAGTCCTTCAGCATCGGAATCTGTTGAAGCCGGTTTAACCTGTCCTGTAGGCTACTCACGTGTCAAGTGTACCGAATGAACTTAGGCTACTTTAAACAATATTGCTTAAATATTCTTCCTGGACTAAGAAACTACATTTAAAGCCTGGTAAATCCTGATATTTTACAACTCATTATAGTGCACATTTCATATAATATCATTTGAATGAAATCCTGTATTTGCATAGCCACTGGGCTTTTCCCTGCTAAACAAACCACAATTAATTTCCATTGCTGGTTTGGAGTTAGTCTACCCTAGGTTGTGGACCAGCAACATGAAGCTGCTTGACCTATAGGGAGACTTTCTGGTTAATAGGAATAGTTTACTTAAAAATGAAAAATGTCATCATTTACCTCACCCTCAAGTTGTTTCAAACCTGTATGAATTTTTGTATGAAACTTCTGCCGAACACAAAAGAAGATATTTTAAAGAATGTCAGTAACCAGACAGTTGATGGACCCCATTGACTTTCATAGGGGAAACAATTTTTGGTTAGAATGGTTACTGACATTCTTCAAAATATATTCTTTTGTGTTCAGCTGAAGAAGTAAATTCATACAGGTTTGAAACAACTTGAGGGTGAGTAAATTATGAAATAAGATTTAAGTGAACTAGCCTATACCTTTAACTATGCTGGAGTCTTTTTAACAGGGTGGTCGCTTTGTGTTTATTTGGGATATTTATCAAAGTTTAAGATTGAAGTTGAATGAAATACAGTACACATTCTCTCTACTATTAGGCCTACATTTTGACAGAAATCCAAGATGACATCGGCAATCAGCCAAGTGCCATTGAGTGAGCTGCCCATGGATAACTGGATGGGCAATCTGCCCAGTGCACTGTGGGATACCCCTCTCTGTTACATGGCTATTCCAGGTATTTAAACTCACTTTTTCATTTATATGTTCACTAACCACTTGCAAAATCTTTTTCTTAATATGCACCTCATACTGAAAAATATTTTTTGTGAGGATTTTACTTTTTTTTCTGTTTTCATTAAGTGCCCACAATTTGTATGGTTTAAATTTAATATAAATCCACAGCTATATTTTGAAAGTGTGGATATTGTTATTTTTGGAGGGTGCCATTTCTTTATGAGTGTGGCCGCAGTTCTTATTTTTTTTTATTTTTTACAGTCTGCTTATATTTGCCTTGAAAGTTTAGTTCATTACCATTAATGCTCATGGTCAATGTGTCATTGTCCATGTCATTGTCATTGTTGTGGTTTGTAGGGAGCCATAATGCCATAACCTACTGCCTGGATAAGAACGACCGCTCTCCAGTGGACCTCACTCAACCAGATATGTTGCAAAAGCTGGACAAGTACATGAAACCCATCATAAGGCCATTTGTATACAAATGGGCAATAGCACAGGTACGTAGTTATGATCCGATTGTGGTTATTCGATCTAATTGCAATTATTTGAGTTAACTGCAATAAGTGTGAAGTTTAAATTGTAATCTTGTTGTGCCTTCCAAATAAGTGAAATTATGTAGTTACATAATAATAATAAATTATAAACTATAAATAACTAATTATAGAAATATTGTTAATTTTCACAGCATTAAAGTAAATCATAAGCGCCTGTTTTTATTATAAATGTAATTATTATTATGGGGAGGGGGGGGGGATTAGTATTTTTATTTAAAGGAATTAATGGATTAAAATGTATTTAAGGGAAAAAAGAAATAAGACTGTAAAAGAAGTTATAGGTCTAATTGTAGTTGTGAAGTGATTTAAACTTTGTAATAATATTTTATTTTATTGTTAATTGCAATTATTTGTACGACAATTAATTGTCAGTTTAAAATTCATAATCGCGATAGGCTTAGTTTGTTGTCACTGTTTTTGGATATTGCATTTGATTAGTCATAATTTCACAATCTCCGTTATATGTTTCTGTATTTTCCATTAAATTACTTGGACCATTTTACAATTGGTCAATTACACGAACAAATAGTAAACTGTCTGGGTTCATTGAAAGCCTTGGTGTTCTTCATATGTTGAAATACAAAAATCATTAATACTAAATCAGAGAAGGCATGATATAATTATTTATAACCTACAAACTTTTTTTACTTTGTCAAAAAACAACAACTCCATATAATGACTAAACACATAAAAGCTGAAATAAATGTAGTTATGTTGGGAATGGTATACCTCACGAGGTTATAGACCAATTTATTTCAGGATGCATCAGCAGATTCCTGTGGAGCACCAGTCTCTGAAATCTATCAGCATGAGAAGCAATAAATTGCCGTCTGTTGTCGTGGAGAAATCAATCAAACACAGCTTTGCTACTGTGATAGCTTTGATAGCACAATTAGATGGAATAGTTATGACAAAAGTAACATTGATGGAGGAGCTTTGTCTCAAATCTATAGGATAGACGCAAATCAATATAGATACAGTTACGCATTTACAGAGATGGTTATGTCACTTTCAATGGTTTCACTCACATTGTTTGTCTCCAGCTAGCTGTTTAGCACTATCTTTACTGCACCTGCATTGCTAATGAATGTGCTTTACATTATTCACCATAGGAGTCTTGCATTAGGGAGCAGTTAGATTGTGGAGTGCGATACTGTGACCTGAGGATAGCACATAGGCCTAATGACAGCTCAAATGATCTCTACTTCTACCATGGTGTTTATACCACTATGACTGTGGAGGTAAGACTATGAAAACAATTGATCGAACAAAATATGTACATTTAAAAGACTGCCAAGGCATTTAATGATTTCAAATATAGCATAACATTTCCCAGTATCTGTTTGTTGTGTATTTTTATATGTGCAGTGTAGTTCTAATTTGTTAGAGTTTGATGTTTGAAGAATAGAAATAAATGCTTTTTAATTGAATCGAACTAATTTATTGTGTTATTTCAGAAAGTATTAAAAGAGATCAGAGAGTGGTTGGATGTTCATCCAAAGGAGGTAGTCATCCTCTCATTTAGCCACTTCCTTGACCTCAATCAAGAGCTTCACACACTGCTTGTCTCAACTATAAAGAGTGTTTTTGATTCCAAACTCTGCCCCAGAATGGTGTGTATCAATGAAATAAAATAAAGATGATGGGAACTATATACATACAATATAAGTACAAATATATTTCAAATGCGTAATGAAAATATATTTCTGATTTTTCTGTCAGGAACGTGTGACATTACAGACATTATGGAGCCAGGGTCATCAAGTTATCGTTTCATATGAGGACAATATTGCCAACTGGCACAGAGAATTGTGGTTACATATACCTTACTGGTGGGCCAACAAGTGCAAGGCTGAAGCGCTGATCGAGGAATTTGAACGTAGAAAACAAAACGGCCGGCCAGGTAATCCTTAATGATATACCATGAATACATTTATTTATTTATTTATTCTCATAAAGGCACACCGCGGAACTTTTGGCCACTAGGGGCGCTAGACCTGTAACTTTCACGTCGAGCGCCCCTAGAGGCCACAAGCGCCGCAGCACTGTCGCAAAAGTCAAGAAGACATCCACGATCCCTTTCGCGTTTTCTCTTTTTTGCCTCCTCAGAAGCAGTTTTAAACTTTTTCCTTGCCTCAGCCATGGCCAGGAGTCGAGCAGGCGGAAAAATAGTAGCAAAAGCGTTAGCTCCTTGAGTATATCAGAGCTTGTGGTCACGTGACGGTCGTAAAGTGATTAGTTCTCCAGGCCTGGCCAAGGAGACATCGCTCTCACATGACCTGGCCAAAGACGGTGCGTCTTCTCCAAACTTACATAGGCGGTATTTCAAGAGGGCAGCCCCGCTCGGAGCATTGATAGTGTCAAGCGCTGTATATTGGCCTGAGGAATCATTTAAAATGACTCATATGCTTCAAATCTGTAGGTTACAAAGTCTGCGGTGTGCCTTTAATAAAAAATCATGAAATTGTTTTCTCTAACAATAATTCATAAGCTGTTATTTTTAATTATTCTCTTGATAAAAGAATCATCTTTGAAAAGGTGAAATGATTCCTGTAACAGTCACTCATAAGCTTTTATTTGATTTATTTCATTGATAAAACGATCATCCTTAGAAAAGTGAAAATGTTCCTGTAACAAAAATTCATAAGCTATTATTTCATTAATTATTCTCTTGATACTCTTTGGAAAAATGAAATGTTTCCTGTAACACTAACTTGTTTTTATTATTTATTATTTTATTCTCTTGATAAAACTATTAAAAGCTAAATGTTTCCTTAAACATGAACTCATGTTTTCTTGACAATATCATTTTTTGAAAAGTGAAATTAAACATCAATTTCCATGCACCATTTTTCAACAGGCGGCTTTTTTGTGACTGGCATCAATCTTACTGAAGATCTGAAGTACATATGCTCCCATCCCACAGAATCACTGAAGGATGTGGTGATGTCTACATATCCCATGTTACTTAGCTGGGTCAAGCAACAGCAGCCTGGCTCTAACACCGGCTCCCTCAACATCATAGCTGGGGACTTTGTGACAGGGAGCCAATTCATACCAACCGTTATTGCACTGAATGAAAATCTGCTCAACAGGACCATAATACCAGAGCCTTGACCCTCTTTAAGCCTGCACAATGTATTTAACATTTGAAGAAAGAAATGCTTCTCGTTCTTGTGATGTTTTTATACTAGTCAACTTTGCTCTTTTTTTATAAGGGTGCTTACACTATAGAGTTTATGCTGCATCAGCTCCATTCATTTCAATAGTTATGGTGCATTGTAAGGACTTTCCTTACCCTCAAAGTGGATGCTGTCCATCAAACACTCCATCATAGAGCTGTATCTAGTGTGAAAGCACCCTGAGGGTGATAGATAATTTTGAGTTATGGGTAGAATAATGTAATGCACTGACTTTTATGACTTGAATTTACTGTCTTAAGCTTATTTATGCAGTCTCCAATATATACCTCTGATTTTGCAAAAATGTTGATCATTTTTAAGGTTCCAACATGTCATGATCAAGGTCCCGGTTACCTTTCCACAACTTAAGTACATTACAGCACCAGACACGAGCACATTACAGGACACAATAAGTTCCCTGGGAGCATCAGTTTGCATGAGAATTGCTGAAGACTACTCACTGCAAGCCTGCACAAATAGGATTATAAAACACTCAGGATTGTTCATTCTTTATGATCTATACTCTTTTCAACTTTCTACTGTGTGATGGAAATGGAAATATGATTCAAATAAGTACATGTCTGCATGGTGCACACAATCAAAAGCATGAAAAGACACTGGAATATTTCTGTGGTTGCACATACTGTATGTTCTCTACCATAGTAGCATGCAATTTAAACCAGTTTAATCAAGATATCAGTTTGGTTTACAAACTAATATGCTTATACTAAACAATATCAGCAGTTGAATGGAATATAAAATATTCACATTTAATATTTGAAGATTTCCAATAAATAAAATATAACTAACTATATTCATTCAATTGTTTGTATTTTTTTGTTTTCACACATATTTCCATTTAAACATTTTTTTATTTGATTTCAATATCCACCAAATTTGGCAAAGTCCTTCAGGCTGTTCTGGTTTAATGTTTGTTGATGGTTTGAATCTGTCTTTCTGGTTTTGAAAAAGTTATTTTAGTTTTGAGACTAGCCCTAATTTATTCAAAGAATAAATAGGCTACCTAATGCAATTAAATACCTAATATTATTTATAGTAATATTCATGCTGTGTTTGAGTTTCAGTGTAATAATTCAGTTAATAACAACAGGTGAGTTAACAACTGAAGGATTCTCTGATTCGATCAGCACCCAAACAGAAGAAGCACACAAGAGAGAGCAAGAATTAGCTGACATAGAAAGCTGCGTTTAACTATGCTTTGTTCTATTGATTATGGACTGCTGAAAGCCTTTAGTCAAAGTTAACCTTTGATAATGGGGTTTTGTGTCTCTTTCCAGCTCAAAGATGATAAAATGATGAAAGGTCACCAGATTTCCAAACCACAGTTTGGAATAACATGTTGAAAAATTAGAGAGAGAGAAAAAGAAAACGAAACTAAATTAATATCATGTTGCCATAGTCTAAAAGTAATAAAAGACTTTGCATGTTCTGGTTAAACTTGATTTGGTCAAAAATAAATAAATTAAACAACAGGATGGGAAAATGAATGTAGACAATGATCATCATGGAGGTTGACAGCTTTGAGAACGTCTACTTTATTTATTTTTATACTGATGGGTTTATTTTAATAAAAAATGCAATAGCTATGCCTAATAAATTGTCAGGTTTTTTATCTCAGAATTTAGAAAAATATCCGGTAACGTGACTTTTGTAATGTGATAAAAGAAAATTTGTATATTTTGTGACAAATATTTTATCCAAAATATCTAGACTTAGGCAAGCATGACGGGGAAATGAAAATGTAGTAGGCTACTGCAGAACAGGAATGACCAAGAATTCTATCAAGTAAAAGAAAAGTTTTGGGGAAGTTTTAACAACTCAGGAACGAAAAAGCCGTTCTGCACTCATCTGTAAAGCACGAGACTGAAGTAGCAGGGAACAAGGAAATAGAGAGCTAGCACGTCAAGAGTCTTTCATGTCAATCATAACACGTCCAAAAGACTTTTATTTTCGTAGAAAAAGGAGTTCACTAACCGATTTAGTTATACATTTAAAAAGATTTGGGCTTTGAGCCTCGTTATCGATGGTGTGTTATCTGTTGTTTCGCTCAAACACGGACGGTTTCAGCTGATGAACTCATTTGGTTTAAAAACACAGCCAGAGGCATTTGTGAAGAGCTACTGGAATACACTCCGCTAAACTGATGGATCACATTAAAGAGGCTGAAATGAAATACGAGGAATGGATGTCATGTTTGCCAGAGAAACTGTGGGATGTCCCCTTAACAAATCTCTCAATACCAGGTGAGTGAGCCCCTGTGGAACGACAAGGAAAGTTAAAAAAATGTTTTTTTAACTAGCCTATGTTAACCGCATTTTATGTTACTTATGTAATAATGTTATTATTATTATAAATGTTATTATTTAAACATATGCCATTTTTTTTATATTTTACCATTTCTTTAAAGTCACCATTAAATCAAAATCCACAATATTTATGGGATAGAATTGTCAGATAGCCTACTTTATTATTAACAAATACTACCGGATTTATTAAAGGTTAAATTATTTTACCGTGAACATCATTTAAGTTAATCTGCCCTCATAATCTTTAACGAAAAACAACTTCCCTGCTCTGCTACACAACTCTACTCTGATGAGTGATTAGTGGCATGAGGGCGGGGCCACCTGTCAATCACAGCAAATGAGATCCCATCCATCCGACCATTATTATATAAATTACTGCATAATATCTAGACTTTCCTCTTTCTATTCTACTTTCTATTGGAAAGTAATTCTTTACTTTCCAAATGATCATTCTGAAAAACAAAACATCAAATACAGTTTTCTACTGCATTTCCAAAAACATTTGTTTTCAGGTAGCCATGATGCAATGAGCTATTGTTTGGATATCACTTCTCCTCTGCTCCGGTCTGAGTCAGACACCTTCCGGTTACTGGATGGTGTTTTTTGCTGTATCACCCGACCAGCTATTTACAGATGGGCCACTACTCAGGCAGGCATATACCTCAAATATTGTATTATTTTGACTTCTTAAAATGCCTAATATATGATAGTGGAGATACAACAATTATTTCCACCATTGGACTCATTGTTGTAAAAATTCAGCCGTTTTTACATGAGAAATGTATTTGTAACATCATATCAAAGCCCCTTACTGTATTGTACGCCAGGTGCAAGACATTGTGGAGCAACTTACAGCAGGCATTCGATACTTTGATCTTCGAATTGCCCATAAACAGTATGATTCTTCCAAAGAGCTTTACTTCACTCATGTCATTTACACACAGGCGACCGTCATTGTAAGTATACACATGTTTTATACACACGATTAAGTCTGCCATTTTATTCTTTATTTTGTGTATTTTTTGTGTGCTTTAAACATGTTTTGTTTTATAGAGAACTCTACAGACAGTTGCTTCATGGCTTGAATCTCATCCCAAAGAAATCGTCATTCTGGCTTGTAGACATTTCGAAGGGCTGGATCATAAACTGCATGAGGAATTCATCTATTCTCTGAAGAAAATCTTTGGTGTTAAGCTGTGTCCTCGCAATGTAAGAAACCATTTGGAATTTCAAACACAACAATATTTTTCCTTAATATCATTCTGACTGTACGATTAATACTCTACAGGTCAAAAGATTAGAATAATTAAGATTTTTAATGTGTTTGAAAGAAGTCTGGTAGGTTTACCAAGGCTGCATCACAAATACAGTAAAACCAGTAATACTGTGCAATAATAATATTACAATGTAAAATAACTGTGTTCTGTTTTAATCTCTTTTAAAATGTAAATTATTTATGTGATGTAAAGCTGAATATTCAGCAGCCATTACTCCAGTTGTCAGTGTCACATGATCCTTCAGAAATAATTCTAATATGATGATTTATTGTTTAAGAAACAATTCTTATTATTAACAATGTTGTAAACAGTTGTGCTGCTTAATATTTTCGTGAAAACCATAATACACTAGCATTCAAAAGTTTGAGGTAAACTGGGACACTTTCAATTGATCAAAAATGACGTAAAGATATTTATCATATTACACAAGATTTGTGTCAAATAAATGCTGTTCTTTTGAACTTTTTATTCATCAAATAATCCTGTGAAAAAAGCAGCACGGTTTTAACAAAAAAAATTTAAGGACAAAAACTATTTTCAACATTAATACCAATAATAATTGTTAATAAATTAACACCAAATCAGCATATTAGAAAAGGATTTCTGAAGGATCATGTGACACTGAAGACTGGAGTCATGATGCTGAAAATTCAGCTTTGCCATGACAAGAATAAATTACATTTTAAAGTATATTAAAATAAAAAATCCAGATATTTTATTGTACAATTGTATGTACAATATTATTGTCAACATTACTGTTTTTACTGTATTTTGATTAAAATACGAATATTTTTGAATAAATCTTTAAAAAACAATTATTCCAAACTTTTCAGTTAAATACGAGTCTCAGACTGGTAACCCAAAGGTTGCGGGGTCGACTCTCAATACCGGCAGGAAATGACAAACCCCCAATCACTCCTTGGGCGGGCACTGTAGCAAATGTCTTCCCACGGCTCTGTGTGTGTGTGTGTGTGTGTGTGTGTGTGTGTGTGTGTGTGCGCTCACTACTCCTAATATGTGTGTGCTAACTAGGATAGGTTAAATGCAGAGGACAAATTCCGAGTATGGGTTACCAAACTTGGCTATCACAAGTCACTGTCACTTTCATATTTTTAAAGGAGTTCCCACTGACCTTGCGGAGCCTGTGGACATCAGGCTATCAAGTGGTTCTATCATATGAGGACCACCAGTCAGCAGCACGCCATGTGGAGTTGTGGAATGCTATCCCGTACCTTTGGGCCAATAAGCCTGATGCAGAAGAGCTCATCCAGTATCTTGAATGGCATAAACAGCATGGTCGACCTGGTGAGAGAAGCTTTTGAAAAAAAAAAAAAAATTGTTCCACGTACTTCTGCTCTTAAATATCTGGTCTCTAATCAAAATATTTCTATTGCGCAGAGGGTTTTTTTGTAGCAGGCCTGAATTTGACAACAGATCGATGCTTCATCGCCTCGCACCCTCGGACATCTCTCCAAACTCTGACCCTGGAGAACTGGAACCGTGTGAGGAAATGGCTAGAAGATCAGAAACCAGGACCTGAACGCACAAGTCTAAACATAATAGCAGGCGACTTCATTGGACCCGTCCCATTTTGCTCTCTTGTTATTGCACTCAACAAGAAACTGCTGTAATCAAGGAGCTGTTGAAGCACAATGTGTTTAGATGCAAGGTCTTTTAGGCGTTGTTCAAAAAAGCACAATGTGTTTAGATGCAAGGTCTTTTAGGCGTTGTTCAAAAAAGCACAATGTGTTTAGATGCAAGGTCTTTTAGGCGTTGTTCAAAAAAGCACAATGTGTTTAGATGCAAGGTCTTTTAGGCGTTGTTCAAAAAAGCACAATGTGTTTAGATGCAAGGTCTTTTAGGTGTTGTTCACAAAGGCACAATGTGTTTAGATGCAAGGTCTTTTAGGCGTTGTTCAAAAAAGCACAATGTGTTTAGATGCAAGGTCTTTTAGGCGTTGTTCAAAAAAGCACAATGTGTTTAGATGCAAGGTCTTTTAGGCGTTGTTCACAAAAGCACAATGTGTTTAGATGCAAGGTCTTTTAGGCGTTGTTCACAAACCCAGGTTTTACACCCTAAAGGCATACCAAACTGTACGATTTATAATAGTCCTTAACGACTGTTGCTTGTTAGTCAGACTGTACAAACATGATCCTCGCTGTAAGCCATGTCACACTGTAGGATATCAGTTGTAATTAACGTCAGAATGTACGGCAGTCAAGATGCTTTAAAACCCGGAGGCACGCAAACAGGCTCAAGCTGGTTTTAGAGGGGTTTTGGCTACTTTTTTAGCTCATATTTTTCAGCAGGGCGGTGACTGTGATCTGCATTTCATGCAGGATTGTATGGTGGCTAGCAAACAAAAACAATCGCAATGGTCATTAATTGGCTGTCGGTGAACATGTCAAACTAGCGAATAAAGACTTCAGATTTTGGCCTAGGATCCGAGGAATCTTTTAGGATTCACAGAATTAGTCTCAGATGGCCAAATCGTACAGTGTGAACCTGGCTTAAAAGTATGCAGGTTAATGCCTAAAAGTTAGTGCAATATTTAATCCTCAATGTGTTTACATATACCGGCTTTTACTGTATCATGCTGCTTAAAAAACTTTTTTTTGATAGACAAAATACATGTATTTTATAACATTATTGTTTATATTAACACAAAGCAACTTTGCTTCCTAATGTCAGATTTTATTGTAGTAAAATATAGGTTTTGAGATATTTGAAGTACACTGTTTACAGAGCAAATAAATATTAACACATCATTATTGTGTGAATTATTTTGGACGATGTCGTTCTGGCTGTGAAACAGGGGCCAGCTGTTACTAAGTGACCTGAAACCGCTTCCTGTATCGCCCATATGCAGCTTGGCTAATGATGACTTTGACATTGGCGGTGCAGTCATCTCCAACATCATCTACCGCCTGAACCGTCGCCTCTTTATACAGCCAACTGTAAAGGGCAAAGGGCAACACATTAGCAAGTCTGTGGATACAATAATGAATCCATTATTCATTTTTACTTAACTCACGCTAATTGAGGGGTGTTGAGCTGCACCTTGAGGGTCATTGTTTGTTTTCCTGTATACTTAACAACAGCTTCTTCAATCTTTTCTTTTAAGACATCCAGTCCATGCTGTTTAAGAGCTGATATGGGGGTAACCTCAGGATCACTGGCCTCATATCTGTAAAATGTATATAAAACATATTTATTAAATAATAATAATAAAAAATCTCGCTCATGCAAAATGTCATTGCCTGGGAGTTGCTATGTGATTACTAAAGTGTTGTTAGTTGTTTTAAAATATATTTTTAAATCTTCTCAAGTCACATTATAGGAGGCATCATTTATAACTGCATAAAATTCAAGGTGAGTTATGCAATTTTAATACTTAGGGTTTGATAGTAAACCCTGATACCCTGATACACAATAGTATCAGCAATATTGATCGTTTTAGCAAGCTCCACTAATAATACAATTAATGTTAACACTTTATTTTAAGGTGACGTAGTTACACGTTATTACATGTACTTACTATAGTAATAACAGGAAATTATGCATAATTACATGTAACTAACCAACTGTAACTCTATAGTAAGTACATATAGTTAATTAATATTACTCAGTTAGTTACTCAATGTAACTACGTCACTTTAAAATAAAGTGTAGCCAAATTAATTATTTGACTATTCCTTACTAAATGACTGACTTTGTCTCTCACCCTTCAATGAGGTCGATCTTATTGTGCACCTCTATTATGGAGTTGAGTAGTCTTTCTGGAATCTGAAGATTCTTTAGGACATTCAGGACATTGACCTTTTGATTCACAGTTTCTGGATGACTGATGTCTCTCACATGAATTATGAGGTCCTGTAAAAGGAGAGGGTGTTAAAACTTCAGTAACACTTTACTTAAGCCTTTATATACAGTATCATGTGTTATAGAATTATTTTGAATGCATTAATTATGTCTTGTAATGCATTGTATGGTCTCATGAACAATTGTAACCACAGTTATAATACTTATCTATTCATTGAACGCACCTTTGGAAACTATAATGCATTAAAACACATGACAAAATAACCAATTTCAGATGTAACAATAATGTGCACATAGTATAATGATGCATTTTAACTTTGGTTACAATTATTTATGTAAAAGGTATGCATTCACTGATCTATATAAATGGATCTAGATTAGTGAATGCATTATAACGTACATTATGAATACATTTAAAATGCATTATACATCAAGCCTTTAAGTAAAGTGTTACCAAACTTTCTATGACATCGCTAAACATAATAAGCTTTTTTAGTGTTGTGTTTGGGGTACATACAGAATGCATCACATCCTCCAGTGTGGCAGAGAAAGAGTCAATAAGCTGGTGAGGGAGCTGGGACAAAAAGCCAATGGTGTCTACAAACAGTACAGTCATGTGACTTGGCAGCTGTCCCGCATGTACTGTAACATCCAGGGTGGCAAAGAGCTGGTCTTTAGGCTGAAGACCAGCATCTCCAGTCAGTGCTTTAATTAGAGTTGTTTTACCTTCAGAAATAAAGACTATTAATGTGTTTCTTACAATCTCATATAACAGATTAACAAGTTCATATTTATCCAAACCTCACCACAGTTGGTGTAGCCCATGACAGAGATGGTAGGAAAATCTTTGTGTTTGCGCAAGGAGCGGAGCAGGTGCCTCTTCTTCCTAAGTCGCTCCAGGGTCGATCGGATCTTCAGCTCTCGCTCCTTCAACAATCGCTGTTGCATTTCATACAAGGTTTCACCTGCAGACAACTTTTTAGTTCCAGTTAAATACATTAATTTGGGATTAAAAATAACCCTGGATTAACAGTTTCCTTACCTGAGCCCATAATGTACCTTGAGCCGCCACCTTGCTGGTCTAAGTTTGCTATTTCATTTCTCAGGCGTGATCTTAATGTGTACAAACAGAAAAAACATGTTAAATCTGTGTTCGGTGTTACTTATTAGTGTAATATGAAAGTAATTACATCAGACAAATAATCAGCAAACTGGACAAAATAAAACTCATGGCTTTCATTGTGTCACAAGCTACACTACCGTTTAAAAGTTTGGGGTAAGTAAAGATTTTCTTAAGGATTTAAAACTTTTTTTCAGCAAGGATGCATTAAATTGATCAAAAGTGACAGTAACGACTTTTATAATGTTACAAAAGATTTTTATTTCAAATAAATGCTGTTCTTTTGAACTTTCTACTCATCCAAAAATTCTGAAAGAATTTATCAGTTTCCACAAAAAATATTAAGCAGCACAACTGTTTCTTATATATATATTGATATTAAGAAATGTTTCTTGAGCACCAAATCAGCATATTATAAATCTGAAGGATCATGTGACACTGAAGACTAGAGTAATGACTGCTAAAAATGCTGCTTTGCCATTGCATAAACGTATTTAAAAACCAGTAAATTGTAATAATACTTCACAGTATTGCAGTTTTTACCCTATTTTGATCAAATAAATGCAGCCTTTGTGAGCATAAGAATGTTGATTACATTTTTTTTTTTTTAAGTACTAACCTTTTGAACGGAAGTGTTTGCTAGGAAAGGACTCTTGACATAATCAGGAAACAATATTGATAAGAAAAAGAACGAACTAACAAACATAATTTACCTGAGCAAAGGAATCTCTGCTAAAGAGATCTGCAGTTTGGCCTCTTTTGTTCTAGCGTTACATCGGAAAATATGCAGAACAAGTGAGTATCTATCAAGAACTTTTACTCCCCAGGCTTCCTGTAAATCTTTCTGAAACACAAGTATAACCCATTGTTACTGACATTTCAATTACAACAGTATTCAAAGTAGAATGATATTATGATAATATTACAGCCACAGTGAATCTAGTACTGTTTTATAGTAATTCATTATATGCAAATATAATATTTCTAATAGATTTTCTTTTGTGCACAAGTTTAAGAAGCTTTTGAAGTGAGCATGTATGTATCATCATAATAACAGTATCATGCTCTGAATACTCACTTCCGAGGAAGGTAAAAGACGCTCCACGTTCACAAAGACAGCTGTGACCTCAGGAGTAGCTCTGATCTTTTCTAAGCAATGTATCAGAGCATATTAGAAAAGATGTCAATTTGTGTCTAAAATATTATTCAAAACCAGTAAGCTATATATATACACCTGTAAGAGTCTGGAAGTTTCCCTTGCCGAAAATTCTTTTATTTTCTGGTGTCTTGGTGGAAAGGATGATCTTTTCAACAACGCTCCACTTGTGTAAAGTGTTCACGAGCCCAACAGCCTCATCCATCTGAAGTGCCGCTGTTAAAGGGAACAATTCTGTATTCTGCAATATGTCACATTTATACACTAACTGAAATCAGTTCAGTAGTACACTTTTTTTATTATTTTTTTATACCTGTGGTCAGATACTGCTTTCTGCTGCCCCATTTAACATCAGGATGAACAATGAAGATCCTGTGGTCTTCTTTACCAATACCAGTGGGGATCTGCTGCTGGAACAGCTCCTCTATTTCAGCTTCATCAATTTCATCTTCCTCTTCCTCTGGATTGATTTCTGTGCTGTGATTTTTGCTCTTGAACATGCAAGCTGTCAATGACAAAGTCCTTGCTGGCAGAACTGGAACTGAGACCCCAGTCTTTACACGTTGTCTTGTGCATGGTAAGATAGAAGCAACTAATTTTGAAGAACATTGACAAAATATGATTGGTTTACATCTAGCAAAGTTCGTATACCACCTACCCAAGACATGTTTGCATAGAAACACATGTTTGCTAAGGATGCTGATCTTGTTAAGATTCATCTGCTCAGGTTCAAGTTACAATATAATCAACGTCCAAAATATGCAAGCGATCTAGAGCGAAATCAGCAAGAGAGCCATTTATTTTACTGTAACGTTACACCTAACTCTGCATTTCAGTTTCACCACGCATGTTTTGGTACGTCTTCCTCTCTTGTGTTTAAACGCCGGTGTTTGTTCAACTCCGCCACCGATAGGATAGATGAGGTATAAAATAAACTCATATTCTTTCTTCCTTTTTTCAAATACGCGGCTATTTTAACTTCCTGAATTTTAATAAATTATACATAAACTGAGAAGAAATTGAAGTGTTTATGATTTGTTTAATAGTTAAACATAATCCATCCACACACGAAGAAAAATATGACTTCCGACCTATTTTATTTTAGTCTTTGCTTCCGACCGAGGACTTTTATTTTGAACGTATTTTAGTGTGCGTAAAGTGTCCTGCAATGCATGACTGTCAATGTACTGTCTGTGGTCTGTTCTGAGCGGTATCCTGTTATGTCTGGTATCTTTAAGGCAATGTCGAGTGAGTAGATATATATATTTTACATTATTCACATATATATGTCTTCGAATTATACTATTTCATGTAGTTTATTTGCTGATTTTTGCATCCCTTCACTTTGCATTGAGAAGTGCACACTGGACTGATTAAATGTGCAAATGTTTGAATTTAAAAACACTTTTAAATTTTTAGCTTCAATCACCCAAACCTACAATGAAACTAAAAACATGTTTTTTTTTTTTTTGACTGCATCTGCTTTGACAAAAGTACAAAAGCACAGCGTCCCAAAACAAAATCCAACAGATAAGAGACAGCTGGTTGAAAAAGTTGTAAGAGTGAATCATTTATCCTGGAGCAGCTAACAAACTTGATCTTCTGCCCCCCTAGAGTTTCGTCTGGCTGTGGTGCAGTTACATGTGTCAAAGATTAAGGCTGACAATTTGGGAAGAGCACAACAACTTGTGAAGGAGGCTGCAGGCCAAGGTGCAAAAGTTGTAGTTTTACCTGTGAGTATTACATTCTCTTCTCTGTCTTAGATTATACATTAATCACTACTGATGCATAATGCATGTGTTTGATTGCTACATAGACATTGGTTTATAAAACAATATGACATTTAATAATCCTTAATCCATGTTTTTTGTAGGAGTGCTTCAACTCCCCTTATGGAACCGGGTTCTTTGCTGAGTATGCTGAGAAGATCCCAGGAGAGTCCACACAGGTGTTGTCAGAGGCAGCCAAGGAGTGTGGGGTCTATTTAGTGGGAGGTGAGACCCTCAGACACAAACCAGCACATTGGTGTGGTTGATGCCATTCATTTCTAGTATCTTACATGATTGTGTGTCTATGTTGTAGGTTCCATTCCTGAGGAGGATAGAGGGAAGCTCTATAACACCTGCTCAGTTTTTGGACCTGATGGAAAGCTGCTTGTCAAACACAGGAAAGTGAGTGACAGTAAAAAAAAAAAATGTATTATAATAATGTTACAAAAGATCTCCGCTTCAAATAAATGCTGTTCTTTTGAACTTTCTATTCATCAAAGAATCCTAAAAAATCCATCACAGTTGACACAAAAATATTAAGTAACACAATTGTTTTCAGCATTAATAATAATAAGAAATGTTTCTTAAACGCCAAATCAGAATATTAGATTAATTTAGGAAGGATCATGTGACACTGTGACTGAAGACTAGAGTAATGGCTGCTGAAAATTCAGCTTTGCTATCATATAATAAATGACTGTACATTTAACAGAAAACATTTAATTTTTAAATTGTAATAATATTTCACAATTTTAGTGGGTTTACTCTGTTTTTGATTAAATAAATGCAACCTTTGTGACCATAAGAGACTTAAAAACACTTAATATACTCGACTTTAAAGAAGACTTAACAACCCAACATGTTTGAATGTCATTGTGCTTATATAAAATATTGTGGAACATGTAAAAAATGTGTGTGTGTGTGTCCCATTTCCTTCAGATTCACCTCTTTGATATTGATGTACCAGGGAAAATACGGTTTCAAGAGTCTGAAACACTAAGTCCAGGAAACGGTTTATCCATGTTTGAAACACGTGAGTGTTAAACAAGTCTTCACCATGTTACCTATGGTTATATTGGCCAATACTAGATATATTTTTTTATAAAGTTATCAGTATCAATGTTGGGTTTAAATCTGATAGTGAATTTTTGTGCATACTTAATTCCCCTATTTTTACATTTAGTTAATTTGTAAAAACACTAATAAATGAATAACACTGTTATATGTCATATTTAGCAATTTGTTTTAATCTGAATATCCATTTTCAATTTTGTACATTTATAATTTTCTGATGCCTAAATTCACTTATAGCCTGTTTATTTTAAATGTATATCTAAAAAAATTATTATAATTTCAATATTGGTCATTTATCAATTATTGCCTTATCAGTATTGGGCAGAATATAAATATTGGGAAACATCTCCAATGTTACCTTTTATATATTTGCTCTCCCCAGATGTACAGTCACACAGTTTATGTCTTTCTTTGCAGCATTTTGTAAAATAGGTGTGGGAATATGTTATGACATCAGGTTTGCAGAGCTTGCACAGATCTATGCCAAGAAAGGTGAGAGTTCTTAAAATGGTATATGTGAACATTTGAATAAAATATAACTTATGCTTGATGTACGTACTTATGCTTCACATCTCTGTCTATTCAGGTTGCCAGCTTTTGGTATATCCTGGTGCCTTCAATATGACCACAGGACCAGCTCACTGGGAGCTTCTGCAGAGGGGGAGGTCAGTATCCCAGAGTTCCTGAACTATACAGTTCTCCATTTCCCTGTAAGACAGTCCATGTCCTTTTCACAGGGCAGTAGATAATCAGGTATATGTGGCCACTGCTTCACCAGCAAGAGATGAGACCGCCAGCTATGTGGCCTGGGGTCACAGCTCTGTGGTTAACCCTTGGTACGTGCTTTCTATCTTATTTGCTACAGGTTATGCATACATTAGAATAGATTATCATGGTTTGGTACCTGTGCCTTCTTTCCTTGCAGGGGGGAGGTAATTACCAAAGCTGGGTCAGAGGAATCTGTTGTATATGCGGACATAGGTGAGTTTCAGTGTTTGACATGTACTTAAATTGTGAGCTACATAGAGCCATTTGAGCATAATGCAAACATACTCTTCCTCTTCTGCTTGTAGATCTGCAGTATTTGGCTGATGTGCGTCAGCAGATCCCAATCACTACACAGCGAAGGAATGATCTATACAGTGTTAACAGTGTTCAGGAGGGATGAACACTCGTACAGACGAAGCACTGCAGTGGATATTAAATCTTGATTCATGGCAGATTTAGTCAGCACATGTCAGATGTTAGAGTGAAGCCTTCATCAGTGGACTGTGGGGAATCACACAACAGATGTTTTAATTGAACAGCAAGTGCCTCATAATTTGTACTCTTGCTGATGATCTTACAATGAAAAATTATATTCGGAATAAATAAAAGAGGTCTTTCATTCCTTCTTTAACATCTTTAATATAGTGGTTAAAACATTGGTGCATTAGACAAGAAGAAGATCAAAAACATGACACTGAAAAGCAGAAATAATGCTCAGAAATGCTGTGTAACACAAACAAGACTTTGCAAAGAGTGAGAGAAAACACATGGCTTACATACACAGACATTAACAAGCTAATGACACATAGGTGGATGTAATCACATGATAATGTGTCCAGGCAAAGGATAATGGGATATGTAGTTCCTGGTGGAATGGTAAAGGACAAGGGAGGAGTGCCCTCTGGTGGTTATTATAGGCACTCCGGCAGGCAGGCGTGACCTTATGACAAATGACCTTCAAATCAAAATAATTGCCTGTTATATTGCCATTGTATTACAGCCTATAGAAATGATTAAGAAATTATCTGGAAAATATTTACTTCATATAAGTTGCATTTTTTTATTTATTTTCTGTAAATTTAATTGTTACAAGGCTTATCTATAGAAAGTGAATATCTATACAAATCTATACACCAAATTTGATTTGTCATGCCATTTATACGGCAAAAATAGTTTTTATACGCACTTTATAGCGTATAATACACACGCACTCCGCACCCATTATCCTACCCAAGGGGTTTACAGTGCGTAGCATATGCAAAACCATTTTAGCGTATAAATGGCACGAGAAATAAAGCACTTTCATGAGATTGTGTTGGATTATAGGTAACACTGTAAGCAGCATTGAATAATGAAAGAAATAGTTAGTTAAAAAGTTAGTTAAAAATATTGCTCCAGGATTGGAAAGACAAACAATTCAGGAATTCCAGTGTATATAGTTTAATCCATAAAAAAAATAGGAACTTGTTCTCCTAAGAATGGAATGGGAGTTTTTTTTTTTTATTTTTTTTTTTTTTAAATCACATCATCTCTGTGGTTTACTGGCACTGATGTGTTTTCTGACTCAGTGACCAGTTATGTGTAATGTTGTATGGGTTGGCATGGTAACTGCACTCTCTTTTCATTCAGGGGTGAAGTTGACAAAAGATGGGTCAGAGGAGGCTTTTGAATAATTGCTGACATAGGTGAGTTTGATAACTGTTGTATTTTAGATCATTTAAAGTAAGGGCTAGCAGTTGTTTAAAACTGCTATTCACAAAAAGCTATTCCCAATATGACATGGTCATTTATCTTGATTTAATGTATTTTCTAAGAACATTCACTTATTGTACAATGTACAAATGATTTACAGACAATGGAAAAACACAGTTACCGAACTGTACTATACAATACACATTCAGCATGTTAAAATAGTTAAAAAGTACCTTCATATTCTTGTGCTTTTAAAAGTAATTATCTTCCGGGGTAACTATATTAATGTGGATCAACAAAGCAAAAACATTTGAATTATTGACAAGAACAAGTGCAATACAGTTTGCGCTTTGTTACTAATTTTGTTATAAACAATTAAAATTGTGTGTGTACAATACAGTTATGAATTTTGTCTCATGTGGCCTTCCATTTACACTAACTCTAATAGTTAAAATATTACACAGTGATTAAAAGCAAGTTATGTTTATATATGAAACTGTGGTGCTAAAATTGTCCTTCTGCTACAATCAGTGCTGCTAAATATATTTCAATTGTCTTTTAAGTCACAACAGCACCCCTTAACAGATAACAGAGAGAATGACATAACAGGAACATATAACTAATACTGTAACTCATGTGCATTCCTGATCAAGCCTGTCCAACCACTTTGGTAAAAACAGGTGAAGTTATGCAAGCTATATGAGCTCTTTCCCAACAACATGTTGCGTAATCTAAAAATGAAACGTTTCATCCAAATATCTTCAAATGCTGCAGCAAGAACGTATCATGTCTTGATACTTAATAATAAAAAATAGTTTGAGCTGTTCATCTCTGCATATTGAATTCAGATCAATTCATATTCTTAGCTTGACACTTTTTATTCTACTGAGTTGCACGTCTTTTGTTTAGCTGATTGTATGGAAAAAAGAGGATATTCAATGAAAGATAAAGTTTGTGCCATGCATCTCAAGCTGATTCATCCACTGATTCAGACTATGAAACTATGAATCATTTCCAGTCAATCACAGCGTTCCAATGTTACACATCTGTCTCTGGAAGGGAAGCCCATTGCTCCAAATCGAACACAATCATGTCAGTGCCCTCGCTAGATGAATCATCTGCAAAGCAAATACATGATCGTCATATAACAAATCCACATAGTAGTTAGACCATCATATAAATAGGTCTTTGGTACCTCCACATCTGTCTTGCTTTCTTTTCCTATCTCGGTCCCATTTCTTCTGGAAACCCAAAGACGCAGCCACCAGGAAGAATACAACCACACACAGAGCAGCGCTGAATGCCCACATGTGCTCTGACAGCCGGACCACCGATGTACTTGAACGAACACCAACTGACCACACACACAAAACTCACGTCTTAGTATTGTATTGTTCATCGCTTTATTGTGTTTGCTGTACATCTCAGGCTGACTACCGTATTGTTCACATTACACATTCACTTATTTGAATAGTATGCAAAAAAATCCCACCACCATTACGGAAACTGAGGTACTCACTGCTCGTTGCTGTTAAAGTTTTGTTCAGCAGGTTGTTTTCTAAGACACAGGTTACGGCAGTGTCTGCTGATATGTTGATGGTTAGGACACTTGTGATGTTGTAGAGTTCAGACTGTGGTAGGACATTTATATATGTTGTGACTAATGGTTCTGGAGGACGCTGTGTGTGGTTGACAAGCCAGGAGATGGATGGAGCAGGAAATCCTCCTCTGGAGTTGCAAAACAATCTGGTGTCGCCACCATCCACTCCATTCTGTCTTAATAAAGTAGGATGGCTGAAATGACCTGCAGGCAGATAAATAGGTTGTATGCTTGAAACCAAAATAAAAGTCAAAGTTATAGTCTGGCTGCATTAAATATTTTATCCTTACCTGCTACGGTGAGACAGAGCTGCATTTTTCACCGTGAGGCTTAAGATGAAAACTGTGTGTCTGATAAATGTATATTTTTTCCATGGAGAAATCTCCAGTTTTTGGGGCTAAAGATGACACTGTAGTCCGGATACTGTGGGACACATTTTGATTGCACTTGTCCCTCTATCCAGACTGCAGTGTGTATTATTTCCATTCCTCTTCTCCATTCAGATGAGATGTGGAAGGAGGTCAAATTGTTCACCCCATTATAAACACAGGGAAGGAGAACACGCTCCCCAATCATTCCCACTATGCATTCATCAGCTAGATAGTAGTAGATATGAGTTCAAATGTAATTCTTGAATCTAAAGAATAGCCTACAGTGTATACAATGTAACGTATCAAGGCTTTTTTTTTTTTTTTACGTTATCAATGTAACAATGTAACTAACGTATCAATGTAACTAATTGAAACACATCCACAGGACTTCACTTACCTTGCACTGAGGCAACACTTGTGATGGCAAGAAGCAAAGCACCAAACATGTCCCTATGTTCGCTTAAAAATAGTCATGTTGTACTTTCAAAAGCGCACAAGGAGAGGTGTGTACTGCTGTCAAACTGGTATAAAACTGGTGGTGTCACAGGTGTTGTTCGATCATTTTGGGCAGCGCCCAAAACCAAAATGACATAACAAACTGCATACACCTGCCTAGTTTTCTTTAGCTATAGCGTGAGTAATTAAATAAATGGAACTTTTGGTCATTTTAGAACATGTAGGGGAATGCACTTGCCTCCTTAAGCAAGTAAATAAAAAAATTAACATGCAAATAATGTGAATTTCCACAATATTTTGTTAAATTTGTTTTACCCCTAAACATGAAACATTTTTAATAAAATTGACTACTTGTTTTGTTAAATCTTCTCAATAGTTGTCAAATGTTGATATATGCCACAGGTCATACTTGATTCAAATGACACTTGTTTACAAGATAGATAGATAGATAGATAGATAGATAGATAGATAGATAGATAGATATCTTATCTGAAAAACTTGGATTTTGTGATTGTAAAAGCACTCAGTGTACAGCTTGGTTTAGTTTTTGTGTGATGTAAATGTTGCATCATCAGATCATTATCATTCCGCTGAACACGAACCACGTGACTCAGCACGCCCCTGCGTAATCGCCAATCCACTCCATGCCCGACACTACACGTGTAGTGATTGGCGTAGAAAGGATTTGTTGCTATATAACCCTCATTTTACTGTAAACCATTTACAGTAAGTAAGAGAGCTGTTCACTCTTCTGTGATCTCAGGGACCCTGTCTCTCATTCTCATCGTCAGCCATATCCGGAGTGCGCATGGCTTCACACATGCAGAACGACAGCTCAGCCTCTGCCGGCTTCCAGCCGGTCTTTAAATCGTTTGCCACAGAGGCGATCCACGTTGGTTCAGAGCCGGAGCAGTGGAACTCTATGGCCGTAGTGCCTCCCATTTCACTGTCTACCACCTTTAAACAGCACGGTCCGGGGAAACATGCGGTAAGTTGTAATGGTTTGACTTTGAGAATATATTAGGTGCTGTTTCGTATTAGTCCGATATTTTAATGCAGATTGTATGTTGTTATGAACGCAATCGATGCGTGTGCTGATCGAGGAAATGGAGAACTCGACTGTTATGATCAGGGCAACCATTTAAATGGGTTTGATGTGAAATGTGTATGGCAGGAATTTACATGTGAAAGAAAAGTATGTTTAAAAAAATTATAATTTATAAATATAAACTAATATAGCTACCAAGTGTAACAGAATGACTCGCAGAAATAAACTGTATGTCACAGTGCCAGTGACTAAGCACATCTTCTCGTATCGTACCGAAAAACCAGTCTAAACCGGCTTACTGGTTTTATGGTCTCTAGACTGGTTTTATGGTCTCTAGGCTGGTTTTAGAGGGGCTTTTACTTTGTTGGAAAATCCTAAACATAAGTCATGCCTATTTATGTTAACACTTGATGAATTAACGAAATGAAATGGACATTTTACAACACCACAGGTTGAGGTCATAAGTATGCTTATTGCCCTGCTTAAAAAATAGTTTAAATAGCTGGTTGAAGATGGTCTTAGCTGATTTTAAACTGGTCTCCCAGCCCCAAACCCCTCTAGAAACCAGTCAACATAATAATTAGGATCTGGTGGTTCCAGATTAGGCTACATCAGCAAAGATGTTGCAAGTTGACTATTTACTCAACCATGAGTCATGAGAACAGGTGGTTCAAATATGGATGTGCTTGCTTGTGAGGTGTTTCAGGAGTGAAACCACGTTACAGTATACCTGTGAAAAATATATATATATTTTAAAACTTTTCTATGAATTTACACTGTTTCTTTATTGCTCACTAACAGAATCGACACGTTATTTGCACAACTCAAACCAGAAACCACTTGTGTATGCATAGTATTTTGAATTTTCAACACTTTTTTTTTTTTTTCTCTAATGTTTTTATCTGCCAGGGTTTTGAGTACAGCAGGAGTGGAAATCCCACAAGAAACTGTCTTGAGAAAGCAGTTGCTGCTTTGGATGGTGCACAATACTGTGAGTGCATTACCAACACAAAATCATTTATATTGTCTACAAATGACATTGCCATAAACCTAAAGCTCTGATTTCCCTAATAGGTCTTGCTCTTGCCTCTGGATTGGCTGTAACTTTGACCATTACACATCTTTTTAAGTCTGGAGATGGAATTTTGTGCATGAATGATGTTTATGGAGGTGAGTTACTGCTCCTAAAAAAACAATTTAAACCGTTACACTTGATAGAAAAGAGAGAGATTTTGAGTGTCACCTTTCCCCCTCCACCAGGAACTAACCGATATTTCAGGAAAATTGCGGCAGAAGTTGGCCTTGATGTCTCATTTGCTGACCTCACGAAACTAGAGGAGCTAAAAGCAGCTTTAAAACCGAATACAAAGGTACACCTGGCAGAGTTTTTAAATCTTCCTTTCATGTCTCAGCAGTATATAGCTCCGCCTCTGATACAATTATTGTGAGTAAGTGGGTGGATGTGGATATATTTTGTTACACAATTAAACCTGACAGAATGTGTGTTAATCAGCTCTGGGAAGTTCCACCCTAACTAAAATTGGGTAATAAATAGTCCTGTTTCTACAGATGGTGTGGATTGAAACGCCCACAAACCCTACTATGAAGGTTGTGGACATTCAGAGCTGTTCAGATATTGTCCATGCACACAACAAGGACACAATTGTTGTTGTGGACAACACTTTCATGTCAGCCTACTTTCAGGTATACACGTTTATTTTCTTAGATGATGTTCTTTTAATGACTTCGAGTAGATAACTAGCGATATGAAAGACAATTAAAAGGTGACTTAACTATTAAAAGGTGACTTAACTATGTAACAATTTAATTTATTTTAGTTTTGTGTACAATACTCCAGTGCAAGGATAGTTTCCTTTTACAGAACTAGGTATTCATTTAATTATTTGTCTTATTTTTCTTATTACTGGGACAGCGCCCCCTTGCACTTGGAGCAGACATCTGCATGTACTCTGCAACTAAATACATGAATGGTAAAAACAAATGAAAAATTAGATCTAAACCTTACATATTTGAAAACATGCTTGATCAAAGTTAAAATAATCGGTATAATTCCAGGACACAGCGATGTTGTCATGGGGTTGATGTCTCTCAACCGTGAGGACCTCTATGAACGGCTGAAGTTTTTGCAAAATGGTAAGTCTTTACTTAAAGTCCCCCTGTAGTCAATAATTGTATCCCTTAAAACTCATCTTTGATCACCAAAATGACATTTAAACGTTGAAGAGAAATTCTTCATGCCTTAAAATAGCTTAAATGTAAATCTACACCCTTGCCTCATGTAGTATACGTGGTTCTATTAGCCCCGCCTCCGCTCACTCACTCAGCTCAGAGATCCACTCGTTGACGATCACACGTTGACGTGATTGGTTACAAGGTAATTGTGACGTCAGAAACGCCATCGATTTCAAACCGCGTTTTTGAGACTGTCTTTGGTTCACTGCAGTTTTAAGGAGAAAATACTCTGCTGTCCGCAATGCTGTTGACTTATGCTTTTGCACGTGATTTGTCTTAAAGCATATTTAAAAAAACATATAGACATATAAACCACATTAAACGCTTGATTTCCACCACAGGGGGACTTTAATCTAAACTGAAACCGTTAAAATCAGCATGAAACTGAAGTAGCGATAGTATTTTCTTCACTATTGTGACGTATAGTGAAACGGCTTCTTGAAGAAGAAAAAATGTGTGACAGGACTTGATTTTGTGCATCAGGGAATTGACTGGGTCATTGTATGGTTGTGGTTTGGCTATCGCTGTGATCTCATGTAAATGACAAGTAGTTGTCCCGCCCTCACACCGAAAAACACGCCATCATAAAAGAGCAGAGATGTCGCTGCAAGAGGGAGGGGAAGGTATTTTGTTTAAAGACTTCGAGGACACATTTTTTTTTTTATCATGTGCACAAATAAATCATTCATAAAATATACTGCACTATTTAGTTAAAAACAAGAATAATCCGTTTTGATTTTATGGAGATAATCTGGCTGATAACATCTTTGGCCAACAGCTCATTTCTTTATAGCATGACTCAAGATCAAAAGGTCTGTGTATTAGTGTATTTCACAAGCAGTTTATAGCTTGTTATTTAATAAGAGAAGTGTATTTCCCTTTGAAATAAAGCCAGAATATTGGACGGTAACAATGGAGAACAAATGGTTCTCCAATGTATAAAAGATAATCATTTGCATTAGATGATTGGTGGTTTGGTACAGATAATGAAGAGAAGTGTGAAAAAGGTTCCAAAATAATCCAATAAGAGAAGCAGGTGATGTGCAGCATGTAGCAAGACACAAACAA